>NC_087371.1:2413062-2778895 GCF_031761385.1 Necator americanus
TGTGAATATATAAGTGTAATAAATATAATATATAATATGTAATATGAATAGTAAATAAAAGTAATTGGAATAAAATGAATAATAGATATAATACATAATATAAATAATAAGAACTGTGATACCAAACAAATAAATAAGAACTGTGTGGATTTATTTTAATTCGACGGGAAAACGAACGGTTTTTCCGGTTTCTCCAGTGGTATAAATAGTAATTCAGGGGATCCCTGGACCCAGAAGATCTACGCCCCGAGTTTTATGGGTTCCACCTCCGAGAAGCGGGAAAGGTCAAAGGGTCAACCCAATGATAACCTACGGATGGTGTCAGGATTGTGTCCTATGCAGCCGCATGAATAGCAGATATGTGTATACATGCATGGTATGACCATTAAAGCAGCATCGCCGCCCTCGACCCGCCCACATGCGCTACGCGGTGAACTACGCGAGACTACGTAAACGTAGCGTCACGTCGTCGCAAAAAACGATGTTTTTATAGCCGTATCGCACATCGTTTCAAAACATTGGCGCGCACTGGTTCCAGCAAATAAACACAATAAAGAAAAAAAGAAAAAGAGAGTTAGTATAGATTCATAGTAGATTTTTAACAACTTAAAAAAAAACATTTCCTACATTTTGGATACGTGGCGTCGATGTTATTAAAACAGTTGGAAGAGTTTTGCTTAATTTATCCCTAGTTTATAAATCAAAAAAACCTTAGTGATTGGTTTTGGCGCCGTGAGACACCGGTGCCGCACGTTGCGAATTTCGTTCAGGTTCGCATGATCCTCGCATGAGACACCGGTGGGTCACCGGCTCTAAAAATGCACCAAGATAAATTAGTGCTTCTCGAACTTCCCCGGATTCAGAATATAGCCGTTTATTAAGATTTCCGAGATAGTTGTGTTAAGTTACGACCCCACTCACTGCTTTTCTTTTCAAAAAAAAAAAACTCGCGAAGATCCCGTACCTGGCAGGAAATTTTTGTAATATTAAAAACTATAGTATGAATGATAATCCAGAAAATTTTTTGCTATAGTAAAGCTACCACTCAAACACCTTAATAAGGTAAAACTTTATAAAACAGTATAAATAAAAACAACGCGACGAAATAAAAAAAAACCATAAAACAGACAGTAATTCTGCATGCTTTCTCTTCCGCTGTTTGCAAAATTTTTGGGAAGTTTTTTTTTTCTCTGGGAAAAACGTTTACACGCGACATTTTTTTCGCGTTGCAGTTATCTTCAGAAAAAAAAAGACTCCATTTCATAATTTTTGCATAGCAAGCTGTGTCTCTATAAACACCGCTACTTTCTTGTTGAAAGGGATAAATATCATCTATGCAGTTCCTATAGGATTACCAGAAATTCTTTCCGAGGAGGGTCCGGAACGGAACAATGGTGTGATCTCTGAAAAGCAATGTATGTAATTAAATATGAATTAAATCTTAGAGAAAAACAGTTAAGTAAACGAAAACGAAAAAATTCGAAGATTTACATACCAAGCCACGAAATCCTCGACATTCTTTTTGATCTACTTCTCCTCTGGGATTTAGCACTGGAAGCTTGAAACTATTTTTTCTCTTATGTGCTGCTCTTGTGTTGTTGTTCCATGGTCGTGCTCTTTTTTTTTCCTCACTTCTTTCGTTTCTCAATTCTCTGCTCCATTCCCTCTGTTCACACCAAAAAAAAAAAACCGACAAGCGCTGACATAAAAACCAACGAAACCATGTTACTTGCGTAACGATTTAACGATCCATCATGGTCCTGAACGGAATTAGCTCGAGTTACAGCTCGTGGGTATAGATGAACTTTAGAGAATTTTGCCTTTACGCTTAATTTTGGAATTCTAACGTCGCAAAACTTTTCAGTCTGTATATTTCGGAAGAAGTAGATACTGTTTTGTCAAAGAAACCCATGTATATTTATGTCTCAATGAAAAATACATAATTTTTGTTGCCTTAGTTTAAAATAAAGCGGAATCTTTTTTTCTTACTCTTCTCAGTTTTTGGGTACACATATGTGGATAAACTTTAGAGAATTTTATCTTTACGCTTAGTTTTGGAATTTTAGCATCGCAAAGGTTTTCGATCTATGTTTTGTTTCTATCTGATGTATGTTTTGGAACAAATCGATTTTATTTTGCCGAAAAAAACATCTATATTGTAGTTTCAGTGAAAAATACACAATTTTCGCTGCCTTAGTTTAAAATAAAACAAAATCTCTTCTTTTCTTAGCTAGTCAGCTACTTTTTTTACCCCTCTCCCTCGTCTTCTCCCTACTCCTCCCAAAAAAGGAATAAAGACCTCAGGGCTACATCCAAAATCCTCAAATAGTAGAAGATCATCGATTAAAAAAATCCCATTGTATCATTGTTGCTGTGGAGAAATATTAAGAAATAATAAACGTATGAATAAAATAAATAAGCATACTGTAAGTAAATAAGTAGTTCTAAATAAATGAATCTCCTATTTTGCACTCCCGGCTCAGGCTACCGCTCCTTTTGGTCGATACCGCCATAAAAACGCCGAAAATGCAGCAGAATAAACACCACCGCTGCCGATTACATGCCTAGTGGAACCTCCAGTTTTCGGGAAAAAAAAAATTCAACTTCCCTTAATCCACTACTAGTATGAGGTTATTATTTGAGGAAGTAGTTCTACTCGAGTCATTCAAAATGTAAACTCTTCTGGGATCGACGCCTTCCGTCGATTCGCTACCCTTGCAAAGTTTTTGAACGTTTTCCAAGGTGATCACTGATCATTTTCGGGATTATCTTATGGATTCCTCCGAGGAAAAAGCGCTTGGTTGAGATTACTGCGCTAGCACAAAGGCTAACAAGTGGATTTTAATTAAATCTGTTAATAAATGAATTTTAATTAAAAGGAAAAGGAACCATTTTTCTTGAACAAAAGCCACATTATAGTTGGGTCAAAACGACATGAATCCCTGGACCGTTGTGGCGCCGGAAGGGGGGGGGGGAGAAAGGGGGGGGAAAGGGGGGGGGCCATGGGGAACAGAGAGGTGTGTGGCGGTTTCTTCGATCCTTACACATCCCAACCGCTACGTCCAAATTTTTTTACCCGCCTTTACACTATTTTGCATCACGCTTGACATTTGCGGTGCAATTACACCAATAACGCTGTCAACATACGGCAAGAACCAGGAAATGCTGTTGTTCGAAAAAAAAAAAACGAACGGGAGTGTTGAGGACTTATTCAGTGCCTGAAATGTGATTGAAAATAACATATTTTTGTATTAAAGCAGGAGAAAATGTTAAATAAATGCAATGCTGGATTTTTTTCGAGATCTCAATGAGAAAAATTACAAAAACTAGGCTATTTTTAAGGATTCTGGATCTGATCCAATTTCTACTGTTCTATTCTTCTTCTTTTTTGGTAATTGTCTGAAAAGAAGGTAATGAATGCGTGTTTGATACAGTATGCTGTCTTTTTTAAAGGCCATCACCATAGTTTCAAATAAATGATTCATTAGGAACGTTCTCGAACCTTTTCCTATCCTGGATTTTCAAAAGAGCAAAGCATTGGCGGTCGATGTGAATTAGTTAGGGCACATTTCCACTGAATTTCACCTATTTTTCAAATTTTCTGCAATTTTTTCCCTACATTTTCCTCGTTGTTAACTTTTTCGACTCTGGATTTCTTTTGGATCTTTTTTCCACGGGAAATTTATGCCATCCTCATCTATTAGTTCACTCTATTCCCTTAAAAGAAGGAAAAACGGGAAGAAATCCCATTCTACCTAGAAAGTTGAACTCTGAATACTTAAAATTAATGGAAAATCTTTGGTAGTTTAATTTTTACTATCAATATTTGCAGCCTTTATATTTTCCTAAACTATTCGCTCGTTTTCAATCTTTTCTTCGCCAATAATGACGTCATTTCAATTTTGATCCTTTTTTTATGGCCTTGAGCTATAGCTAGCTAAACATATTTTGCCCTTTCTTTACTCTACCTCTTTAAAACCTCAAAAAACTGCCAGGGAACCATAAAGTCTGTAGAGTATCGAATTTTTGGTGTGTTCTCCTGGATAAATTTCCAGAGTGGAGAAAAACCTTTTGAGGAGAAAATATGAAAACATTTAGAAATTTGCAGAAAAAAAAGGAACATTTGGGACATTTTACGAGCAAAAACTTCATAAATTGTGCTATTGATTGTGAATTGTTTTTTCTTTTCGTCTGAAGTGAACCATGGGCGTTTTTTTCACTCTTAGTTATCACTTACAGTGTAAGAATCCACTTGAAGCTGAAGGTTATTGAGAAAATTTCTGATATTTTCAGGAGATTACTGAAAATATGGAACAAGTTTGACTTTACTATCGGAGGATTTTATCGATTTGCTGCGATTTTGAGAAGTTTTTATCAGATATTATTATAATAGGAACTTTTTTTACTTTGCTTTTTTATCAAATATTATTATAATAACAATAGGATTTTATCGATTTACTGTGATTATGAGAACTTTTTTTAATCAAGTTTTCGCTTGTAGTAGCATTTAGTATAATTAACATCATAATTAACAAATTAATCATAATTAACATCATAATTAGTATACAATATATATTAGTACAATTAATAAATTTTTACAGAAAAGAGCACTTTATCTACTCTCCCTAGCACTGATGATTTTTAATAATGATTGGAAAATAACTAAATTGAATAATTTTCTTCGAGAGCATCTTTATAGCAGATACAAAAAAGAAAGTTCGAATAAAATCCATGGATTTATGAACTTTCGCCTAATTTTATTTCTTACAGCGAAAATCAATGAACCAAGGTATTTTCTTATTTCCTATTTTTTATTTCTTATTTTTCTTATTTTCTTATTTTAGAATGAGAAATCAGGTTCAAAATAGCACCATAATTTCCCAATTTTGTAGCTAATCCTCATCCCATGAGCCTTTCGATCTCCGTATTAACCCAATTTTTTCAGTTATCATTGAAATAAATAATAATATGTCGTTAATAGAGAAAACATGGCGATTTTTTTTCGAGAAAGGATTAATTTTTCTTAAAGTATAATCTTGTATAAGTTAACGTTGATTTGCTTAAACACTGGTTTTTTGTTTTTGATTTTAAATCAATTATTGATCTCTTTAAAATAAAATATGTTCGCTTCAGAACAAGACAATATGTGACAGAAATTGCTTCGCAGCCTAATATAGACGTAATTTCCTTCTCACCGCTTGCGAAAAAAGAAAAAAAAACTAAATAAAATCTAGAAGCTTCAAAAAAAAAATAAAATAGAACCTAGAACACAGTACAGAACCAGTAATACATGGTACTATGTGCACTCGCACATCCAAAAATCAGTTTCATTCATGAAATTTTTGTTAGAACTGTTGGTTTCACTCTCGACGAAAAAAATCGATAAAGGAAAAATAATATATACAAATAAATAACATGAAGTCTATGTGTATCTTAAAAAGCAAATGAGACCTTCGAGGATCACGTTCACATCGAATCGAACGAGAAAAACGTGAAACATCGCTGAACTCGTTGTTCTTCGTGGGAATATTTGGGTTCCTGTAAATAAGCTCTGTCCGTTCCCGTCGAGAAGCCATCGAGGCGATCGAAGGGAATTTTCCCGGCAGGATTTTTCTGGATTTTCTGGTAGTGGTTTGAGGGAAAAAAAATAGAAGGCTCTTTGAAAATTCGATAGAGATGTAGTTTTTATATAGTTATATCACCTTTTTCTTTATTTTATAAGAAAATTCTTTGCAGAATGTGATGAGAAACAAGGTAGGGACAAATCCTATGCAGAATTCTGAATTCTCTTCGAAAATTCCTGAATAATTTCGATCCACGCTCAGTGGGTGGAGTGCGAAGAACCTTTTTGAGCCTCACATGGTCCTTTTGGTTCATAAAAAGTCCTGAATTTCTTCTTGAGGAAAAATGAAAGTCTTCAAAGACATTCTACTGCAAGGATTTTTTCTAAAATATATCTTTGAGACGTCAAGAAGATCAAGAATCAAAAAAATATCAAGAAAATATACATGAGACGACACCGAAAATCTTAAATTTTGTTAAATCTAAGTAATAAGATTTAAAAAATAATTCTCTATATTTTCTAGCGCTCTGATATCTTTTCATTCGTATCTCTACCTCTTTCTTTTCGTGATTATTGCGACACCATCGTTGACATTACATAAAACTAGCGAGAACCAGTTTTTTGGGGGCACTCAAACCTGCTCGGAACCTCTGGTGTTGAACGAGTCGTTGACTTTAACGCATTCTCGTAACATTGCTAACAGCGGTCAACGGGAATTGTCGAAGAATTGGGGTTCGAGAATCGTCGCAAACTCGCAACGCCCTCCCCCTCCGCCCTCGGGCACCAAAAGAGCCGTGGTACCCATCTCCGCAAAGTTGCACCCATAAAGAGTGGAGAACCTGAGCCTCAGTGTTTTTTTTTTCTTGGGAAAAATCTTTATAAAAAAAAGTTTATTCCTATCCATAGGACTTTGAACTTTATTTCCTCAGATACAGTACTCTTATTTAGTAGTAGAGTACCATTAATTAATAGACTTAGATTCCTGAAAAGTTCTGGTGTTTTTTTTTGAAAAGTTCCCATGAAAAATTCCATTCGGATCCATAGGACTTTAATTATTTGCTCAGTTACAGGACTATTAATTAGTTGTAACCTAGTACTAATTTATAGATTAAAACTAAATTAAATAATTAATAAATCAATAGATGATACTAATATTAATAGATTAATAGTAGACCTAGACTATTAATTAATTTTTTTTTCGGCCTACCCGGAAAATTTCGAAAATTCGGCCAAAAAAAAATTAAACGAACAAATTGTCTGAATTTAATGAAACGTTCCATATCCTAGACGAAATTTTTCTTCTCGACATCTAACCCCCACCAAGATTCTATACTGAAGAACATTTTTCACTTATTATTCTTATTTTCACTTTTTTCCCCAATCTTTTGATTTATTCTTGTATTTGAAAACCGCGCAAATTCAATTAATTTTACGTAAAACCACAGATTTAAAACATTCATCAATTCAAAAATACAATCTGTTGTGCGGTGCGTGCGATTGCGTTGGCGGTTGCGTTCGACAACGCTGTGGGACCCGCTCTAAGTTGCGAGACCTGACGGCTGCTAATTGGGGTCCCATAGCGAGCGCAACTGTCCACGCAATTGCAACATGCGTAAAGTCGTTTTGACCCGACTCGGGCGGAACAGAGAAGGTTACGTGGAGGAGGTGTTGTACAAAGGAGAATGATTTGCTCTCTTACCTTAGTAGCAGCTGGATCCTTGGGTCCCATTTGTACTGCGCATCGGCAGTTTCACATTTTCCAAAATCGTCGACGGATCTCAGTACACTCGTGTTGCTGGGACCCGTCGACGATTTTTTTGGCTGAATTTTTCTACTTACCCTCATGAACAGAAATATTGAAGAAACTAAAATAAAAATAAGGGCTATATAGAAATATTTGTTAGGTATTGGTAAGGATGATTGTAAGTAGGGAATGCAGTTTTCACCTAGAATCATACTCGTATAGGCTCCGGCACTTATGTCCACCCAGAGTGCCGCGACGCGTGCCCATGCGTGGCGGAGACTGGGGAGGGTGCCACGTGGAGGTGAGGTGGGCCGCCACGGACATGTTCACGTCGTGCACGCAAAAATAATCAATAGCAGATTATGTTGGAGCCGATCCCCGACGAAATGCACTCGAACGAGAGGGAAACCCCTGCGAATCCGGATCAGATCACCTCTCACTCACCTGTATACTTTGTTCCACTAATAGGAGTAGTTAGGCTCTTAAAAGAGGTGTGACCGCCGCTAGAATCAAGTTGTTGTTTGGCTGGTTACAACGCGTAAAGCGTGTTTTCTCGTGCGAAAAAAAAACATACAAATCACGTGTTTCGTTCCGGGACCACATATGTATGTCAGCAGTTCGTTCTTCCCCGCTGATACGTATGTACACACTATTCGTAAAGGTGATAAGGATGTTTTGAGAGACTGGGGAGGGGAGCGGTGTGACATCGTGCCGTGTATGGATGGATGTTCAACTTCCACGGAATCATTGACTTGGGGGAAGGTGAATGTTAGAATTTAGAACATGACATCTCCTTATTTGTTGGTCTCATCCGGAAAAAGACAGAGCATCTTTGAAAATTTTCTTGTTGAACTAGTTGAAGGAACCACTCCTAGCACTATGTCAGTGCTGTTGGAACTATTTGTCCAATTTCGAAGCTATGGTACCTACTTTTTGCATGGCCACGCCTTTTTTTTCCTGACCGCAGCGCACCTTTCCGGCACCGTTCTCACGGAAGAAATTCGGATACGAACATTCATTGATTTCAATTTCAGATACTTGGTTGGTCTCGTTAAATTTCAAATGCCAGTTAGTCTTATGCATCAACTGAGGTTTTCTCTGAATTTTTGTAAATTTTATTCAAAAATAAACACAGTCAGGGCATGAAATAAGAGCTAGAACGAAAGAACCCCACTAGAATTGTGAATTGTGTAATTTCACGTCACAGTACCACACGCTGCCGCACGCTAAACTGAGAGCCGCAATCGAAGTGGGCGGGTGACGTTGCAACTTTATGCGCAGAATGCACAAATCCTTTCGTTTTTGTAAAGAACGAGCGAATTTTTGTTTTCTTTGCATGACTTTCAGGATTCTAGTAAATAGCACGGCGATAGTTTAGTTTTGTAATTTATGGATCTTGAATCAGGCACAGGTAGTTTGTCTAAAATTCCTACACATTACAAAAAATTTCTGCTTAAAGAAGTAAAAGCACCATTTGTTCGTTTCTCTATCACTATCTATTTTACTTTTGCTTTTTTCTCTGGGAAAGTTCCAGAAGAGAGTGCTTTTTTCGTTTAAGGACAATGCGGAACCATTTCCTCATGGTAACACAGTTGAGGGAAATGTCTTCTTGTTTATGTTTTCTTGTTTTTTTTTTTTTTTTTTTTTTTTGCAAACGTGGCTTCTGGTGAAACTTTATTTATTACCACTGACATTTCGACGACCTCCTCTTCTTTATCAAAGGTCAGTCTCATCTGGACTGGAAGAGGTCGGTGAGGCACCGTGTTCTCACGGATTGTCATCCGAGGGGAAAAATTTAAACAGATGTTTACAAAAACTCTCGTTGCCCTTGGAGGAAGAAATAAATCCAGTTCCAAAAATGGTAAAGATTGATAAATACCAAAATTTTCAAGTGTAGAGAACTTGAACTTCGCACCACCGTTTCAATTTTAGCCTCTATTCATTTTCTTAATTACGTTTTGAAGATTGTTCGACTCCGTTGTTTGTTTGTTTGTTTTCTTTCTCCTTTTATTTTCCGGATTATTGGGAATTTGTACGCGAGAGAAAAAAAAAAAACAACTAATTAGTATAGGGCTTTGGGGGATGTCTTCCATAGTTGGTTTAGTTTGAGTGTTTGGTTTATCAGTCTTATTAGAGATTGTAGTCACTCTAGCAGGAGTCTTTCGTGGCAATAGTTACCTTACTTTTGCCTTTTGAATCTTTTTCCTTCTCTTTGTTTGCATCGCTATCGTTTCCCATATCCTGGAACTAAGGCTTCGTGTGATCAGTTAGAAATGAGTTAAATGACACTCATAACAATTAATTAGTGTTCTTTTTCAAAGCAACTTCTTCTTTTCACGATATTAAAAGGATTTTCCGCACATTTTTATTCGGTTCCTGTGTTCGTAACTTTTGTTTGAAGAATGGTGTACGGAGTACAAATCGAGAACTACAGTTCATTCCACTTTTAGTTCTCCATCGTACAAAAACTATTGTATACTTTTCATCTGAAAACTATGAATATTTTTTCATAATTGTTTTCTTTTTTTTTTTCAAAAATCTCCCCATTTTGAGATTATGAGGAAGATTTGACTGATTTCCCGCGAAGAACTTTTGTTTTGCGGTCTTAATTCGGAGCGAGTTTCACGGAATTTTGAACGGATACATGAAAATTACTACTTGTTAGTGATAGCTGGGAATTCCACTCAGAACCTTCTACCATATATTTCCTGTAGTTCTTTTACGGTACAAACAGTAATAGATGAGTTGAAATTATTCCCGCCAACCCCAATGAGAGATCCCTATCGAGAGGTCATTTAGGGTCTCGCCGGATTATCGATCAATACCGGTGCGTTGGATGTGGTGGCGGGGGGCGGGGGGCGGTTGTCAAGTCGCTGTCTCAGGCTTAGGAAGGATGTTACCGCGGGAAAACTCTTTCGGGGTTACGTATCCCTATGGGTAGCAACCATGGTCCACCCTTCTATGACCCTATGGGTCCCGTAGGGGTCCCCTAGAGGCTCTTAGAAGTTAAAAGGTCAGCGAGTTCTTCTTACTCGACTAGTCTGTTTGCCCTAACTTTCCGACGACGATTGTCCGCCAGACGAAAGGCGAAGACTTATTCCGTAAATTAAGTTCCCTTTCTAGCCATTCCCAAATAATTTCCCTAATGTATTCTCTTGGTTTTCTTTTCTGGATTCTTTCCCATGTGTTAAGACGCACGTTTACCACTACTCGACGTTTCCTCGTTGAATTTTCTCCGAGAAAAAGTCTCTGGTTTTACTCTTTTCTTTTTCCCCTCTCTATCGCTTTTCTTATTGTCTTCCCGTTACAAATTTCCACGCATCGACCGGTTCCTAGGCTTCAACCCCTCGCCTATTCCTATCATATTGCGTTCTATCATATTTTTTCCCGTATATTTCGCTTTCGTGCTCCTCTCTTCATCGTTTACGCGGCAAAGCGGTCATAGATCTTATTCTTCCTCCGTGATTAACATGATTTAAGAGCTTTTCACTTATTTTCACAACAAACTCAAGCCGAATATCCACGGTTAGAGGTTCTAAAACTTGTGATTTCTTTTTGTCTGCAAACCTGCATGTTTCTTTTTTTCTTAGTAAATGTTTAAAGAAACACGTCGATTGCCTCCGCGAACCGTGGTGGGACCACTATCACTTGTCGATTATTTTTCATCGTCAGACTGTTTCTACATTAACCTAATCTTTTTCGGTTTGATGTTTTAGCAAGGTTTAAGTTGCCTTAAGCGTTTCTTCTCGTATTTCGTTTCCTTATTTCATTTCCTTATGGTAGTCCAGAAGAAAAGATCGGGTTTTCTTTCTGGAATAAGTGTAACTGTCAATTTCGCTAGATCCCTTCGAGAAAAACAACGTTTTCTTTCTTGGGATAGGTGTAACTGTCAATTCTGCTGAATCCTTTCATCAATTTTTCCATATTTATGACCCGGTTAGCTTTAGGATAGGGTTAATATGTATCCTCAATGAATCCTAAGAACATTGGTGTACATTTACTGATTTGTGCAAGTTTTTGCAAAATATAGCTGACGAATTGAAAGTCTAAAACTTGCAAAACATAAGGAATTGAGAGTTCCTGGATTCTTGTCTATGTCTATGGATTTATTTAGTCATATGGATAATAATCAGGTGAATCTTTATGCCATGTGTTTATGTTTATGTTGTCTTTAGTTCTCCTTTTAGTTTTAATCTCTGCAAATCTAAAACGATATCTTTCTTGTGAAGAATATAAGCGATGAAGAAAGTCTTCGATTTTGTTGGTTTTTGGTTTTTTGTTTCTATTGTTTTGGTTTTGGTTTACGTCAACAAAGACTTAGTGGTCAGCATGGACAAAGAATTGAGAGTTTCATGAGAGATGAGCAAAATTTATTATTTTTTTACGAGAAATGAACAGTATTATTAAAGGTGTCGTCTGTTGAATTGAGATATGTGGTTGCTGCTGATCCTAGGAAGTTTCTGGAAGTTAATTTTGAAAGTGAATTGTACCTCCACACGTAAATACATACAGTCAGTCTCCGTCTTCTCGCACATGTCATTTTTATGGAGAGAAATAGATGGCGTTAGAGGTCTTTGTGAAATTGTGACTCATTTCCGTGTGGAGATGTGGTGTTCTGTTCTTTGCCGCATCACTTTTATTTCATCTGTTTTATTTCTTTGGTGGACTAAGATTTTTTGTTTTATTTTCTGAACAATTCTACGTATAATATTTTCCAGTTAATTCATACATAATCATCGATCGCTATCTAATCAGCAATCACAAATAAAATCCAGAAGAATCTTCGTTGTATGTGCGTGTGTGTTTGTTTTGCGCAACATTACGGAATTCTTATCTCTCGGGGTTTTTTTTTGTGGATGTACCTGTGTATATTGCGAAATGATTCTCGTGCTTTCTCGACTATGTAATTTGTGCAAAAGTCCCATAAACAAGTAAACAAATAAACAAGTAGTCTAACGAGTGTTTCTGTAATTATCAACGCCGTGTTTTTCGAGCGCGAACGGTCATGAAGGGATTAGGGCGTGGCTAGCTTGTGCGCTTCTGCTTTCTATGTTCATTTTCCCTTTTCTTTTGTGTTTTCCTTTAAGAAAATATTGATTTGTGCGAATATTTAGACTTTTTAGTCCTCTTAGTCACTAGTCAGTAGTCAGTTTCATCCTTTTGTCGTTAGAATTCTCTCGAATTTACACCTCTCAAGAAGTAGGGAAGAAGAAAGAAATCAATCCAAAACATCTTAGGTGTTGTCAAATAAAGTTCTTCATTTTGTATACTTCGATTTTTTCTTTATAAAGGCTCCTTATAGACTATAAACTATAAATAAAAGGTTAGTAACTAGTCAGCGCTAACTTCTTTCATGCTATATATTTCTGAATGTTGGACCTTTGAAGTCGTTCCTATGTGCTGCCATCAATGCTCTTTTTATAATTCTCTTCGATTAGTTCTCTTCCGCTAATTGTTTTCTTTTTAAAGGTACTGAGCGCAATGAAAGGTTTATATGTGTACATTCGATGACTATATTGCTGTCCGACTAAAGTTTTTCTTTTTTTTTTGGGAGTTTTGTTTATGTTTTTCTTTCCGAATTCCATAGTTATTGAAACTACTTTTTTGCTTTGTGGATTCTAGGTTCTTTACAAAGTTTATTTATTTATTATTTTTGTTCTCGTGCGTCTCTCAAACACAAATAAGATGTTGCGTTTCTGCACAAGTTGGTGCAAGAGGCCCCAATGAAGGTAATCGAACCGAACACTCCAATTTCATCATTCTTGTGTGTTTGTTTATTTGTTTATTTATTGTCGTTCAATTTTTGAAATGTTTAAGCCTTAAAAGTTCTACTCCTTATGGACTAAATGATTAAAAATTCCCATATCTTATGTTCTTTACATTCTTTTTCGTGAGAATCCCCACACCATTGTGAATTTCTGCCGATTGCGATCGGTGAGGAAAGAAAAGTATCAGCGATGGGGTAAGCCAGTGAATAGCCTAGGGTTTAGTTGAACCTTCGAAGTATTAAGTGTTGGGAAATCCTTAAAGAATTAAGGACTATTCTCTTATTTTCGAATCTTCGATTTTTACCTTCGTTCACGCATTAAAGCGTCATTTCTGTCGGTTTAGTTCCTCGTACTATAGCTTTCATCTTGTATTTCACTAGTACATGTAGTTTATACGGTATGTAGAAGATTTTTATATTCAAATGGGTTTTGAAAATCTTCTGAGTTTGTTAAACGACGCATTAAAAACCCTTCTGTACTTGAATAAATCACATACTCGCATCATTTCTCAAATTTATTCAAGTTTGGCGTACGTGAACTATAAACAACTCTACAGCCACCATTCTTTTTTTTCTTTTGTGTTTCAAAAACGCAACATGTGTGTGTTGGTATTCGATTAAAACGGTTTTTAGCATATCTAATGCATGGTTAATCGTTTTTTTTTTCTCAATTTCAGAATGTCGACGGAGGCCGATAGTCTTCGGCGCTCGAAAAGGAATAAATTCCATTTGGATGTCGCCGCAATGCATCTAGCACATCCAGAACGAAGGCGCACTCAACCGGTTCGTTACCCGCCTACCGCTTTAAACATTCTCTACTACTCTAAACAATTTTCTTGCTTACGGGTGGGATCTATTCAGCCGTATCGATGCGTTACGCAACAGAATACGTTTATAATCTTTAGTTTCTCCTTCTAATTTTGATCTCTGCGATCTCTTGATCTTAAGTAAGATGTTTTCTTTCTTGTGCAAATACAACCGCGGAGAAAGTCTTGGATTTGTGTGAGTTTCCGTCAATAAAAACTAATTGGTCATAGACTCGACATATGACCTGATTTTACTTTTCTACTGAAGATTGGGGCTGGGTTTGACGAATTATTCATTTGGGATAAGTCGGAATAATGTATACTTTTTCTGGTAAGGACCTGTACCAGTTGTCTCTTAGACCTTTAACTTGACGTTTGTTTAACTTACGCCACATATACGAGATGTAGGGGTGAAAGTGCGAACATTGTTTAGAATATCCTGGAAATAGTGATTTCTTCTCTTTTAAAAGCTATCCTAGATTTCTAATGTTGATGGTTGCGTACCAAATCGATACGATTTAGTCCTAACCATGATCATCTTTATATTGTAGAGATCCTGAATAAGATCTCGCTTAACTGTTTGGACATAAGATCCATAGAAAAAGTCAATTTTCCAGGGCCGTCTCACTCCCTCACCAGAAATCCTAACTAATCGTGCTTCATCTCTTAGTCCAGCCGCTCAAAGTAGTCCAGTATCATCAGAACCCGGTGATGAAAAGCCTAGAAGAGTTCGAAGAATCCCCGTTAGAAATGCCAGCTACGTCTACGACGACTCCGATGATGATGTAACTATTTTCAAGAAAAGTTTTTTTTCTCCAAAGAAGACTTGTTTTCAATCAATTTGATCTCAACTTTGTTCTTTAAGGACTGTCGTCGTGGTTTAGAGGGTACAAATTTGTGTGTGAAATGTCCAGCTAGATTCGAAACAAGACCTGGTCTTGCAAATCACTTTAAACTACATTTTGGTGAGTCATGGGTTCACTTAGAAAAACTTATCAGGACTAAACGCTTCTGTTATCCATTATGTGAACTTGTACATGTCAAAAATGAAATCACATATGATTGGCTGGTATTCTGGAATCCATATCGTATGACTAACACAGTTTAGTAAGTCTCGCCTTTTATTTGGTGAATGTTATACTCGAGGGGCCATTAGTATGGATTTTTCGCCTCATGAACAACTTCCACTATTTTCTGTTGATTTTGGAGACCTTTTTTGGAGGGACTTAGGGATTTTTCCCTTGATGCGAGAAATCGTTTCAATTGTGGAGATATTTCTTTACTTTTTTTTGCTTCATACAACGATTGTTTCATCCACTGAACGGTTTCTCACTGGATATTCTCTGATTTGTTAAATCCATCCTGGCGATAAGAGGGACGATTTGAAGGATTACTCTGCTTACTTTACACTAATGCGTTTTTCAGGTGAAAAACGCAAATTCGCATGTGAACTTTGTGATTTCTCGGCGACTACATTAAAATCATTACGATTTCATCGACGTGTTCATGATCGATTCGGTGTTGGTCCGGCAACACTAACGGATCCACATGGAAATGGAATTATTACAGTTGGGGTACGTTTCATGCATACGTTATAATTAATGTAAATCATGTGAATAAATTTTCTATCTCCACTTTAATTGAAATGTGTAAAAAAAAGTGCCGCTTCCATTATTGTTGTCGGTGATGTAATCGCTTGCCAGAATGACTACGGTTAATGTAGTCATTATGTGGAGAAAGAGGGTATTTAGGTTATTTATCGTTGTAGCGGGTGTTTTTTTTTTTGAACCATTGCTTGACTATCACCTGACACTTCACTGAATGCATTCGCACTACATTATCTATGTTGTTTTGTAGCTCAAAGTAATTTTTCAAGAAATCATGCAAATTCTAAGCCACGTTCTGTTTGAGACGCATGAAACACTTAGTACTTTTCACTTTGCAGGTTATTTATATACCGTATAACATCTGAGATTTCCTTATACTTCATTATGTATTACATTAGAGTTGTTTTTCGAATGAAAGAATCTCAAATGGGCAAAATTATTGTCATATTCTTCTTTACAATAATTTCTGCAGAGGGTGTTGTTGAATTTGAAAATTTTGAAGTTGAATATTGAATTAGTATTGTTGAATTTGTTTTCGGATCGAAAATAATGGATAAAAAAATGAGGATGAATACGAGAATCAAAACTATATTTGCCTTCAATGCATATCTTCAGGATGTGCTCCATTGCGAGACTTCACTTGGACTTGGGCTTTATGGAAACTCCTCACCACCACAACTTTCTCCACCGGCACCATTCAGCGTCGGTCTATTAAGAAGTAACACAGAACCAGCACACTTATCTACGTTGGCATCCGGCTCTGATTCACCGTCCCGTCAAACGCGTAGAAATCCCGGACCGCCCCCACCTTTGACACCTCCTCCGAACCTTGTTCGGGCTACGAACACGGATATCGTTCCTAGTAAGTTCCTTCCTACTAAGATTTTCGCTCGCTTGTTTTTCAAAGTTCTTTATTTCAGCGCGAGACCTTTCAAGTCATCCTAGAAAGTGCACGAAATGCCCTTATTCAGCAAAAACTACTGCCAGACTAAAGATTCATATGATTGGACATCAGAAGCAGTGCGGTTTTCAGTGTCCATTCTGTTCCTTCAAGTAAGGTTTTATTTGGTTGTGTATCATTCTACTTTTTCATAAATGATATAGTGGTTTTACTGAAAAAAAGATCGTATGGTTGAATTTTTGGAGTTTCTATAGCCTTCTGAGGTTGACTTTTGAGGTTTTCTCTCTTCCGTATCGTATTGTTTTATCACCACATCAAAGTTTCTTTGTTATGGCTTGTAGAGTAAAATTGTCTATGTTCCACCTGTTAGTAAAGCTAGGTAGTAAATTAGTTACTAGTAAAGCTGAAGTTCTTTCAAATTGGCGCAAAGATTTCTACATCCGTACTTGTCGGATAGTTTTCGATTATTTACTGGTCATTTTAGTGTTTTTTCTCCACTTTAGCGCTAGTTGTAAGGTAATTAATGGCGGAAAAGTCTCCTTGTCAGATAAGCACAAAGTTTTGAGAAATACGATAACTAGATGTACAAGAAAAACTCGAAAAGTATTGATGAACTCATAGGAATTTGCAATACGCTGCATTTCAATATTATTATGTGTATTGATTTGACTTTTCTTTTACTTCTATTGATTTTTCTGATGTAAATTTTGGTTTAAGTGCGCTATGATGTTCTTTTCCAGAAGCGAATCAGCTGGTTTTTTGAAACGGCACGTTGATATGCATGGTTGTGCCTCGTTCGCATGGCCTCCGGCTTACGTTGGTATTTCCCCGCGGAAATTAGCTTTAATAGCTGGTGGAGCGCATTCTCGATGCAGATCGAGCATGGTAAGGTCTTAAGCGCGTGTACCTTCGCTCACAATTACCGTCTCATCCTGCTTTTCTTTCTCCAGAAAGTACTGTTTCTACAAAGTGCTTTGCGACATGCTTCAAGTGGAAATTCAAAGATATGGTCTTGTCCTGTATCGAACTGTAATTTCGCAGCATCTGCAGTCTCTCAGCAAGTGGTACACCATATAAGGAGACATGTTCCGGTTTGTATTTACTAAGCGTTTATTTTTACATCTGAGGACAGCTTAGCGTTTCAAACATGACTTTGAATCGGATTGTTACCAATATTTTTTTTGTCTATTTCTAATTCGAGATCGATGGGCGGGTGTGGCGCAGTCGGTTAGAGGTCCGTTGTAGTCACACGGTCGAGGGTTCGAAACCGCCCTAGTGCAAACCAAGCCTTTCATCCCTCCGGGGTCGATAAATTGGTACCAGACTTGTCTGGGAGGATAAAAACACTGACTCGATCATTGGCTGGCCCCCGCAAGTCATTGTATAGGCCAACACGCGTTCAAAAACCTCAACTATTACGACTTCCAGTAAAACGCGTTGGCGCATCCCAAGTGGATTGATACGCCAGTGACTTTATCCTTTATCCTTTATCTAATTCGAGATCTTTAAGTGTTTACTTTGTTTAACTCCCTTTATTTATTTTTGCTTTTTGAACGTCAGATTTTCGATGGTTTTCGGTTCTTTCCGCTCGCGACGTTTCTATTTATCTTAAATTCAGTTTCTTTCTAGCGCTATTGATAGTTGTCGTTAGTAATTGCCCCTGATCGAGCGTATTGCTGGATATTAGCTGTATTTCTGTACATTTTCCGTATAGTCTTTAATCTCCCCTTACTCTAATCTTTTACCTTGTCTGCAGCGTCCACCACATTCCCGCTGCAACTACTTTGCAGTAGACGTGGGAACAACTATATTGACAGCTGCGTATCACATTCCTTTGTCCCGAAAAAAAAGCACTATGTTTATATTTCTCCTTTTTTCTGCTTGTAAAGTCACATGCAATCTAATGCAATGATGAATGTTCAAAAATTGGCTTAAAGGGACTACCATGTCCTTTATTAGAGAAAGGGAAAGAAAAGAGTGGGAATAAACAAAAAGATAAACAATATTTAGTATGGACGTAGAATAGTAGGAATATTTTCAATCAGTACAAAAGGTGATCCAGATACAATCCAAGGTACAAATGAGGTACCATGCTATGATTTTCGCCTAATAACAAGATGAACAGGCGGGTTTTTTTTTTCTACGTACTCGTCGCATGGGACCGCGCGGTTTTTTTCATGCGCGCACGCACATTATCCGACTGCATCGTTGGACAATGGGGTCCCAAAAAACAATTACAGAACAGCTTGAATATGTGATAACTTCTCATGAACATCGGACATTGTTCCACACTGCAAAAAAAAAAGATGTCCAACATCATCGTAGGACATTGTGGTAAATAGACTCCTATCCGTGAGTATTCGAAAAGAAAAAGAAAAAAATAATGTTACCCGAAATTGCTACAAGTTGACCGATTTTCGGATGAAGAAATTTACTTCCAACTCTCTTTCTTTAGTAGTTCTGTGGCATTTATTGTGATTTGTGGGAAATGTTTATTCTCGTATCTTTTACTTCCGACAATGACTTCACAAAATATGCCTTATTTTTATGGATCAGCGACTATTGATTGATCACTACAGAAGTGACCTTACCGGCGTAGTTCTGGACAGTAGTGCTAGTGCAAATAGATTAGACAGAAAAATAATTTAGTAGATTATGATTTATCAATCTGCTACTTTCGTCTTTATGTAAAATTTATTAAAACGTTCGAGTATTGTAATGAAATAAGGGATTTCCCTTGCGAAAGTGGACGAGTACAGGAAGAATTCCACATGTTCTCCTCATGAATCTTTTATCCTATCTCTGAACGTCATAAACATGTTTTCCAAGTAGTTTTAAATTTTTCTGTACTGACTGATTTATTGATATATCTATAGATTTTTTGGTGTTCGGGGTTAGGTAACCATAGCCCATTTGATGTTTAATTGTGGACCAAGTATCCACGTTTGACCTAAGTCCTTTCGAAACGTGGATACTGCCACAAATTCAGTCATAAATCTACATCTTGTTTACAATTAGGAAATTTCACTTTTGGAAAGAAGATCCTGATTTTCACACTTTATGAAAAAACCAAGGCGCTAAAATAGCTTCCAGTATTAGACAAAGGAAACTCCTTCAGTAATCCTTCTTAACAGTCTTGCTATTGTTATTTACTGTTTAAGGTGTTGCTCAACACATTTAACAAAACGGACTTGTCAGATTTCTTTGGTCTATTTTTATTTTTATTCTTTATTTTGATGCCATTATCTTTTTATACTAACTTTTGAGCAATCCTGCTCATTTTCATTGAAATTGACCCCTTTATTTACATATGAACCTCTTCAGGTGCTAAAATGTTGACTTTTTTCAGACGAGACTACGCCGATTTCTTCGGCACATCTGTTTAAAGTGTGGAGTTTGCATGAGTTCAGCAGGTGCCCTAAGAACTCATCGAATAACACGACATACTAAGCGACATCATCCTCGAGCTTTGCAGCATTTTATGCGAGAACGGGTTGGATATAATTACAAGTAAGTTCGTCTGGTTTTTGTATACACGTTTCTCTACCAAATTACTGACATTGCATCTTTTTAGGAGGAACTTCAAGAAGCCCAAGTTTGAACTCAAGGAAGAAACGGAATGTCAACCTCCACCACCACCACCGCCACCTCCTCCTCCTGTTCTAATTTCCACCTTGAAACCAGAAACAGTAAAGATAGAAGCTACAGATTTAGTCTTACAGGCGATTCCTATCTGTACTGAGAGGTAAGCAGTATCTGAGTTATCTGAAAGAAAAAATCCTGACATTTATTAGAAAAAACTGATATATATTCGCTCCAACTTAGCTACAGCCCTGAGGTGAAGCCAAAAGCGTTTGAATTTTGTTGTTCTTTGTGTCCTTATGGAACATCAACTCGTTCGAATCTCTTACGACATGAAGCTAAACATCAAGTGAAGGATCTGTTTCAGGTGAGGATCTATTTATTTGTTGCCAAGTTTTTTTTGTTTCTTTTTCTAATAATTTATGTACATCTTAGTGTCCTCATTGCTCGTTCTCTGGAAGAACTCTTGAATTTATCGAGAAACATCGTCGTCTACACCAATCACCTACTATTGTTACGGCTACAGCTGCAACACCTCCTTCGCCGATAGTTCATGGACAACCGGTAGTCTTCGTTCCTGTTTCCACAGTGATTCCTCAATCGCTCACAATGCCGCTCTCGAATTCACCGCCTGTAATTGCGGTTTCGTTGTCAACGTCAGGTGGAGGACCTATTACGGTCCCCTATAATGCAGTCGCTGCACATCTTCCTATATCGCTGGCATCGGTTATTCCTGGTATTCGTGAACAAACACTACCATTACCTACACCTATTGATCATCTTTCATCCGAGCAGAAAGTGAAAGGATTGACACGTCGATCAGCCACTGAGCCATCGTTAAGGTTCATTGGTGTAAGTTTTCTTTGATTGATTCGTTTGACCTACTTTTATTTACTGTTTTTTTTACTGAAGTTCAGTTCTGACTTGGTCTTGACGTCTATTTGAGGTTACTATTATAGAAAACAAGAAATCTAGGCATAGTTGTTCAATAATTATATGATTGCTATTTCCTGTTCATTGTATGGATCCAACATATTGAAGCTAGCCGTTTTGGGCGCTTTTTCTTGTCAAGACCTAATTGGCTGGGAAAGGAGGGTGACTTTCTTGGGATCAATCCTATTATGTAAAATTTGGTCAGAACTGAAGTCAATTTCTAATTCTCTTGCCAAACCACAGGACTAAGTCGCATAATTAATTTATTCTAATCGCAATTAGCCAGATTCTACCTGTGAATAATTAGTAGCGTAGCCGTTTGGTTGCTACCTTGGGAACAGACGCTTCCCCTCTGTGGGGGTGCAAAACCCATAAGCCTCCAACGATTACATCCCGTAAATCCCTGCATTATATAGTTTTTGGCATCGGCTCACGTTTTTCGTTTTCAACATAGAGATTTATCTATTGAAAATACTTGTGTGCCATAAAACAATAAAAAAAAACAAGATGGAGCAGAGCTCACCAGAATTTCGCCTGAATTTGACACAACAAGACTGGCCCTTCAAAGCATAAGGGGTGGTGGGTTGGCACATCATTCTCCTGCCACAGAAGGTGAGAAATCCTCACACGAATTCCTTTTTCCAGACCCAGAACACTACGGTAAATAAACGGATACCAGGGTTTGGGTGACCAATTTAACCTCGAACGGAGGAATCCGTCAGGAAACCTGAGCGAACGGATAGGGGGATTTCAAGCGCAGGGGCTCAACAACTTTGCTATCCTTGAACGGCTTTCCACCACTTGGAGAGAATAAGGACCAAAAATAGACCAGAATAAGGATTTCGGAGGGCTTACGGTAGTTCTCGAACAAATATTGAGATGGAGCTGGCTTGTGGAGACCAGCTATGTCACCTAGGTGTTAATTATTAGTGTGTCAGACGATTTGTTGATAAAACTGCGCTAATGAAAGGCAAACTTTGAAGTCTTTGACTCCGCCCACGATTATTTAGCATTTCGCTTATCCCATCCTTATCCTATGTTCCTGTCTCAATGTTTTCCTGAAAATTTCCGTAAGTTCCCCGACATCTCCGTGTTGAAAACGAAAAAGGTGAGCCAAAGACTCTTCTAATCTAAAAACTGTAGAATGCAGTAATGTGATTTAGTTAATAGTATGACTTAATTAGAGATAAGAAAAACTGCAAAACACTAGCACAAATTTTTATTTGTAAGGTTATTTTTTTCCCTGAGGTAGAAAGATAATTTTTTTTAGTCGGATGGTATTAAAAGACGTCGTTGCCCACTATGTCCCTATACGTCAAAGTTTTCATGTGATATGCGATCGCATATGGAAATGCACACAATGAACGCTCGATTCAAATGTTCACAATGTACATATAGCACGAAACGTGCAGTGAGCTTACGCTCTCATTTAGCGCTTCACACTGAGGATAATGCTGTTCGGGCGGTGAGTGTATTTGAGGTTCTAATTTTCTTTCTTATTTTCTAGTTTTTTTTTAAATTTCTTCCTTCGTGATTGTCAGTCAAATCGTTTACTTTTCCTCTCAGAAATCTGGCAAAACAACCAACGTAACAGTTCAAAAAGTGTTGATTGGAATGAAAAAAGGTCGAGGATTAGCCGGATTCTATAACTGTGCACATTGCCCTTTTGTGACACGAATATGTGCGGAATTATGGAGACATGCCAGGTGTGCAAAGGATTTCTTTCTTCTTTTTGTTAAGATTAGTTGAATATTTTCTATTAGATCTATTGTTTCACCCTTCCAAATATTCACTTTTCATTATTTTTAGACATCATTTGACAAATGCGAAAGGTTTTAATTGCTCCTTATGCTCATTTTCTTCGATTAGTTTGGAGGTAATGGAAGAGCATCAGTTACTGCATCCTGAAGGAGCTGCTTTTATTCGGGTAGGCGGTAAATTGTTCGAGAAAACTCACTAGTAAGAAAATATTTATTGTTTTCAAGCAAAATCTGGTGGATGATGAGGACCCTGCTTCGACTCCAGTAACTCCAAATTGTGTGGAATTAAAGTGCGAGTGAGTGTTTTTTTCTACTTATTGATAATAGCTTGAGCTGAAGACTTCGGTTTTTCCTGGAGTTTTATCAGAAGAGAGAAAAAAAAAACAGAAAGAAAATAATTCAAAGCATTGCTGAGAAGTCTCTGTTCCATTCGTTTGCCATTTGAAACAACGCTTATTCATAAAAGGTGCTTTTATGTTTCACATCGATCATATTTCGCTCTTGTAAGACATTCAATTGTTCGTTCCGCGTGTTTTTGTGATAATGAAAGTTTTGGAACGAGTAGATGACGTTTTGGTAACATAAGCAGAGCGTAGAGTATCGAAAAGAAAAAGTCGAGGATCGCAACGAGCTCATTCGAGCTTTTTAGCGTATGTCCATTCAAGACAACTATCTACCAGAGAATGTGGAATCATAAACAGAAGCATAAGAAAACATCGAGATTTGTATGTAGCAAGTGCACGTTCAGGTGCGTGTTGTTCTTGCTGGTTTATGGTGTTTGTTGTTTGATCCTTGCTATAGCTAGTTAGTACAAAAGAAAGATTTTCCTAGCTTACAAACCCTGCTTCTCCCCTACAATGCATCCGAATATTCGATTTTTTTCTCACATTTCACATTTCAGTACTGGTTCTGAACTATGCCTAGAGGATCACATGGTTGTGCACAGTGAACCTGGTAGCGGTGTGGATACTGGCGCTGCTCCAAGCCCTACCGCTTCAGCAGAAATCGCTCAAAAATCAAGCAGCGAGAAATCGGAAAGTCCTGATTCACAGAAAGCTCAAGGAATGTTCGACAGGTGAGTTGTTCGCGACTCATAAAACTGGATTATTATCGATTGGAAAGAAGAGGGGGCGATGGCAAGTCCTTTGGATCCCTTCGCCGAGACACGAGACAGACGATCGTGATTGTGATTTCAGCAGCAAAGAAGGAGATGGAACTGCTCCATCCTCGGCGGATGTTACCTCCAATAGCAGCGATCTTAAGGTGCCATTATCCATCAAGATTGATAATGCTTTACGGATAATGCGTCCCACTAAAGAAGTGCTTCCGGTTCTTAAACGTGGCAGAAACAACGAAGGTATGTTTGCAAGGAGTATTCGTCTTCATATCAACTCATACAAATTCCTTCTATATCAGTTCGCCGACAATGTCCAGACTGTCCATTTGTGGAATCCGATGAAATGATATTCAACATGCACCGTGAAATGCATGGTGGACGTACACGTGCATTCGCATGTAACCTATGTAATTATAGGTATGTTGGATTTACGGAGAACTTGTCCTCGAGACCTAAAAATCCCCATATTTTAGTTGTTTCGCCGCTGAAGCGCTTCATTGGCATCTTTCGCTGCATCTTCCACCGCTTAGTCCTGCAAGTGCAGTTCTGCAAAGGTTGAAAGTGTTCATTAATTTTCTGTATAGTTTTAAAATACTTAAAATTTTTGTATAGTTGCTTTTGTTTTTTTCTATTCTTTTTAACCCATTTTTTCTCTTAGGGACTATTTTGAGACGATTTTTCAAATTTACCGTATAAAACTGAACTATTTGAGTTATTTCTCATCTTTTGTACAGTTTTCTCATAAGTTCTGAGCTCTAAGTTTCACATCTTAATATTTTTTACTTCTATTTTTCTGTTTGTCTCCAAAATTCCGCACATTACTTATTTTCCTTTTTTTCTTTCACTATCTATGATTTGATGTTAGTAAGGGCATGCATATAGTTTATTATTATCAATCGGCACTGTATATGCCACTTTTTAAGGAGACGTGGCTTCGGTCGCCGGAGTTTCCAGACATCTGACCCTATCCCTCTTGGTGCAAAGCACTTTTCTTGTACACAGTGCTCATTCCGTACTGTTAATGAGACAACGTTCGTACAACATAGGCAGCAACATGCACAGGTATCAATTATTCAATTAAGTATAATGCTTTGTGCAAAGATTTTTTCTACAAATAAACTTGAGAGATTATCGTTTTTTAGCACATTCAACAACGTCTAGTCACACAAATGAAACGTGCCGCCACTGAGGAGGAAAGTAGAAAGAGTTCAAAGATGAAACGAGTCGCGAAGAAAAGTGACAAGATGGTAGATAATTTTTTGTTAGATAGTATATCCTTCACTGCAGCAAATGGCCTTTTTTTTCCAGCATTCATGCGTGAGATGCGCTTTTCGATGTGACACAACGGTGGCTTATTCGAGGCATCTCGAAATGCATACTCAAAATGCGCTTTTCAAATGTCGGTAAGTGTAATGTGTTTTACAAATATGTATTTAAATGTAGTAACATCAAAGGGGTGAGAAAATGGAAATAAGTAGAAAATACACAGTTTATGCAGAATATCACCTTAAAATTACTTTACATGGAGAGAAAATTACGTTGCACATCAAATTACGTTTGATTGTTGTGATTGTAAGAAAGAAGAAAAAAAGTTTGGTTACGGTATTGATGAAAAGATCAAAGCGTTCCGCTGCGCATCACGAATAGAGCGTACCTATCTAGTGAATCCATACGATTGCACTATCTTTCTTTCCTTATGCTTTCTTTCTTTCTTCGACCCGATTGTAACTTATTCGACTATTTTCTTAAATTTTATTTTACCTTTTTATTTGATATAAATGAGAGCGTGGCGAAGAATTTCTATGTACGAAATTCTTGACCTTCAATCTATTACCGTAGTTGCTCGCCTTTGTCACTCCTTCACATTGACATTCTCTCATCTTTACGTATTTTGTGCGGTTTTAATGTTTAGTGACTGAAAGGCAACACAAATAGTATAAGCCGTGCAAACTAATGCATTTACGTCGATTCCCCACGCACAGAGCTGTTTTGAGGCGTTTTTTCAACTGAAAATCTTGAATTTCATAGAAATATACTGCAGTTAATTTTTTTAAAAAAATTGTATAGCTTTCTCTTTTCGTCTTCAATTCATGGTTTTTGGTATGCATTTTCCCATCCAGATAACTCCGCAAAAACTTCTTGTTTAGAATTTGTGATTATTCTGCGAATACAAAGAAAATTGTCGATTTCCATGAGCAAAATCATCATTTGGATCAATCGATAACTCAGTTACGAAGGAACGCGATTCTTGCACCAGATATTGTTCAGGTAACCTAAACGACCTATCATCTCTTCGTTTACAATTCTTAGCAATCTACCGTATTCTAAGTTGGAGGTTTCCGCTACGGATGATGAACGAGCGAGAATAGCTGGTCAAGAGTTCCGCTGTAAACGATGTAATTTCCATACACTCGAAATTTCAACTCTTGCCAAACATTTCGAACAACATCATGGTGAAACGGAAGCGGATCGAGAGATTGCGGCAGATCTTCGTATGAATCTGGTGCCAGCCAACAGCATTCTTACGACCGCATGAATTTTATCGCACGCTCTCTCACACTCGTTTAAATCCTTTTGTATATTTACACACGATAACAGGTTCAGCGGTCTGATACGTTGAATTATTGTTCCGTTGCGTCCCACTTCGCTTTGAGTGAATGCAGCTCTGATCCTATTACGGTATGAGCTTCATTTTTCACTTTGTTTTTCGTTTGAACTTCTTGGTTTTTTCTGTTACCATTGGGAACCGTTTCCTTGGTTTCAAAATCGAACCGAACAGCCAACATCTTCTCTTTGAACGCTCAGTTCATACATAGTTACTTGACTTTTGTGTCGATTTCGGTGATTTTGTGAAGGGATCTGTATTTTTAGAAGTAGTAAATGTGAGACAGTTAAAGTAGGATTTTATTTCGATCCTATATGTACGGTTTGTTAGCTGTATAATTAAATACCAACTACTTCTACATACGTTTCCACCTAGCCAACTTTTTTTTTATGTGTATGGACCAAACTGGGGTTATTTGGGAATAAGTTGGGTTATATTTTGTGGAAAATCTAACGAAAAACCGGCAGGAAGGATACGCGGATTTCTCAATGGTCTTTCCTTTTGCAGTCCAACATAGCTATGTTCCATTGTTTCCGGAAGTAATTTGAAAGTAATCATGTAAAAACTGTGCTGCAGAATTGTCTTGTTAGCTGAAGAAAAATTCCCAATTGTCTTGACCATACCATGTCAATCCCGGGTAATATGTACATTTTTTAAAAATCGTTTGTTTTGATAGTTTTCATTGTTTTTTTTTCCTCTATTGCGGCGACATTTACTGTGGCGTTTTCCAGATGTTTAAGTATAGTAAACCCATTCTTTAGCCAACGTACTCTTGAAAATCAGGTGCTTCTTCGCTAGATAACGTTGTGTTTGGGTTTGATAGCGCCTGCCATGCTGCTTATTTGAAAGGTGGCATGGCATGGACGAAATTTCTAGTCTTTCGAAAAATTGTAGAGCGTGTAGTCATTGTCACAACGGTCTTTCGTCATGTCGCCTCCATTTTTTTCTTGTGTGTGTGTGTGTGTTTTTTTTTTTTGACGTTCAGATCTGTGCTTGTCACCCTTCTCCCAAATGAGGTTCATTGTTAGTGATTTTCTCTGATTTTCTCATTCGATCAACCGGGTTTAGTTAGACAACTATGAGTGTTTTTATTTTCGCCTCGTTGTTACATCTCTGTTAGGATTCCTTTCAAACTATAAGCTATGTTTATATTTTAGTTGTCGTTTAATATTCGCATATGGTCGTATAATTGTCGGCAACGACATATGCATGAGCTCAATTATGTGAGAGAATATTGATGTTTTTCGCTATGCTGAATAAAGTGTAGAGTATTGCTATTTGAAGCTCTAACATGAAACTGTTTGGAAAACCACAAGGTCACATGTCAGCAACAATTACTGTCATTTTACTGTAGAAATAGCGGAACAGGTCGAATATTTGTTTGTTACAATTTTCGATCCATAACTGAGTACATACAAGACAAGTTCGAGAATCGATAATGAGGAAAAGCGTTAGCCAATCGTTAATGAACAAGAGTTTTCCGTAATCAGAGGGATCCATATGTAATGGTGTACTGGAAAGCAGGTGAGCGAGCGAGTGATTAAAAACCAAAAATGAATGTTCTAGCAAGTTAGGAAGTGTTTATTTTGTTTCCACAGTTCCCTATTTTTTTGTTTTGTTTGTGTAATGAATTAAGGAGCTGCGTAGATAAAAATAGTAAGAAAACCAGGTAATCAAGAGCCGACAATGATTAGTTGAGTATGGCAAAAAAGAAGAGTTGAATAGAGAGCAGAATGTCACTTTTATTTCACTCTCTTTTTCTTTTCTTTAAAGTTCATTTTGTATCTTCTCAGATGTCCTCTAGCCTTTATGTCCCTGACCCTCAGCTGAATCCTGGTGCAATTAAAACGCCACGGTTTTGGTAAAATGGTGTAGTTCTATTGGTTCGAAATGATGTACAACTGGTCTGTAACTAACGGCACTGCTGAAAACATGGTCGAGTCAAAATGACCTGGCTAACACCACTCATAGCTGCAGCAGGCGATGGTCCCGCCGCGATCCCAACCGCTAGCTTCGCCGCGCCGCTTTGAGCGCCACCGCTTACGCAACTGCGTCGAGATTCATGCCGTTTTGTCCCGTCTATAACAAGGTTTGAGGGTTATGGCGGAAATTCGAGTTACGGTAATTCGTCCGTCCTCTTGAAGACGACAAGCGAGTTAGCGCCGCTTGTTATCTTCACGTGGGTGTCGTCCACAAACAACAAGGGAAGCACACGTAAACAATGCGCATCGAGTTCATGTAGGAGACTTACCGGGCTCGGGAAGTCTGGAATACTTGAAAAAAAAAACACGATAAAAGAATAAAGAAAAGAGGTCTTCTGGATGCACCAAAGTATTCGGCTTCAATTCAGGATCTTAGCGGCTAATTAGCGAGTATGGGATATGGGATGTCTATGCAGTGACTTATGGAGGCGAAACGATGTATTAGGTGAACGCGATTGTCCTCACAGTGAAATTTGGCGCCAATTTATTGACTCCGGATGGAAGGCCTGGTTGGCCACGGGCGGTCCCAAACCATCGATCTAGCAGCTGTATTGGTGACCTACGATTGTTCCGCACCCGTCATAGAAAATTCGAACTAGATCTGAGAAAGTTCTTTTTTTTCATCGGAAGGCGTTCAACAAATGGAAAAATGAGTTATCAGAGGCGTAGGAGGTTCTGAATTTTGCGCGACGGGAACCAGGGCTGCCTAGAAATTGTGTTGTTTTCCCTCTATTCGGTAGAAACGTGTCTCCATATAAAATCGATTACCTCTACAGATTTGTTCCCGAAGGCTGATCTCAGTGGCAGATATGGCCTGATTCAATCAATACAACAATCTTCATTGAAACCACAACACAATTGTCCCACCTTCTCACGATTCACATCTCAATGTATCCCACCTATGATCTGCTACCACAAATTCTGATCATTTCAAATTCAAAAAAGAAACAACAAGATACAAAGCAAAAAAAATGGCACGTTCTTGACTTGGTACTTAAAAAGTGGAAACTTACCGCTTTAAAATGATGCTGCTTATGTCTGCTCATAAGATCGATATACGCATCGCATTGGGACAAACCATAGGGTAGGAATGGATCGTAGGCGAAGGATTGTGGATTAGGTCGAGAAAATTCGTGGGTTACTGCAGATCTGCAGTTGATCGGGCTTGTCCTGGTTTTACGCCTACTTTTTGCCGTTCCTAATAAAAGCCCAGCATAGTTCTTCTTAGGTTTCCAAATAACTTTGCAACGTTTTCAAATAACGCAGTAAATTGTCCCTTGTCCTGATCCTTTCCTTACTCTTTATGACGATGATCCGTAAAATTATACTTTTTTTCCATTGCTCAGTTATTCTACGCTTCTGATAGTACTCTTGAGTATTGTGTGCACAAACTAACCTCATATGGTTCGTTCTGTTCCTTTATTCATGTGAAATCAATGATGAAGCATAACTTTTCCGTTAAGTTAGGAAGAATAAAGTGCTTGGCGTCATAGAATTCCTATTAGGTTGTGACTGCACGTTCAGCTTCAAATCAGCATCGTTTGAGATTTATGGATACAACATGGATAAAGGACAAAGTTTCTGGCGTTAATCGATCCGCTTGGGATGCGCCCCCACGTTCACTTCAATTCAGAATCGTTTGAGGTTTACGAACGTGTATCTGGCCCATACAATGACTTGCGGTGGCTAGCCGATGTGTCAAGTCAGTGCTTCTTATCCTCCCAGACAAGTCTGGTACCAATTTATCGACCCTGGAGGGATGAGAGGCTTGGTGAGCACTAGGGCGGATTCGAACCTCCGATCGATCGTGCAGGAAGCGGAACCTCTAAGTGCAGGTATGTGCGGGTGTGGCGCAGTCGGTTAGAGGTCCGTTATAGCCACACGGTCGAAGGTTCGAAATCGCCCTAGTACAAACCAAGCCTTATAGGCCAACACGCGTTCCAAAACCTCAACGATTACGAATACAATATGGATGAAGGATAAAAAGGATAAAATGCCTTTCGTTAATCAATCCGCTAAGGATGTGCCACCAAGTTCACTTCAATTCAGAATGGTTTGAGAAATTCAAAAGTGAAACGAAAAGAAATCACCACGCACACGATCCACTCAGTTGCTTATGGGGAGAGCCGAAGTAATCAATCCGGCGCTTTTTTCCTTCCAGACCACTCTATCACCAATTTATTGGCCCCAAAAGCTTGGAATGCTTGGTTGGCTCCTTTTGCTAAATATGTGCTATGTTTTCTGAAGCGCTTCGAAGAAGAGTTCTGTGTATAATATCTAGTTTATTTATCATTCATTATTGTTCATAACCGGCAGTAACAAATTTGTAAAGGCAATACAGTAGTAAAAATTCAATTTCCTTGACGGTCACAAGCAGCAGTTTAAGAGGTGTGGGACGTTCTTTGGTTGGTAGTAGGACCAATAAGTATAAAGAATGTTTAACAGTACAAATTCGTCACAACAAATCTACAATTAGTTTAAATGGAACCATCAAAATCAACAAGAACAAAGAGAATGCTGTGAGGTCACGCATCGGTAACATCATCAGGATGGTAGTAATCACCGATCAACCTAGAAGCGCAAAAATAAGACGCAGCAGGAAGGAAAAACTGTGATTGCAATAGAACGTACCTGTACACATGTGACGGTAGTATAGATGCAGAATTCGATATATAGAGGGTAACGAGAGACGCTGGGAGAAGATCGAAAGACGGGCGAGGCACTTCCACTAAGCCCGAAAAACCTAGTGCATGTGAAAATCCAATTCCAGGCGCTTTGTTCGGATTCACCATCATTGGATCAGGGACGAAAAATGGAGTAATCTATATGAATTTCGTTCTATTAAACGTGCAACATAGGCTGTAAAGCACCAAATCAACCTTATAAAAAGCAGCAAGAACGTATACGGGAACGGAATGTCTTTGAGCAGAGAGACAAATTGCTAATCCACCAGCTGGTACTAGACAAGAACCATCGGGAAAAACAGCAATGCCGGGTAATAACACCTAAATTAAGTGCTCTTATACAAAACCTCAAAAAGAGTTCTAAAACGGAGATGAGCAGACATTACCTTAGTGACTTCACACATTCTGCTTCCAACGTCAAACAATGGTATGGGAGTCGCAAATTCAGGAGTTGAATCGAATTCACTGCTATGAACAACACTAAGTACCTTAAACAAAGAAAACAGTAAGCATAAAATATCATAGACAGTAAATATACGGACATAATCAGTATAAAGACAATAAAAAAAACTTGTTTTTGCGTCTGTATTTTTTGTATTCACGTCCAAGCTTACACACAGTTTTTTTTTTAATTGCAAGAACCATTTTCTTTAAAATAAAGTATTAGAATTCCATTTACTTATAGTTGGAATTAGACCGTTTGTGAATAAGCGACGTATGCAAAATTAATAGCATTAACATGTGCTACGAAACGTACAATTATAGGAAATATATACGAAACGTCGGATTAACTACTACTGCACATTAGGACGCTTTCTCGAATTGTAGATATGTCCTTTGAAAAAAATATCGGTAGCCTATGCATACGAAATTCCGATTACTCAAAAGCTGGGATGTGAAAAGCTTGGGAAAAAAATAAGAAAAGATATAAAAATACAGAGGCAAAGATCAGATCAAGCATTAAATTAAACGGCTAAGAATGAAACTGATTAGAATAACAACTAAGAAAAGAATATTCTCCTTGCAAATTGTAATTCATTGTTGTTGTTATTTTTACCGGATCTGTGAACTTGCTCGAGCAACTAATTGAATACAAAATAGACAGAAAAGACTTCCGAAGAGAAAAAAAAAACCGGACAACTAATACAAATTAACTTACCCTATGCTTCCGTGTGGCTCGCGCTGATTCGAGAAATGCTGCTAACGTGGGTGATTCATTAAGGTGATGCACTACTAGTATATCTTGTGGATTTATGAGATCTCCAGCTCGAGCAGCTATATTCTCACAGCATAGAGACATCTCCGAAGACACCTAGTACGAGTAGTTTCGGTACCAGCAACAAACAAAATTTCTTTGTAGTAACTAACCAAAGGATTTAAAAAATAAAGATGTGAAATTCAAACAAAAAACCTCGTTTAGGGCTTGCATGAGTCCTTTCTTTAATTTCATGCCGCTCGCTGATCCATTGCTACTCTCGCTTTTCGTCCACAACTTATTTAAGGAGTCAAATGCGGGAGTAGGTTCACCTGAGGATACTACAACATTCAGACAAAGGAACGATAACTTATACAAGTTTGTAGAATTTCGAGAATGAAGCTGATGTATACAGTAACATCACCTTGACAGTAAGAAAATAAATACGATTTTTGGCACCTGATATGATTCGAACGCTTTCATCCCGAGCTAATTTTGCAACCATCATCAAAACATTTCGGATTACGAGCTCGGTGGGAACCATAGCACAAATCCATCTGCCATGGGAATTAAGGGCTTCCAATAAATCACTGAAAACAACGCAAATCATCAGAGAATGCAACACTTTGGATTTTCAGCTGTACCCAAGTAAAAGTCCCCAAGTAAAACAAAAATAGCGCAATTTCAAGATGGAAAGAGCGTGTTAGCCCAAAGCAAACGGTACAAAATGCTACAATAAAGCTTATTTAAAAAAAAAAACATCGCAGAGTTAAGCGAAGAGGAAACCCAAAAAAAATGAGAAACATATGGTACTACCAAATGCAGCATAAATTTCTTTTAAAGAATGCGCATAACTGTAGGAAAAAAAAGAACTCACGTAATTGTCTCATATTTCTTAAAAAGTATAACCTTCCGTAGGAACTGTAAAGTCTCCAAAGCTATATCGAGTGAGCAAGGACGAGTAGGACTAAATTTAATTTTTTTTTTCAATATAACTTTTCTGAATTAGGGAAAGCAGTCCAGTCGAACTAAAACCAGTCGAAAACAATATTTGCCCACAAACTCACTTCTTACGCAATGTTGCAACAAAACCCTTCCGAAGCTCTGTCAATTCTTTCGACGGGTCCATATTTGACATTCACCCATAAATTTCACGTGTGTTACACTTAAGAAGACAAGGATTCGAATGAAAAGTCCTGAAAAAGCAACGAAGACGAATATTACCTAAGGGATCAAAGAAGAACAGATAATAACACGAAAAACTCGAAGAAGTCCGCTCACAGGCACGAAAAGGATTGATTCTAAATTTGCATCAGAAATCTTCACTCAGCCAGTGACCGAATGCGAATCGGTGCGCCTCGGCCAAATGTACTTTCGATAGTGGTCACGATTTTTTCTGGGAAGCCTATTGGGCCTGGATTCGCTATACGGACAGTGTGTCCATCTCCCGCTACATAACCACTGTTATTGTTTTCTTATATTTTATCCGTTTACGATATGACTACATTAATCCCCGGTGTGCATTTAAAGACCCTTAAGTTAGCCTTTCTTCAGCCATTAACCTAATAAGTTGATTTATTTCAATTCCAACTAAAGCTTCAATTCGTGGTAGCTACACAATCGATAACTCCAAATCGTCCAGTCAGTAACTCGCTCTGTACTTACGGACTAAAACTTGCTACCGTAGAATATAAACAAGTTGCTGCACACCGTAGTAATGTGAATGTACCTTTAAGCTCTATGTCTCCAAAGGATCAAATTCGTAGGCAGTCATTCTTATGCCTTTTTCAAAACCAAATTACAAGGTTCACAACTTGTACTGGGTACCGAATTATTTTACGAGCTCTGAGATCAAGTTGGGTTGTATGTACGCAACTACGTACCTCCGAAACTGTGTCATCAATAGTTCGTGGCTGCCGAATTCATGATGGTCAAAAAGTTGTAGTTAGTCGTTTATAGAGCCATACGAGCTCATAGAAACTTTAGAATAACAGAAAAAGAGGTGAATAAATGACATTGACAGTGATCCGCCTATTAAGTTGTTTGAAGATTCACATTTATTAGTTCTTCTGCTCTAGTTCGTTATGCCGGGAGAGGTAATATGGATTTGGCCAGATTTCAGCGTATTACTTTGTTTCAGTCCTTACTTTCATGTCTTAGAATTCATGGGAACATCAATCGACCAGGTGATTGATTGGTTTTTGCTTATATCCGCTCCGATGCCTCATTTTTTAACGAGCATAGATTAAGCTGGGTGGGTGTAGAGCACAGCTGTTAAGAGGTCCCGCTGCGACTGAACGAGCGGGCCCTCTTAACAGGGCCTCCGAGCTAGGTCGAGCGATGGTTCGAAACCGCCCTAGTGCAAACTAGGCCTTTCATCCCTCCGGGGTCGATAAATTGGTACCAGACTTGTTTGGGAGGATAAAAGCACTGACTTGATTCATTTCATTGCTCACCTGTACAAGTCACTACATAAGCGTTCATAAACCTCAAGCGATTCTGAATTGAAATGAACGTGGTGGTACATCCTTAGCGGATTGATTATCGCCAGGAACACTTTGTGGGTTAAGCTCTAACGCTGCTATGTTCATCTTTTTCCAGCTCAGACTAAGATTCGTTAAATAACAACGCATTAGCGCAGCTTTCGAGTCCCACCGCTTCGACCCTGTGGGAAAAACTTTTAGTGCAAACCTTAGGTCCAACTGTGTGCACGTATTGCATTGTTTATCATGTTTACATATACGTTTACTTCTTCTTATCAAAGCAAAACATTGGAACGTTGCTGTCTAGAAGACAAAGATAAGAGACAAAAATGCATACTGTAATGGTTACCAGTAGGCTATGCTCGGAGAAAGTTTTAGTTCCCTCGTTAACCGCAATACGACCGTCCGCGCTATTAATCGGCAGTCTTTACAGACTGTAGATACAACCGCGTTACAATTGGTCGTAATAGGACGACAGACAGAACAAAAACCCATTGTAGGAACTATAACCTGCATAAGAATCCGGACAACATGAATAAAAAAAAACTGCTTTATTTTTTTGTTGGGTAAAACAGGATTAACTTTTAGAACTTCCACTGATCATTTATTTTGTATAAAGCAAACTATTAAATGATAGACCGTATTGGATCGGTATTTTCTTTTGTGTCATGGTCTACGTTGTTGTAGATTTGTATAAAACTCAATTTTGCTAGGGTAAACACATCGACGTACTGTTGCTGTCTGCATCTCTTCTCATAGCATGGTCGTCTTCAAAGCGTCCAAATTTATCCTTAGTGGAACTTCTCCAGGGACAACAAAAAGCACAGCACATCGTCTTCTTCTTAGTCACGGATATGTTCATCAAGTAGGGAATGGACTATACAGGTAGAAAAGTTCCACATTCCTCCTTTTTTTATTCACAAATTGTTCCTATGACGAATACTTTCTCAGTACAACAGTAACAATATAGCAGCGGAGTATAATCATGGATTTCGTTTCTAGTTTTCTACCGTTGGGACAACGAGTAATCGATAAACTGTTGCGACTCGTCGACTATGAGTTAGAGTCGATAGGAGCCATGAAGGTCCACATGCCAATTCTTGGCCCTCGAGCTATATGGGAAAAAACTGCACGTTGGGAGAGCATGGGTGCAGAATTATTCAAAATTCAAGATCGACATAAACAAGAGATGTGTTTGCAGGTAATGATTGTACATCTAGTTCGATCTTTCAGACATTAATCCTAGTTTTCCTTAACATTTTCAGCCTACCGCTGAAGAAATGTGCACAGAATTGATAGCGCAACTTCCATTACAAAAGAAACGAATGTTCCCGCTTTTAATATATCAAACAACGGAAAAATTCAGAGATGAAATGAATCCTAGGTAGTCGTGTTCATGTAACCTTCAACATAATCATTGAAAATCGTGAAATCATAGGTTTGGTCTACTCCGATCTCGACAATTCCTCATGAAAGATCTCTACACTTTTGATCTCAATAAAGATAGTGCATCAGAAACTTACAAGAATGTCTGTAGAGTATACGATCGAATCCTGCGAGATCATTTACGATTGGAAGTTTACAAGGTCAGCCTTTACTATAGTTTTGATTGTAATTTTATGTTTAATCAAGAGATCAAGAAGGTTTTTAGGTGCCACTTTGGCGCCTAGATTTCTCAGTGTTGATCGATATCTACCTCGACACCCCATTACTGAGCGAATTCAGGTAGTAGCTCAGCCAGGTCTTCATGGCGGATCAATATCGCACGAGTACCACTTGCCGAATCCATTAGAAGAGGACGGAATTCACTTCTGTTCGAAGTCAGTTCTACTTTGTAATATAAGTTTATCCTAATCCATATTTATTTATTCTAAATAGATCTTAGTTACAGTTCATTCGATTTTCGAACATACAGTTTGCAGATGTGGATCGGGAAGTAAACGAGAGGATGGTCCTCACAAATGTGAATGTGGTGACGCTTCTGATGTTAGGACGTTTTCTACAGTTGAAGTAGCTCATACTTTTCAATTAGGTATGTGTATCAAACCGCATCAATAAACAACATAAACAAGGGATCTTCTATGATTACGATAAGATGAGGTGTGATTATGTTGGACCTTATTTAATAACTTGGAAATCTAATTGTGACGTTCACGAGCATAATTTGCATTTCAGGAACAAAATACTCTAGTGCCTTCAATGCTCTCACTAAAGAAAAGCAACCCATGGAGATGTGCTGTTTTGGAATTGGTATCAGCAGGTAAAATATTAAAAGAAGAACTAAGAGCGACTGTTATGCAGGATTTATTTTAATGAGACGTTCCTTTCGAGTTTAGGCTGCTTCCTGCTATAGTTTCTCTATTGTCTTCATCTGAGAAAGCGATAAGGTTGCCAACGCTAATTGCCCCATTTTCTGCTGCTGTCGTCGTCACAAAGGTAACTGTAATTGATATTAGTGTTTAGGAAGTATTAATATTAGAATTCCTAATTGTGTCCAGAAATATTCTCGTGAGGTGCAGACAAAACAACGAGGTCATTGAAAATTTGTACGATTTGAGCTGATCAAGTGATTCTGTTCATTGTTCGGTCCAGAATAGTGCCACAGGTCTCTCGGTTCTCTAGAAAAAACGCATTCACAACATGGGAAACGTACCCAACTTCAAAAAGGTGAATTTCCCTCCAAATCATGTCCGCATTTGCAGGGCCTCATGGATAACGTGATGACAGAACTTACACTCTCATCTCTTGACCGTCGACTATCAGGAGGTATACTGCTTGATGATCGAGTTGAGGATAATGTAGGCAAACGGATAAAGGAATTACGAGCTATTGGTATTCCTAGGATCGTTGTACTTGGTAAAGCAACCGAAAAAACTATTAATAAGGTACTCCTTCAACAGTATAGTCCCGGGTTTTTACCCAAAAACCGAGGTATTCAACTTTTCAGACCCCAAAAGTAGAGTATTTCCCTCCTCAGGAGGATCCAGAACACGATAGAAGTCAGGAATGGACGTTAAATGAAGTGATGCAATCAATGGGATAAGGAAATCGTTAAGATGATCCTCTACTGGTTGTACTATCAACGGGTGATGTTGACCAAGTTAAACTCGGCTCCAAGCTCTCACCAGCACTTTCACCCAATTAGGCTGTCGTTCTTGAACTAATAATTTATTGTTAAAAGAATTTCTATGTTGATAATGACCATAAATATATCATTTGCACATTACAGCTATAATTTTTTGTACATCTTTTATTAATCTTAGGAGAAATCCTCGTCAGCAGTAGGTTGTGGTGTTGGCAGCAAACTAAGTCGAACGACATGTTGTCGACTCACCATAGCTAGACCAATTGCTCTTGGCTCTCCCTCATCTCCTGACCACCGTTCTTCAGATCTGCAAATATGGTCGTCTAGATGGGGGAAGGTATCGAGAATTACATTGAGGGCATGTAACATGGCGAGCAATTTGTGTCGCATGCAGTATTTTTCAAAATTTCTGTTAAAGATGAAGACGTAGCTCATTACAGGAATGCGAATACAGACAAAAATTGTTAATCACTTAGCTAGCGAGCTAAGCACTAAACATAGGAGAATTTTGTGTCGAATTATAGCACAATGAAGTCGGTTATTACGCTGACCTTAATTTAAAAAGAAAAGGACACATTACGACTGCTCATCGTGCCGAACATCTCCAATATTCATATCATCCCTAATCGATCTCCAATACTTCGATATCAGACAGTTTCGGAGGGTTCCACAAACTACCTCTTAGAATAGGTCTGGACCATACTTAGCAATTATGCTGGACGGATTGTGGCCCTTCCCAGCATTTTTGTTTGTGTTCATCCCAGTTTTTAAAAACGAATATCACGGACAAATTGTTTTTTTTTTTCTTCTGGCGAATTAATAAATATCGGGGGCATTAATGAAGAGGATGTGGTGTCCCGAGAAAGTTTCGTCCTTAAATCCATTAACTTTTCATCTAAAGAAAATAACATCTTACAGTGAAACAACGGAACAATAACCGAATGCACTTATGACTCATTTACTACCATCCACCCATATGCAAAGGATTCAATGGTTGGGCATCCGTACGTTCTACTCACCTACATGCATGAGAAACAGATAGTATTTTTCTTCTTATGCGGGATCCTTCATAATAAGAATCAATACGTCAAAAGAATGCTCACCTGCCAAGAATAAAGTTCGGCTTTCTGTCGGTGCACATCATTTGACCACGAATTATTCGACCATCAGTCAACTCTACTTCCATCCACCTTCCCATATACTGGGCCACATTTTCCATCTTACTAATTTTTTTCTTAGTTTTTTATTCTTCTATTTATTTACTGATACATGTATCATGCTTCCCTCTACTAAAAATATTTGTTAGACATTGTACTAGACGTCCGTTCAAAGTTATGGAATGTTCTAATAACTTTATATGAAAAAGAATCAGTATGCTCAAGGAATCAATAAATAGAGCTGTAGAAGCCAGCATTTCATAAGTAATGAGGTACAAACTCGATCGGAATGGTGAACAATATCTTTTACGACCAAAATAAAATACAAAAGATATGTTACCTCCTTCCTCTTAGCAGTGTGATATCAAATTTGGCATAAACATGAGAAAGACAAAAAAAAAACAAGAGAAAAACAGAAAAAGTTCCTAGAGTCAATAATGACTTAGTTTATACAAAAAAGCCTTGTGCCAAATACCTCAAATATACCACATATAGAGTTAGAACCTGGCACTACAAATTTCATAATACACGTTCATCGATAATAGCGTAGCACCATTTTAGCGCTTAATGGCAGTGGTGCAGCACAAAGGTTGACAAGTTGGACTTGCGAAATGTGGCGTGTTTGAAAGAAAAAATAACCATAATGAAAACTCTATAATGAAAGTTCGGTGAGAATTTTGATATCACTATCGTACAGCTGCGAGACAGCCAAAACCTTCGCAGATGAGTACTTTTCACGCACAGCAAGTAGTTTCGGTAACGAGTGTAGTCTCAGGAACACTTTTGCGAATATTGATCCTAGTTCTTTTGCTTCATTCAAAGTGATACCCGTCATTTTCCTGAAAAGAGGGAAGATCAACAACTAGAAAATACTTGAATCCTATATTGAATCCTGGAGAAATGGACAGCAGCTATTTCATGTTACTTTCGTCTGAAAGAACTCAAACCGATTCTGCATAACGCACCAGTAGGACCAATAACCAGACGAATAGAAAGACGCATTTCAAAATCAAAACAACAGTTGCTTCACAAAAAGAAAAAGCTCCGACTTCAAAAATGTGTATGGAAAATCTTAGCATATTTTCTGTGCTGGAAGGGACAAAGAGAACAGCCCAAGTGTCTATCTTGTTGGAACTTTGCACGTCACCGTAGTCCCATAAGCAAAATTCGCGCACAACCGGTGAACATTCCATTTGAAGTTTGATTAGTGTCGTTGCATCCAAGCATATCTTTCTCAGCATAGTTTGTTCTAATCTTTTAGAATGCGAAGAAAAGATTTATAGAACGTTTAATGCTTCCGGCTTCATTGATTACTTTAAGATATAAACAAGCACTGCAGGCAAGCAAGGCACTGCTGTTTGATCAAAATGTTACGAAATACTAAACTTATTAAACTATTTAAAAAATCCAAAGGATAAAAGGAAAGATCCGAATCTCAAGTGAGCCCCAACCTCATTTTATCGCTATCGTATGGCGATTCACACAGCTTCGCAGCAATATATGTACAAGCGCACGCGGTACGGGAGGGCAAAACTGAGGATAGAGAGGCGTCCAGGAAAGACATCTAAAAGAGTTCATTGGTCTAATGTCCAGAAGTTTAGAAACCACATAAACTATACCTCTATTAAAAATTTGGCCATGTGGTGCATTCTCATGCCGAACTTCAGTTCTTTGCTGAACCAACGCAAAAACGTGAGCGAATGTGGGCGTGAGAGATCGAAACTTAACGAAACAGCTTATATCCGATGGCTTGCAATTGGATCAAATTTGGAGAAAACTCACTCAGCAGCAATAAGGATCTTCGCCTCCATCTTTAAGATCATCTTTTTATTGTACGCATTATCAGTTATGTACTCAAAGTCGTGTATGTCTGGTGCATACATCTCCTCATATTTCGATGCAACCAACCTTAATAAAAACAGGTAATCTCAAAACGACATGATTAAAGTATAAATAAAACTCACATGCTTGCTACGCCAACCAACTGCAACTCGTTCTTGTCAACCTTCGTTCTGGACAACATAATGTCAAGGAGATAAATAGTGAGATGGAGAGTTTCAGGCAAGAGATGGAAGCGCGTGTGCACCTGAAAAAAAAAACGGAAAAGAATTAGCTTAACATTAGGGAACAAAATAAAAGCAGTAAAAAGTAAGAAAATATACCTGTATCAGCCAATCAACAAGGATGCTGCGCATTTTTGGAGTAGATGGAGAGTGAACCATGAACTCATCCTCAATCTGAGATTTCTTTTCATGAGCCAAAAGATACTGATAAACCTGAAAGTAGACATTTAAAAGCCATCTCTCTTTAAATTGGATCAGAAAGCTCTAAATCTAGAGCTAGTAACCTCATACGTTACGTCAAAAGTTACTTCACACGTCGTAATGAACTCTAGGAACATAAAAACACTAGATGTAGTCATTAAAACAGTAGAAAAACTTCTGCGCATGATTCTACTATATGCAGGTTTATCTATACCTTTTTTTGTTGCTGAAAAACATCGCTACGATGCAAGACATCCTGATGGGACGTTTTTTTTTTGGCCATGTCGCAAACTATATAATTTTTGTAGTAATACTCATTTTTTGAGCTTAATTATAGAGTTCAAACTAAACTAGAAACGATAATTGACTTGAACCATTCAGTTGGTGATTATTTGGTTATACGCGCATCAATCAATTTGCTAATTTGAAGGAAACCTATCGTACGGTAAGATCCGCCCAGAATGCGCTTTTTGAATTCTAGATATAGCGCTGGTCCCAGAAATCATGCGAACTGAAGTGAGGAGTTTTACGAGAGGAAATTTGTTTCACAAAAAACATCCACACAGTAATTATAGTGAATGATACTCCATTCTTTTAACCTCCAATACACCTCTGAGAGGAGGAAAAAGTGGGGGTCTACAATAAAATAGAAACGTAAAAAATATAAAATTAAATCAGATCGATAGTTCCATTAAAAATGAATTGAATTCTAGATCTATTGAAAGAATTTAAAGTTGTAATGAAAAAATTTTCCACGTGTATACCAAAAACTAGAAAACGAACGTAACGAATTTTCAACATAAATGTTGCCTCTCTCGAGCACCAGTATTAAATATTTTTTTACTACTTCGTAGTAATACACTCAATGACATGCCTCAAAAACACTACTACTAATGAAAGAGATAGGTTATCGACTTCATGTAATCCCATTCAGCAAGTGCGAAAAACCCGCGCGAAAAACAAAAAAGTAACATTTAGTAGGTGGATGATAATAGTGAGACTGAATTTTCAAACCCACTAGCTCTGCTTCAAACTTCGAAGGATGGAAAAGCAGAGTGAAATATAATATAAAGAATTTGTTCTTAAAAAATCATTGAAACTGCTCCTAAATCGAACAACCGCGTAAGGGATACGGTATCGCAGAAAGTCCGCAACGAATACCAACGCGCGGACTTCAAATATACGAAGTTCGAGACGTCGGACGAACTTCCGTGGGATTTTGATACCCGAACGGATCTATCTTTCAGAGAATTCGTTGCCAAGTCTCAAAAGGTTTGATCTTTGCTAGTCAGAAAGAAAATCACAGTAGTATTTCCATAAAAGCTACCAGGAAAGCTCCAAGGGAATGGTTTACCTGGTCACAGTATTCCACAAATTGAATCTCTCGTTCTATTCCGATGATCTCGGGGTGGACCTTATCAACGACCACTTCCTATAACGCTAAGTTTGATATCCAGTGGTAAACGCGAAGGAGGGGTCTCTTCCGGAAAATTCTAGCAGACCTCTTTCTGGACATTATGAGCTGCTGTGGGCTTAGCAGCTACGGAACGAGTGGCTTTTACTAACGGTTTTCCTGTTGTGCGATCAGCTGCCTAAACTAGCAAGCTAATGGACGTACAATGAAGGAAGATACGATCAAACTTACCGGGATATTCGCTCCATTCCGTTGATCCTTGAGTGCTGGTCTTCTCGTCAATTGTGCGTCTTTTCCAGCTGCTGTTCTTTTCACTAAATTCTCGTTGACATTTGAAAGTGCTCGTGTAGTTCTCTGAAATACTCGTTGTGCACTTGGCCCAGGGAAAAAAGCGAGCCAAACCTCAATGAGTCAACTGACCCTGCCTTGTACTTCCATCACTAACAAAACAGTCAGGAATCAGACGCTGTTAGTGTGCTTCTAACGTAGAATGATTGATTGACTGCAAAACAGTAGAGTAGTCCCAAAGTAACCAACTTTGGGCGCAGAACTCAGTAGTATGAGACTGACTAGCGATGAACTATGGACAACAATACATGATAGGAATCATGAACTCACAGATAATAGTGGAAGAATGGTCGAGATCTTTCTAAAAACACGTTCTCAAGTGGAAAAAGATGTCCGCGACGATTTTTTTCTGAAATTGGAGGTGGACGCTGACCCGCCGACCTCGCCAGAGACGCAGACGATGATGCGCGGCAGATTCAAATCGAATCTACTGCGAAGAGAAACGGTATTTTGCGTTGCGGTTCACAGCGATCGTTACGTACTGATCGCCACGGTCCATCGGTCGGTCCTCTTGGCAGATGGGTCTATGTGAAGCATCTTAGCGGCATTTTTCTCGGATCTAGATCCAACTACTGAGATTTGCTGCTCGGGAGTAATTGAGGAAGAATCACTTCGATTTCACTTGTTAGATTGTTGATTATTTACTCTACCACCCACCAGGTTTTTCGAATAAATGTCCAGGATATGTCCTTAGACAAGTAGTAGTAGTAGTAGTAGTAGTAGTAGATTTCCATTACTATTTCCTAATAAGCTTGGGAGATTGGATCGCTTGTCACGGGCAGTTCCTATCCTTCACATTGATTGGCCCCCTCAGGAGCAAAAATTTCATTTCTTCGAGAACCCTGTGAGATTTTCTTCTACTTTTTTTCTGTTCAGTTTTTTTTTTTTCTGGGTTCTCTTGTTCAGAAATGATGTGATGATTTACAGCTCTGAAAACTAAGTCTTCCTAGTCAATCTGCACTGTAACTTAGCGAAATGTCGACTTCCTTAGTAGAGTTCCAGAATGATTAATCTATTGATTGTCTATTGATTGGGAGACTGATTGTGATAATTGCTACATTAAGTTGTTGCTTAGAGGTAGGAGAGAGAGAGAAAGGAAAAAGAGGAGGATGGGAATCAAAGTGAAACTGTGAATCTATCTGACTGGATTCTTGCCTTACAAATAAATAAACAAATAATAAAAGAATAAAGTCACTGGCGTATCAGTCCACCTAGGATCCGCCAACGCGTTTTGCTGCAATTCGTGTTCGTTGTGGTTTTGGAACCCGTGCTGGCATTTACAATGACTTGCGGGGTCCAGTCGACGATCAAATCAGTATTTTTATCCTCCCGGATAAGTCTGGTACTAATTTATCGACCTCGGAGGGATGAAAGGCTTGGTTGACAGCGGCAAGGTTTCGAACCATCGACCGAAACAAATGGCAGATGTTCGGCAATACCCGCCGAACCTCTACCGTAATTCATTATCCATTATCCTCGTAATGCATTGTTACAAATATATTTCCGTGACACAATTTCGTGGTACGATTGTGTAAGAAGTAGCGCATCAATTTTCCTCAGTGTATTCTTGTTGGCGCACTATATGAGAGGCAGCATGCCAGCTGACCGCAGTAGTATGCGTATTGGTGGTAGTGTCTGCCACTATTCCATTGTTATTCGGACCGAAGATCCTTCCGGTGATAAAGTATTCCACTGAACCACTTTCTACAAAAGGTACTATATCGTTTTGGCGCATCGGCCAAACTAATTGACGTCCGGTCTCCATAGAGGCCAGGACAATTCAAGGAGCTAAAGAAAAGCTCAAAGAACTGGAATATTCCAGAAACCCCGTCTCAATTAGAGAGGCCAGGGTAGATCAAGTCCCCGTCTCATCCATAGAGACCAGGGCAAATCAAGAGCCAAAGAAGAGCTCAAATAACTGAGAAAACCACTGTGGAATCAAGTGTGCGAAATGTAGTCTACTCCACAATTCGCTGCTCTGCAATGGGAAATCCCGTTCTGATATTCCACCATTGCCGTGAGATATACGCGACATATACTCTTGCTTTATATCGTTGTCTCCTTATAGTTATTTCTTTGTTATGGTGTTCTCTATTATTACTGTCTGCCTACTTTACGTGGCTGAGCGGGAGCGTTCGGCGATAGCCGCCGAACCTCTACCGTACTTCATTATCCATTACCCTCGTAATCCCCTCCATTATCCTGCATTGTTACAAATATATTGCCGTGACACAGTGTCGTACTACGATCGTGTAAGAAGCAGCATATCAACTGTCCTCACTGTATACTTTTTGGCGCACTATATAAGAGGTAGCATGTCAGCTGATCGCAGTAGTGTGCGTATTCGTGGTAGTGTCTGCCACTATTCCATTGTTATTGGGACCAAAGGTCCTACCACTGATAAAGTATTCCAATGAACCACATTCTACAAAAGGCACCACACAACAGGTGGGTGAAAAACATTGCCAGCACCGTTTACGATGACCATGTAGCTGTAGAATGCAAGGAGAAAAAAAAAGCTGTATAGACTACTCTTTAGCTACTTCTGGCGGAGAGCAGGTCGTAACGAATAACGTCAGCCTGGAAGCGGAAGTTCTGGATGAAAGTAGTGAAGAGAGATGTGAGGCTACCTTGCTTTAACAGGTAGTTTAGAGATAGCAAAGAATGTGGAGCAACAGTATATGAATTGTTTTCACGAGGTGAGGTCTAGCCGAATGTAGACTGGGATGGATGCAGCCGTCTTCAACGACAATACACCTCGACGAGGATGCAGTGATAAGTCGTAACATGTACGCATCAACTCAGGCAATTAACTCAAGTACCGATCTCGGATCCTAACCGCTACGCTCCACAGTACCGCTTCGAGTGCAATCGCTTGCGCAACTGCACCCTCTTTCAAGTCTACTGTAATATTCGAACAAGTGAACTAGTGTTTATTGATACTTCTAGGTACGAATAGTCGCAATAAAATCCCCAAGTCAACCCTAATAGAGATGAATTTAGAGTAAAGATGAGTTTTGCATGGACTTAACTTTCTCGTCGATAAGACTAGGTTTGAAAACTAGAAAAAGAGAAGAAAAAAAACGAGGTAGTTAGAATTTATCGAGTACACGACATATATAACACAAAGCAGTCACATGCACATGACAAAAACCATACAAAAATCATAACATCTCAACAAAACATTTTTGGATCTCAGGAAGCTACCATAGGTGAACCGTCACTAGAGCCTTCGGGAGAAAAAAATGTCGAGCAGCCAACAGAGGTCAGTGCTTTTGTTTACAGTGTGCATGATATGAGCATGATATTCCTGATTTAAAATGCAATTGGGCAAACTAGCACAACGGCAAACAAAGCTCTGATCTTTTCAAGGAATATGATTAATGTGGACACGACCCCTACATCCACAAGAAAAATAAACACTTACACATTCAAAAGGAAATTCAACAGTTGTTGGAAAGAAATGCTATAGAAAGAAACACCGAGAAAATCAGAATCGTATCACAGCAATGCTTAGCTCAATGATCATTAATTTTTTCCTGATTTATTGTTGTCAGAGTTAAAATAGCGAAGGCGAAAAGAGGAATTTTTGGATGAACTAGTACTGTCACGGTCGTGCCGCAAAATAACAGATCTTGGCAGTGCTTCTGGGATGCCGCCAAGTACAGGAACGCTAGCTCGGTGCTGAACTGTTCAGATGAAATGCAGCTTTCGAATAAAGTGCCTCTCCCTTTCAAATATCAGAAGAGGTAGAAATTATTCCCTCGATAAACCACAAAAAAAACTCAATACCTTCAACTTATCGTCCTGTACCGTAAGATTGCTAGATGTTGATAATGTCATCGAGGATATTGAGATTGTATCAGTATCATCGCGATTGCTGTAGAATCCACAATGAGTGTCAACATCAGCATCAGAGTACGGGTATGCGGAACTTATCTTGAAAAAAAGAAGTTAATTGAGTACCCAGATCTCTCACCCTATTTTTTCAAGGTTTGTGAGGAGAAAGAAATAAATAAACAGCTTACCCTCTCGAGGTCAACGTTAGGTCTTGATAGTTTTCTGTCTAAAATTCTACTTGCTGGCAACTGTTTTATACAGTTTCCAATGGCAAGATCGGTGAATAAGCTTCCTCCACGCTGAAATGATAGCAAATGACACTGGTGCGTAGAATTTTGGACACATGATCAGATGTTTGGTATAAACTTCTTTGTTGCAGCTTGCATAAATATCGACAGCTGATTTACAGTATGGAAGCGAAATACTGTACTTTGGGAGTATACGCGATGATCGATACATACAGCTGAGAAGGGGCTTGACAAGCACTGTACCGCAATTGTTAAAGGCAGCATACCACGAATCTGACGGTATGGGTTTCCCATGGAAAGGTTCTATACAGGGACGTAGATTCCGGAAAACCAAGTGGTTCCGCTTATCTCTCCGTAGCAGCTGTGAGAAATGTTCTGGAGGCCGTTTTTTTTTTTACGATGGCTTGCATTGCAACGTGCCACTCTTGCGCACGCGCTGCATCAACGAACGAGCCTCAAAAAAATTAATACGATCTCCTCACCAGCACATTCAAGCTAAATTAATGAACAGACTGCTGAGAGGAACGGAACGTGCACATAGAGGACCGTTTTGATGGACCTTGTACAAAATAAAGCGATACCCATGCCATTTCTTACGACGATCGCACAGAGATAAGTGGAACCATGTGGTTTTCCACAACTTACAACCCCGTATAGAAGCTTTCTATGAGAAATGGATAACACGTCAGATCCATGGTATGTTGCCTTTAAAGGCATCACCCCACGAGTCTGGGGTGGTGCGGGTTTCAAGTCATGCCTACACGGAGTCGTAGAGTATGGAGAGAAGAGTGATTCAGTCCATTTCTTCCTAATTGCCGTAAAAAATGGCCTGGAAGATGCGTCGCATGCACAAAGATGGTGCGTTCCAATCGAACTCGTTGTAGAAAATAGCGCGCCGGAACGCTCGAAGTCTTATCTTCCGGGCCGTTTTTACGGCAATTAGGAAAAAATGGACGGAATCACCCTCCTCTCCATAATCTACGACCTCGCATAAGAGCTTTCCACCTGAAATCTGCACGTCAGGGGGTGATGCCTTTAAATCAGACCAATCTGTTACTACTACATACTAAGAGAATATTAAGCGAACACATATAATAGGGTCAAAACGACATGAAGTACGGTGTAGTAAAGTAAACGGTTGAGAAAACGTTTGCAATCGAGGTGGAACCATGGCGAACTGCATCGATGGGTGCTGCTAGCAATGGTTCCACCACGATCCTAACCGCTACGCTCTACCGCACCGCTTGGGGCGCAACCGTTTACGCAACGTGCTTCATATCGTTTTGACCCTACTATGCAAAGATGCGTACAGGTACACTTGATTTTACCTTTGTATTTGCCGGAGGAATCCACCTCAAGTAACATTCCTTCCAAAGCTGCACGTTGACTACTGATCGCGGTGGGCGGATCACATCCTCTATCAGTGTGGCGTCTGAAACAATTATTCCGCAATCGCCGTTTCGCGAAAACAAAAACACAACCTTTCTCCGGATTCGAAATGAGGCGGTAGAAAAAAAATATGGTGAAAGCCTCGGAGACATGAAAAAGTATTAGTTTAGAATTACTTAAAAGTAGAGAACAAACCTGTTGCATTTTGGACAGCCACAGCAGCCATATTCGTAAAATTCACGAACAATTTAGTGTAGCTTTCGTGGAAGAACCGTTCAAGTGGGAAAGGACCACCACATCTTTGCATTCCCAGTTGATCAGCCACGGATGAGGAAGTGAAAGCAGGTACCATTCCAGTTAATGACAAGTCCCACAGCGCTATTAAAGTGTGTTGAGAATATGCAAACCTGCAAATAGAGACTCATTTTTGGAGGAGAACTATTTTTTGACGTATGCTCACAATTCACTTGATTCCTAGTGGATTTTCAACATACTGCATAGGATAAAGTCGGATGAGTTGCGCCAGACAGTCAAGGAACAAAAGAAATGTAGGAGCGATTACAGCTTCACTGTCTCCATTCGGGATGCCAAGAAGACGTTGGGCAAATGGATGACCAAGAGCGATCCAATCTTTCGCAATCAATGATTCCAGACCTAAAATTTTGAAATATTAACGAAGGTTATCGTCTGGAACTAACGGAAAGATGAATTTAATCATTACCTATCAAAATTCGGTAGTATTGATCGCAGCAAATCTGAACGATGCTAGAAACTACAGCGGATACGTCCAATCCATTAGTTTCTGAAATAATATTGAGCATATTTTACGAGATACGGTTATCGACTGCACTTCTACAAGGCCATTCTCTAAAGGCAAAAGCTGTTGAAACATTGCAAACGTTATAAACTTCCTTTTACATTATAGCAAAACAGAATCCAAAAAAGTCGAAACACAAAACGTAATCCAAACACGATTCTAGTTCAAAATGGAATCTCATACCGTATATTATAACCGATCGTCCGCGATTCGTTAACCAATCAACAGCTTCTCCAGCAGCCGTCAAACAATAGCTGACCAGCTGTAACCATCCTGTATGGTTTATTCGAGCTAACCAATCCTTGTTTCGTGAGGCAAAATGTTCGTATGAATCTTGAAATTGACGGATATTAGCAGAGAATACATAACCAGAACGTAATTAGCGACTAACCTATAGAGCACAACCTTCGAAGTCGATCATATGAAGAAGCAATTTTTGTAACTGTGATTTCATCATTAAGCGAAAGTTTATGAGGTGGTTCACCACTTTTTGTAGCTCGCCTAACGCAGTCAGCTACCCTGCAATTAGAGTATAAACTCTTTCACTGTTCTTATTAGAATAGATCCTTTTCAACTCTCATATTGTATTTTTTTTTTCGTTTAAAATCACAAACTCACGAACTTATCATTGAGTTGCGGCGCTTCCCAGTTCACTTCAAAATTAGAGGATCGAAGAAGAGACGCACCAGACAAACTAGACCAAACCCAAACCTAAAAAATCGGCAATAACGGATCATCTGTCATGGAAAATAAGGACATATTTGTCTGGTAAAAGTAGAAGCTACAAATGAACTAACAGGGAATCTACTAAGCTGCCAATGTTCAGCCATTCTACCCAGATCATATTGAACAATATCGGCTGGTACAACGAAATACATAGGATAACTGGAACAAAAATCATTTATTGGAGTTTAGAGTTAACTAAGTAGCTGACCTGTGAACAAACTGCCGTGCTCCATGCGGAATTTGACTGCATACTCGCCAATGGTAGCTGGTGCCGTGTCCGCATCGGCGCAACTCAGCCTCCCACGAATTTGCATCATTGAATGACACTAAAAACACATTGGTAATCTTGTTTAGAAGTACCTGTATACTAGTGAGTCGACCACAAAAATAGAGTTTGAATCGGGAAGTAAAATTTTTGAGATAAGCTAGCTGACAGCAGTGATATTACGCTTCCAATATTCTGCACAAATCAGAATCTTTTGATTCCTGAGTATTTGCCTCAGTTCCAGGCTTCTAGAAGGTTCTTATGCTCATCTCGAAGTATGTAACAATTTCGATCAGAGACTTCGTTCTTCACCTCTTTACATCTTAACAAAACCTGGCAATAAAAACTCACATTTCGAGCACCACTCTGGATGAGCACCGGCTTGAATCACCTTTTCCATCTTCAATGGTCGAGAGAAAAATAAAATTTGGTTCAATAGATTAGCAGCATTTTGTGAGTCACGTAAATCAATCGTGATAACACGGAAATCCTAAACAAAAGTGTTATTAAGCTATTAAGACAGGTTTCTGTTAAAATGCGAGGGAAAAAGCTTACTTTCAGTTGTAGCCGTATAGAAGAAACTATTTCCAAACTTGACAAAGATTTGGATATATGTATGAACCTCTTCTTATAAAAAGATTGGTTTTCTGAAAGAAAAATGTTAGAATCACATGAATCGATAAGGTAAAGTATACAAAGAAGTAATCACGTTTCACAGGGGTATAGTGAACCGAATGAATCGAACACAATGGGACATCATATCGTTCGCTGAACGCTTTGAACCGGGTTGGCAAAGTGTTCTGCAAAAAATATCGAGTGAGTTCAAAAGAAATCAAAAACGAAGAAGATAACTGAAAAAAAACTTTGAAAAAACCTGCAACCTCTGTTTTTACAGAAGGTTCGAAACGCAGGCGGAAATTTGTGCATACTACTCGACCGTATCCATTTTCCGAGAAAGGCCAGACAAAAGAACAATGTTCACAGAAGGCACATTCAATCTCGCCTAAAACAAAAACTACCTGATAAACTAGAAAGCTCAGCCATACGATTAAACAATTCATATCAAAAGGAAAATAGTAATTGATAAGATTATAGACTTAGACCTACCTTCCAGCAAATCATGAGAACTTCCAGGAGAAGGCGGTTCAACACGAACTTCTTTAGATGTCTGTAAAAATAACAACTATGAAAGTTAACTTCTACAGATTCACTAATAGCTTTCTTTCAAAGTATTTATGTTTCGGTCGATAACTATGTTATATCAGCAAGGTCATCCACGGGCAATGGACATTTATTACAGCTCAAACAAAGGTCAGGCATTTTCTTCCTACAGCTATTTATTTTATTTAAATTAAATCTATTTTTATTTAAATATGCTATAACTCACTAAACCTGTTATCATTAGTACCCCCTTATTTCAAGATCTGATTCCAGATTATCCAGAAAAAAAAACACAACGACGTACGCTATAAAAATATAAATATAAAAACCACACTAATGGCTGTTGATCAAGAAGGCTAACGCAACACATCCCCTTACCAGCAGCGGAGAAAAGTCTGGTGAAATGATGACTATAAAATAAATTCGGAAGTAATGTGGGGCCGCACGCACAAGTGCACTTTGTTTACCATTAACAGCATTTCTGGTGTTACATTGAAATACTGATTAAAAAAAAGAGCAAGGGATATATGACCTGCGGAATCCTTCCTTAATCTCCTTTAAATACCTTTTCGATTGCTCTACAAATTTTGTTTCCTTCAAGGAACAATTCTGGAAAATCGGCACTGCTTTTTGAAAATAAAAAGATATCTAGAGATATCTTTCATACCTAAGATGGAAACCAACCAAATCTTTTTTTATTTTTGAAAAGAAAGAAAAAAAAAAGCTTTCAGTTCCAAAGAAAGTAAAAAGTGTTCCAAAAGATCATAACAGCAAGAAAACGCTTGATTCGTGCTTTAGAACTTTGTACGTAGACAGCAAAAGAATTGGTTATAATATAAGTTAATTATAATAACTAATAACAATTAAGGGCGGGTGTAGGGTAGCGGTTAGAGGTTCCGCTGCCTGCACGATCGACCGGAGGTTCGAATATGCCCTAACAAATTATCGAGGCAAACCAAAACCCTTCATCCCTCCGGGGTCGACAAATTGTTACCAGACTTGTCAGGGAGAATAAAAACACGAAAGTGACACATCGGCTAGCCCCGTAAAGCCTCTATATAAGCTAGTTAAACGTTCGTAAACCTCAAATGATTCTGAAGTGAAGTGAACATGGTGGCGCATCCCAAGCGGATTGATTAACGCCGGACACTTTATCCTTTTAATAACAACTACAATAATTAACTCATCTATATCTATAACAACCTGTAATAACCAACTCATTGTCAGGGAGAATAAAATCGTAATTGGCGTAAATCGTACAGACTGATCTTAATGAATTATTACTAGCTGCAATGGTGGCTAAATTCGCATTATAAATCTCACAGCTTTTCCCTACCAGCTAAGACTAGAGCCATTAACATGATACCTGTTACAGCTGTTGCTTCATACCAATAGCTTGACTCAAATAAATTCGAAGTAATCTCTAGTGCATTGCAATTATGAAAAATCTGAATCAGTATTCATTACAAGAACTTTGTTATTGATTGAAGGTGAATGAATACTGAATTAGTAGTTTAACTTGTTAAACACCTAGTTATTTCCCACTCTGAAACAAAATCACTATGAGAACATTGTGATTCTGTAATGCTTAGCCTGAAAAACAACTGCTCTTCAAAAAATCCAAAGGATCTTCTGCATCATTGTAAGTACTTCACAGATATCTCGCTGAAAACAAATTATTCGCTCTAAGAAAATGTGGTTTGGGTGCTTCCAAAAAGAATTTTCATCATTTTTTGGAATATTTGAAGTTGGCACAAGTTTTCCTAACAACTTCAAACTATAATAAACGAGTAGGCGCTTCATAAATCAAACACAACCTCCAATTGTCCTCTTTAATTTCTCACAACAGTTGACTCTGGATGACACTTTTTGTTTGTTCTTATTGAAGTTGTATAAAATCAACAGCTAATGAAATATTAGTGAGTTAAAGAGTAAAACCTAAAAAAAGTTTCCTGAGAAGCGGAGATGGAAGAGACCTTAAATTACAATGTTAAGCTGTTTTAGTTATTTTGGTTGGTGCAAAATATACTCAGTTAAAGAGGAGACCCACACTTTCCTAGACGTATTTATCATCAGAGTGATAACAAATAACAGGGCACCTCCGCATAAACAAAGTAGGTTAATATTTCATCTCACTGTAATACCAGTTGGAAGATTGATCCTAACACCTTATAAAAGTAAATTTCAAGGACTGCATTTAAAAAAAAATGTGAGCGCTAAACAGCCATGACTCCAACTAAACAGCAAGTCTAATTCCAACACAAACCTTGGTGTCGTCAGGTGATTGATCGTCTATATACGAGTGGAATGTGTTTGATGCTGACATTATAGCAACATCACTGTAGCTTTTGTTACTTAAACATGCACAAAATTCATTTGAAAACAAAAAAAAAAACTTAAGAATCACACAAATATTTGCGTAATCTAATTGCTGTTGAAGAAAAGAATCTGGATTTAAACCAGAAATATTTACACAGAAATCGAAATGATATAATACTTCTTATTGATATTCAACTTATAAACACAACGTGAAACACTCAACCGTAAAATACTCAAGCATATGAACAACCGCAGAGAAGAAGAAAGAAATGAAACCACAAAAAAAGGCAATCGAATGAAATAGGAACAAAAGAACAGATATGCTTTGAGCCGGAAATCTTGAGCATCTCACTGACAAATTATGCAAATGGTTAGAACTACAGTTACTTAGGATTTTCTTGTCGAGAGCATCATTGCACAACAAGAACAAATTAATTAAGTGTATTTAGTGACAACAAATGGATGAAGCACCAACTTACCACGAAAGCTTATTGTACAAATTAATTACTCTTATGTGAGAATTGGTCCCGGAAAATGAGAAATATATCAATAAGTATGACAAGTGTTGAAAAATAATATCGCTGATGAAATCCGTAGTGCTGGAGTGAAACAATCTCAACAAGAAAAGCCCGCGAATGTCAGTGAGGAAGCATGCGGGAAATAGTTATTAATCGTTGAAGAACCTGTAAAATAAATAATAACGGTAATACGCACTCAAAGAAGAAGATTTGTAGCTTTGAAAGAGGAGGCAAAGCTCTAATGAAATAAAAGGTAACTTCTGAGCATACCTGTCCAAATGATGGCCTATCCTGTGGTTGTAGTGCCCAAGCATCATGCATTATACGAACAACATCTGCTGGACATCCTTCCGGTGCTTCCATACGATATCCTCGTTCTATATGACGCACAACATCTTGAATTGGCTGAAAGGAATAAACTTAAGAGGTGTACTTATGAAATGAACGATAAATTAAGTTAGTAGAAGAAATGAGAACAATGAAAAAGTCGAGCAAACAAGGGAGTTCACATCATAACATTTTGTAGACATTTTTGTTGTAGGACTTCCAGAAACTTTAACTTCTGGACAAAACATTCTTCCTTTTTGATTCTCAAAAATACAAACTATCTTTGTAGTTTATTGCTATATTCAAGCCATCAAAACTATCGCTGAATTAATAATTCAATTCAATTCATATTCCCCGAACCATCGTTGTAGAAAACGAACGAAAATCAGTTATTTTCCATTTGAAAAAAGATGCAAGAGAAAGACATCAACGCTCGAAAATACGACAGTATTCATTAGACCCGATGAGTCATAAACAATACATGAATTTAATTGAAATAATCAAATAATTACAAGGTATTTGTGATTGTACCAGGCTGATAAATATAAAGATGTTCGTTAAGCTATCAGGCTTGATTATTATCAACTTTGGTAGCAATTACGGAGAAATTCGTAAGGAAATCTACTGTAGACGCATACTGGTGACTAAAAAAAAACACGTCCAGGGACCAGACATGATGACAAGTCTTCCTTTTAACACAAAGTATAAGGATGTGAATTCTTACGTTCCGCTCAAAATGTAAAGCATGCTTTTTTCCGATTGAGGATAACTTGTGAATGAAGTGAATACGGAACAATTATAATATAATTTATACAGCTAGCGCAAAACGTGATGTAACACGAAGACGCGACGCGTCTCAAGTCAATACTGAGCTCCCTGCACAGCACGCGGGAAACTCCGCGGACCTTTTTTGTACTTTCTCATTATTTTTCCTTAGTATTGCATGGATAAGTTGGTCCTAACAAGTGCTTTCCAGTAGTTTTGACCTTGATTTGCACCTATAGGAAATATACCTATTTGCCTAAAAGATCCTAGTCAGTGAGGATCCAATTTTAATCCTCAAGAAAGGACAGAAAGTGAATGCCTACAAACTAAGATCTTAGAGGTGCAGTAGGAGCATAACCAACGATAGAACTAATGAAATAAAACTTCGCTGAGACTCTGGAATCCTGTTCGTGCACTACTATAGGAAAAATGAAAAACTATAAAAAAACAACAAGAAAATGAGTCCGAGAGCTTTCCGCATACAACTGAGAGCTCGAAGTTTATACCTTCAGTAAAGACGCGTTGCGTCGTCGAATTACAACACTACAGTACTTGGGTTCTCATACTCTGTTCAAGGGAATAGTAATGAAACGATAAAGGTTAACTTTTCGAAGGTCTCTGGCAGTTTCCCGCAACTGTAAGCCAACATTCTTTTCCGTAGTTATAACTTAAGAGTTGAAAAAAGACCCCACAATCTCTAAATATATGTAATGCGCAGCTCAAACAAACAAATGATTTAATCAAATGATTCAAGATTCAAAATTTAACAAAAAAAAAACCTCTTGTTAGACAGCATGCGTGGCAAAAAGTGGAATGAAAAAATTGTTGAAAAAGTTAGTAAACTAAATCGAAACCAGGTACAGAAAAAAACACGCACACACAAGCACACGGACGACACATACCGAACGACCATCGACACCCTGAACAGAGAGAGACCCGTAGACAACCTGGTACAACACAAACAACGATCGATTGCGGATATAAAAGAAAACTCACGATGCGAGGATAGGGGACACGACCAAACGAGAAAATCTCCCACAATAACACGCCGAACGACCACATATCACTTTTAGTTGAAAAATTCTGAAAAAAGGATGCCAGTAGAGGAGCGAACACACGCAGAGACGTCACAACACCAGAAACGTGCTTACACTATGACGAAGAGCCTCAGGAGCCGTCCATTTTATCGGAAATTTTCCCGATGTGTTGTCATGGGCAGCAGAATGGGCTTTCTTTGCCAGACCGAAATCGCTTACTTTTGCAACGAGTTCTTCATCTAGTAGGACATTACGGGCGGCCAGATCACGATGTACAATTTGACGGGCTTCGAGATAACACATCCCTTCGCAAATATCGCTAAAAGGGTTTTTTTTTTAGAAAAACTCTTTAACGTTGGAGAGGAGCCAGATTTATCAGTGACTGTCGAGAAACCAAGAACAAATCTATTATTTACTACTCTCAATTGATCTCAATCCGAGAAAATGATGAAATTTGGTGACAATTACATCTATGAGACCGTATACCATCGTCAAAGATGCTCTTCTGGCAATTGAAGAAAGCAGTTGGGCGAACTGCATGAGGATTTCGGCCGCAATTGCACCTTTCTTCCATGCCATAATACGCAGAAAAACACATAGAACTAGTATTAGTTTAGTGGTTTGAAATGAGTTTAGAATCTACAATTTTCTGTGGCCTTTTCTACTACCAGGTGAATTTGAGAAGAAGATTTTCAGGAAAGACAACAAAAACGCAAAACAGCTCCTACAAGTGCAAGAATTATAGATAGCGAAAGCACCAAAATACTTCGGAAAGCTAAGTTAGTTTTCCCATCGACATGGTTAGTTTACCAAACAAAGTACCTTTAATTTCTGTATGAGAAACAAAATCCACTTAAAGCGCTTTCACTAAATTACTAAGATGAGCGTAAAAGGTTATTCTGGGATTAACTGAGACCTCTTGTGTCCAAAAAGCCTCTCATCATTGATTTTGAAGCGATGTTTCTTGTTCTGCCTACTACTTTTAAAAACTACGTCCCGAAACCTCTATCTACGTGTAGAAAGAATGTACCACTGAAAATCTCAGTGAACGCACCTTCTGATGGAAATTTTTGAGCTAGATTGTTACGTTAAGAGATCCTGGAAACAATGAAGGCAATGCAGACAGTGAAAACTATCTACACCGCAAATACGAACGGCAAAAATTTAAAGGATGTACAGCTAAGCACTGATATACGTACCCAATAATCTAATAATATGGATGACGTTCGTCTTAGCTACTGCAAAGTCCACAGACACTGCAAACTTCCGAAAATTCGCTACAAAAAATTCAACATACATTGCAAACTGTATCAACTGCATCTTTTCTAGTTGGTGACGACCACGTGAACGGAGCAGGTCCACAAGGTTTCCATTAGCCATGTATTCGGTCACCATGTAGATGTTCGTATCATCCAAAACAACCCCGATGAGGGTGACAAGATTACGATGGCATAGCCCTCTTAATCGGAGGAAATCAGAAAAGCAACCATGACTGGCATTCTTGTAATTAAAAGAAAAATAGGAGAGAAAGTAAAAGAAGAACCCTTACACCATAAATCGTGACTCATCAAGAAGGGAATCCACTAGCCCGTTCCCATGTCTCTTCGATACTTTAACAGCCACTTTCTTGTCTTTATAATAGCCTACTAGCACATCTAAAGGATATAAAAATGATATTACAAGCGGTAAAGAATGCTGTAAACATCAAAATAACCGACCACCAAATTCTCCATGCCCTATTATATCTCCTAAGCGAATTTCACCGGATGGAATGACGAGCCCTGCTTTTAAAAATGTGCTAGTTCGATCCTCAATGTCTGAATTGCTGGACGGAATTAGATAGTTTTCGCAAATAATAGGAGTCACGAGACGATGACACAAGCCATCAGCATCCCGTTTGTAGTGCTGAAGGAGACGATGTATGTACAATAGAGAATTGAAGGGGACACAATGCACGAGATTCATTCTAACGCACCGAAACCAGTTGAGTGAGGTTGGCGAAGAACTCCTCGTTGTCGCACGTTATTTGCCCACCACTTTGGTAAATACGATAATGTTCCACCTGAAAAAAGAAGTAACTATTAACATCTGGAAGCTAAGAAAAATTCGAAATCGTAGGTACGGCCAGTGCCAAAAGTTCAAACGTGTGACCGTGGCAAGTCTAGCACAACGCAACGCTCTTTCTTTGCTAGACACACATTCTCCCTTACCTTTGTGATCCTCCACGAGGATCTCAGCTACCTAATTGAGGAAATTCGGTGTCAACTGACACTTTCAAAATTAGAAATGCATGCATACCTCCCCAAAGGAACGAAAAACTATTCTCAAAGTGAAAATCTCACCTTTCCCCTATATGCCATAGAAAGCGTATAATCGCCGGGGAAATTAGTTGATTCTCTCACGAGAAATGTCCCATCGGCTCGTTGGTGCAACATTCTGCAAAAACATAGCAACATGATTTGCATTTTCAAAACCTTAAGAAATAATTAATAATGAGTCTTCAAATGTGGTGTAAACGATGTATTCATGCTGTTCAACGATGCAGTTATTCTGTTCAACAGATTTCTTTTCCAAAGTCTGGGAACAACATTAATAAACCAGTTTACATACAAATCTTGCAAAACAAAGAAACACTCGGATTGCCGCTCCAGGGGAAGAGAGACTAAACGAAAACTCTCTGATAAAACACTAGTTTGGTACGAAACTCTACTCAACATGGCTCTATATATGTACACTATCTTACCTTGCTTCCCTCACTGCATCTTGTAACCGTGCGTCATGTCGTTTTAAGTCGACTATACATATAGTAGGGTAAAAACGACATGATACACGGTGTAGTTGCGTAAGCGGCTGCGCACGAAACGAAGCAGTGAAGCGCAGCGCTTATGATCGAGTGGGAACCTTCGCTAGCGCCATTCTGAAGTCCACCATGTCCCGATCCCGATTCCAACCGCTTTCACCACCGCGACGCTTCGAGCGCAACCGCTTACGCAACTGCACCGTTCTTCACGTCGTTTTGACTGCAGGTGCGATAGGGACGAGCCTCCTCAGGTGAAGGGAGTCTGGCTCAAGTGGTCCAGATCAAATGATGAGGATTCCTTCCCCAACCGTACACCAGTGAAGAAAGTCCTTTCGTCAACCGTTCAAAAGTGAAGGGAGTCGAAGCACCGGCTCCGATTATAGTATTTAAGGTTTCGACCCTACTATGACTATCTACGGATGACCTATAAACGATCACTGGTCCAACTATCGCTCCGTAGTACAGTATGGAACCACCATCAAAAGGCGTAACCGTATTAGAAATTAACTGTAGATAGTGACAGGTTGAAGTAAACATCAAATTTAAAATGCGAGCATTATTTGTACTGAACCAAAATCCTTCAAAATGCGAATCAGGCATGAAATCCCACAATTTCCACAACTTGGCAGATCTGACCGAACAGTACAGCATCAGGATTACGGCCATCGATTAGTCACACTAACTAGAACGGCGCTATTAGGTTGCGCCTAATAAAAACACTATGTTTAACTGACTGACACGGCAGAAAAAAAGAACACATGGTGGTGAAGTCTTCATCAGCCATGTGCTGCATTTTAGTTGTGAGAGTGAAATCATCTCGAACAAAAACAAAAACAATAACTGTTTTTATGTTTCCTTGTTATGCTAACGAGGTTTTGGTGAAACTTTATTATTGCCCTGACGTTTCGACAAAATCGTTTCTTTATCAAAGGCCTGAAAAAAAAATAGCTACAACTACTTCTAAAATTCGTTACAGTTATAATGAAATAAACTTTGCTGGATATCCTGGAAAGTTCTCTAACATGCAAATTATCTCTAACATTTTGAAGAATATTACTCGCCTCAATGAAATCATCAAATCCACTCGTTTTGTTTACAGCAGCGTAAACTACAAGAAACGACCCCGTTTTAAAATCAGCTGCTTCATCAGCAACGAGACACGAAATCACTGATAATAAAAACAAAGAAATGATAACGGCTGCAAATGCATCAGCGAACGAGAAATGCTAAAGGTGGCATCCGTAGCATCCATTTTTAGACAACGTCCAAAAGTTGAGCTTATAAATCCTCCTATTGTAGATTTACAAGTGGACAACGACCTCTATCATACAAATTTAGAGTACAACGTGAAAACTTCCGGCAGAAAAACAATTTTGTTAAAATTTGAATTGAAAATTGAATAAATTAATTGGAAGTAAGAGTTAATCAAGCCGTTATATGATTTGTATTAGTGATGCTTGCACTTTTTAGTTGCAGCGAGCGGGATAATTCACGAATGCTTACCTTTAAAATCTTTAAAAATCACAAGTACACTTTAATTTTCAAAATCAATAGTAATAATACATTTCGTTAAGGTTAACTTTGTTGCAACGTTACACATCATTTGTAGATTATGACAAAAGAAAAGGATGCACCATGGTGGAAATCGGTTAACGGCCCATACTGGTTGTATTCGTTATTGTGTAGAGAACGACACTTATTTCTAAGCGATGCTAGACAGGCAGCCTGCGAGGAGACCTAAACGACCGCTCCGCTTCAATGTTCCGCAAAATACTCGACCTCATTTCAGGAACGATCGATTAGATTGCTGGACGCACATAAGCAAGGGAACTAACGTTGACTCATCTATTCTCAGTCCCAATACTCAAGACATAGCATGGATAAATCATCTCGCAACAAAGGGTTTATCTGAAAGAACTTTAGACGTAAATTAACCTAAATTAATTGGTTTTCTGGGGAAAAGGAAAGTACTGCAGGCAAGGCAACCTGGATATTTTCTAGCTGAAAAGGCGAAATTCCGAGGAAAGGAACCGAAAACCACTCTAGATGGATCAAATCCCATAAATATCTTAACGATTGCGACTAGAAGGCTTATGCGAGTTGAGTCAGATACTCAGTGGAATAACACTGATGCTCCAGATGCCTTTTCGCTATTATCAACGATAAAGCCAAAAAAATACTACCAAATAATTTACCTTTCTGTGGCCTCGCGGCTGACGTTGGAGTGGAACCATGGCATATGAGGAGTGGCCACGACCTCGCGTTCTCGATTTCGAACGCCATCCATCGATGCGTGGAGAATACTTCGAAAAAAGGTCAGAATACACTCAGGTCCTAGCTAGGAACTGACCAAAGTGGCGCCCATTCGAGTTCTAAACTAGATCGAACTAGAAGTCACATGGACGGTATATTCAAGAGCTGTTTGGCAAATTTATGTGTGCAAAGATTACAGAGTGAAATCGGCGAACTTGCCACACTATAATGTGCCTGTCCTAGGGACAGATAATTTGCAGTTTACTGAAGAAAAAAAAAACTTTATAATGGAAAGGCTGCAGGAACTCACCAAACGTGAAGCACCGTAATCAGCTCCACATGAACAAACAACAACAGAACACCTGAAACATTAGGCACTGAAAACTGTAGTTTAGAAGGTAGAGCATTGAAAACGTCGATTAATGAGGATACAGATCCGTAACAAACAAAAATGGAGGGATTATAATGGGTAGAGAATAAAGGCATAAAAATTCGTGATGCGAACCTGTTTTCCATACATAAAGAGTAAAAGGCACTAAATATCAGTTCATATGAGCAGGAAAAAGTGTACCTCCTCTTCAGTGTACTCGAAAAAAACCATTTAAAAGTCATATTGTGTTTATATGCATTAAATCAAATCCAGAACAGGATAAGGGATTTGTGAGGTATCGCAAGCCATTGAGAAGAACAAATGTTTGCATTTTTTTCCCCGGAATGAAAAAGTAACAAGCCTCGATTCCTACGAAACCACCCATCTTGAAGAAAACGAAAGTGTATGGTTCTTATTGTAGCAACTACTAACTTGTAGTAGAAAGACAGAAATAAAATTGCGCTATTCTCTTTCCGTTCACAACTGGGCGAATGTCCCTGTAACCTAATCTAATGGCTAAGGATGGCTACGATTTCCACACGTCTTGTTTTCAAGCCAACAGAGTCAATATTTGTACTCCTTAGAAGGGACGCGTACTAATGCAGCTGATGGGTTCCAGTTAATGGAAGATCTCACTGTAAAATGAGTCGATTCTTAGTCACTGACAGCATCGATCCGCTGCTTTTTAATAACTGAAACAATGCAGTGGAGGGTGGACGTTTTAACGATGTTCACCCATCTTCCTCCAATACTTATCTATTAAGCAATCAAATGATGTCGAAATTTCCAAGAAAAACCTCTTAAGGCGGAAAAAATGAACAAAACATAAACTATAAAAGCTACTTCTCAGTGAAATTTGCTGAATAAATCGTTCCTCACCAGAAGATTTTTTTAATCCTTCAACATTTTCTTTGTGGAATAAAATTTCAAAAGAGAGAAAAAGAAAGAACGCCAGCTGCACATTAGAAAGGGATGTAAAAGTGCATCTGGTTAGTTAAAAAGCAATCGGAGACATGTGGCAAGAAATCTCGTTCTAACGAAGCTGACTAGCACTGAGCCGACACTGACTCAGGATGCTGTCATTAAAACTCGAAAAACTCCGTCAGCTATAGTGAAGACTGCGTCTTGAAATAAACTGATTCAAATGCATTATCTCAAGGCACGACAACGAATGCGAAAGCTCCATGTCAAAAAAAAAAGTTGTACAATATGATAAACATCCATGGGGATCGCCCTCAGATCACGACTTACGTGAACTTACGCCATGCACATCTGGATCATTGACCGTTACGGATGGATGAGATGGGCAGTCGCGAGCCATTGTCGGCAATGCTGCTTATAATGTATGATTTTTAAGTATTTTTTCATCGGCTAGTTAAGTCCCTATAGAATTTATGATCCGTGTAAGAGGTCAAGACCTTGGTTTCGTTTGCTTCACGAAATCATGTCGTGTAAGCAGTTTACAGTGAGAAATGTACTTCTTTGCACGTAACGTAAAAGAAAGTTAAGTATAACTTTTAGAAATAAATTGTCTCAAAAGAAACTAAGATTAAACATCTTTAAAAAATGAAACATAGATGCATCTGCTCTTCTGTCGACTCGTAAGACCGCAACGCAAACCGTAACCTGTGAAATACGCGTTGCGGTCTTTCAAGAATGTGTTAATGAGAGAAAAAAAGGTCCAGTATATACGTATAAAGGGACCGTACTCACAAACAAATGACGATCTCTATATGAGATCTCTATTGTTCTAAAGCATACGCCAAAAAGTAGGAAAATATAATTTGTGAGCAATTACTTTTGCACTAAAGGAAAACCTGCCTGCAACCACTGTGATTTCTATCCACTGTAACCTCGAAAACGATGCACTGCTACAACGATGACGATGAATGTATAGTGAGTGCCCAACGGTGCACCACTGACGATAAAAATTGCAAGAACACTTGTCGCTGCCCACTCGTATTCGATAACCATTATAATCAAAGTCGTAGAGTAACGACGATGACAGGTGCTATACATCATCGTAGTACTACAACAGCAGTACAAGTGTAAAAACAGTCCTCCAAGTTCCCTAGCAGAGAAAAGGGTGAAGGTTTCGGGAAGGAGAAGAGGATAAGCGGCATCCTCGCTCCATGACTACCGAAACACGAAAGAAAAACAATTTTTTTTATCATTCATAAGCTCTCTAGTACAATGTAATTGCACTTTTTTGAACATTACTGAGGCTGTTCGTAACAAATCGTGAAGCACTTCATGATTTACAGAAGAAAAAAAATCGCCTAGCCTACTATTAAAAGCTTCATGTACTTTATTACGGATATTCTGGAAAGTAAGGATTCATTAATCACAAATTCAACTTCAATTCATCTACGGATTAGTAATAGTATCGTTTCTTCCTTTTTTCCAAATGAAAAAAACGACATGAAAACAACCGTGGCTTCTAAAAATCTTGAAGCAACGTTAAAAATGGAAAAAATTGGTTTGAAATAAGAAGCTAAACAACTTGGGATAAGAAGCAAGAAATCACCAGACCTTCGACTTACAAAGTTCGAACTAAGTCGAAAGATTCTCTATAGATCCTCAGAGTCATTCATTATTGCAGGTACACCGGGTTCATTCGTCAATCTCCTTCCGATCGCTTCAAAGTAGTGATTTAGGACGATAATAAAACAATCATATATCATGATTGTTGTTGGTATACTCAGCAAAAGAAGAAGAACTTTGAAAATTGACAGCTGTCAATCTGTATAGATAATTTGCAATTTTTTCTTACAAGCTTTTTCGCCCATGAAATGCTACCATTTCCCTTTTTAAACAGTTCCTTGTTAAATAAAAGGAAATCATGGTTTCTATATATAGGAATAGAACGGGAACTATGATTCCTCCTTTACGAAAGTTCATTCACATTTAAAATTTAATGAGAATCAGGGATTGCAGGAAGCATGTCTTGGTGTTTGAATTCACATACACGCATACAAATTATCCTTCTTCGTATTCTTTCAAAACAAGAAAGTCGAAGAAAAAAGAAACAGCAATTCTGGTTAATTGGCCTTCTCCCATTTCTTTTCCTAAAGGAAGAAGAGGGATTTTTTTTTAGCAGCACGCTTGTTAGGAACACGAGACTTCGGTTGTAAAATATGTTCGTATCCTAAAACATTCACGATCCGTAAGTAAAGTCTTCAATCCTCTATTTTTTTCTCTTCAAATAACGTCGTTCTAAGGAGAAAAAAAAGGAAAGTTTCTAAGAAAACAAATAGAAAGAGGAAAACAGAAAGTGAAAGTACAAGAAGTAAGATGGAGCGAAAATTTCCAGGAAACTAAACAGTTCCGGAAAATCTACTCAGTATTCAACAAAACAAACAAAACATAAACGAAGAACAGAACACTACCGGGTAAAATTACGTGTATTTCTATGGTGAAAGAGATGACTCAACACATTTCCACGAGGAACTCGTGGCGAAATCCATAAAGATAGATAAAAAATCGGATCGATACGTCCACGGAGAGCACATGAAATCGATCAAATCACCAAAATACGGTAATAGCGCTAGGGAACAGATTTTCAAGACGTGTCCAAGTGCTTCATAGGAAATGCACGTACTTTTTTTCTTCGATTCAGCGCTTCAAGTGCAACCGCGACGCGGTTGGCGGCGGCCGCGTCGCGGTCCCAGTCACCTTTCGTACACTAGTTCACGAAAACACGCCGCTCGTTATTATAGATTCGTTTGGGCCGTGCACCACCACCACAGCCCCCCCCCCCTCACCGGGCGGGGGGTCTTCTACCCCCTGAGCGCAGTCGATAATATTAGGATCTCCCCGCTAACCATAGCTTTTAGCTGCTCCGGAGGTTCTCACTCAGTTCTCGAACTCAAAAATTACGAATCCCTCAAATACTAACCGTATTTTCGCAAACAAATGGACCATCGTTCTCGAATCAGACATTTCCCACTCCTATTCCTTTAAATCCACACGTAAACGCAACCGTAACGTCCATCCGAGCCGTTAGGAACTTGCTAAGGAACACGATTAATCTGTATTTTTTACAAATTTCTTCCCACGTGAATCCACGGCTCATTCTAGTTCTATTTTTTGCCATTGTGAATTTTAAACTTGACATCATCATCGTCTACATTGTGTTCCGAAGAATTTCGACTTCGTATTTGACGTCAAAATCCCAACAAAGTACCAGTAAACAAATGATAGCGATGGCGTCAAGAGTTCTACGTGCGGTTGAAAGTGCCAGAACGTTCCATTCGTTCGGATTGTACTCAATTTGTTCGCAGAATAGCTAAAAATAATCAGATGATAGACGACTTCATGATAATATGATGTCCGAGGCGTCGCATTTCGCCTCGGGCCCCGCCCACTTTCGGCGCGGACAGCGTTTAGATTGCGCCCTGCGCTACGGCGGAGGAGGATCCATTCGTGGTGGGGCCCACGCAATCACGTTGCTACCGTTAGACATCCTTTTCCAACGCTTTTCCAAGTCCCTTACTTCTACTTATTTTCTTATATGAGCATAAGGGGATTTAGTACACATTCAATATGATGGATTGTACTTCTTTAAAGGGCAGATTTCATGCGGCTTTTTTCTTTCGGGAAACGAAGCGTTTTTCCCCCTAGGCAGTGTAAGTCTGTGTCAAGCACAAATCCCACCCAGATTAGCCGATAACATTTAACACTGTCACATTCTAGTATGATTAGCTCACATAATAGGCGCTCATTTATTCTCGGCTATTTTAATCCCTAGCCCGGCATTTGATTACGGTATCTAATCGGGATCCCCTGTAAGGGAATTCTTTTTCCTTCTCATGTTTTCTCATGCGCACCCTACTTCTTCATTACTTTTTTCTCAACTTATCTTATAATATCAATATCTTACAAGCTCAAGCTATAACGTAATCAGATTATTTATGAGGCAAAATTTACGATTATAGGATTTTATTCCTTGCTAGAAACTTCCATGATGTGTCACTTCAAGTGTTCTCGTTAATAAGTTAAGGGATATATCGTAGCCGTTCTTTTTCAGATTTAGAAATCAACATAGAAATAAGATATGTTGGCAAAATCTCACACTAAGCACTTAGTAATATTTTAGATAGTAGATTCCTCTCCCCAGGAAATAGTAGTTTTGATTTTTTCCAGACTTTATTGGTCCTGGTTTTTCTGGATTATCAAAATAAACGTATCAGGATACGAAAACGGGGCATTTTCATCTTCATTTTTTTACTACACGTCGACAAATTGTTGTCGGTTGATAAAAATTAAGTTTTATTTATTTTTTCTTTCTCGAGCAAACAGCTCAATGCAAACTTGTCAACAATGCACTTTCCATCGTTATTGTCTTTATCGTTTCCAACATTTGCCATCCTCCATTTTGTAGGTTTTTCGATGAATCAGATCAGTTTTTCACCATGTTTTTCTTTTGTTTTTCTCTTCCATTTATTTGATGTTTTTTTTTTGCTTTGCTTTTTTTTCCTTGTTTATTCATGACTCATTCGATGCCCTCCATACACATTACAAATATTACGAGCACTTTTGGGATCTTTAACGACTCGATTATGTGGAATATTCAGAAATTTGTATCGATGCTTAATATACTGTACACGAGGTTGTTAAATAATTTTAGTGGCTAACTTTTAGACAAAATCGTCTTTTTCGGTCCAGAAATTGTCGAAAATGCTCCCTTTTTCCGTTTTGAATTCCATTTCAATGATCTTAAATGAACAATAATCAATAAAACTAAACAATTAAAATAGTAACTAAATAAAACAGTAATATCCTTTAGAGCGAGGTTTCTGTCAAATTACATGTAGCATTTTACGAGTACTTTTTATTCCCATGTGTATTTCTCGGTTGAAAGTACGGCCATCGAATTATTCCCCCTCAAGCAAATATGTATAGTATATTTTTTTTTTGAGGGATAGGAATCACACTATGTTTTTCCGATGTTTTTAGTCAGTATAGTTGAAATATTCAGGATTTACAGAAGCTTGACGATAGTTTTCTTTTTTTCTAGCGAAAGTTTGACATGACGGATTTTTACCGTATTTCTCGATCCTCATTTTGAATGCTATCTCATTATAATGTTCTTACCTTAGAGACTAGTGTTAGGTTCCGTAATTTGATAACTAATTAGGTAATCAATTTCAATTTCACTTTTCGTGCTTGATTGTGATTAGATAACTTAATAACATGATTTCATAATTCCGCATACGTGCATCGTTGAAGTACGGGAAAACGTGCACCGTTTCTAGACGCAGAATTGCAGACAAATCTTGCACGTTTTATTTATTCATCCATGTTTCGTGTAAATTTCGCTCTCAAAACACATTCTCTGACATATACACACATAGACAGACAGACATATATACACACACAACGTTTCTGCGCGTGCATTTATCTTCTCATGCGCGAAAAGCTGTTGACGACGTATGCACTCCGTTTCCCATATTGCCTTTGTTGTGCAGAGCGTACGCAGCGTCCTGCAGCGTACGTATACACCCGTTGTCGATCAGTTTCCACTTGCATTCACTTGCTTCCTCGTCCTTTTTCCCATTCATTCTGTTTCAGATCACGTTCCCGAACAAAATTTTAGAAAAAAAAACTCGATTATTTACTTATTTTTCAACTCTCTCCAATCGCTGCAATTAAATCCATTATAGAGAGAGAGGGAGAATCCAACTATTCACAAATAATTGCACTGTTTTGCTGGTTTTTTTTTGTTCTTTGATTTCTTATTTCTATGAGTGTTCGCAAATGTTTTTTTTTGTTCCGCTAGAATGGGTCTGAAAATGGGGGAGGGGATTTCTAGCTAGGAGCTTTCGTTTGATTTCAGATTTCCCGTAACATGGTAGAAAAATACTTTCTCTTTGTATTCAAAGATCCATGAGGTTGTTAACCCCAAAATCTTAGCACAGTTTGTCAAATCTCAGCTTTTACAATCACTACTCCAAGTGTTTTGGATGCTTAAATTTCTTTTTCGGAAATAATTCTAGGATACCTCAGGATTTTCCCCCAGTTTTTGGTCACATAACATCGGTATTCAAAGTCTTGGAATGATTTTTCGTATCACAGCATTTCGTCGCTTCTTTTTTTTCCCCGAATCAGCTGATACCGTCTTCTACGTCAGCGTTTCGAGTTTCCTTTGGAATTTGAACCAAATTTGAGGAGGAATTTGTAAATGTTTATTATAAGAGACTGTAGAATGTTTGAGAACCATCAAATACTGCATTGTGTTGTAAACGCGTAGGGAAGAAGTGATATATGATCGGTTCTGAAGTTGAAAATCCTTTACTTCTAATGTCAGCTGCGTTCCTCTTTGAATTACAACAGTGTTATTCTCTCTCGAAAAAAAAAATTGGTTAGGAACATTCGAGAAGCTTTTATTATGTTCTGGTTGGTTCTTGCTTCTATTTGTATCTCATCGCTGTCTGTCTGTCTGTCGGTCGGTCTGCCGATGTGTACATGAAGATAACACAGTGCAAATGGTAGAAGCGTACCAAGCTATTCTAGCGACCCGTCACCGACTGATTACGTCTTCTTTGCTGATTCAGGAAGGTGCCTTGTGTTCGTCGTGATGTGGAAGTGAAATCGTTGCTCGTTACTCGGCTTCTTCTTCTTCTTCTTCATCAACCCACGACTCTTCCACATCTTCCCGTCCTACCTACTCTTAATTAACTCGTTCAACAACACAACAGCTCGATGGCAATCCTATCTGAACTGTGGACGCCATTGTTGTGGTAAGTGTTCTTTGTTTACACAATTTACGGTGTTCCCTTAACACTTTAAGAATAGGAAATGCATTCAGAAGAGTGAAAATTTCATCTGCATATAACTAGTTTTTGCGTTTCGGTTTTTTTCTTAGTTTATATCATCTGGAAATTTGGATCCATAGAAATAATGTCCATGCCTCTTTTGAAATGTACCTAAATTCATAGTGTACTGTTCCTCTAAATCTCTATAACTGGATTTTCAGTTGAATTTCGTTTTGTTTTCCGAGTTTTCTTTCTAAAGGAGCTTCTAAAGATCCTGGAAATGTCATGCAGATGTATGCATAGTTTATATATAAAACATTTGTATGAGTTTTAACGCTTTATTTTGTAAAAAGATGTTTTGTTTCTACGCGAACAGGAAGTGAAAACTACTTCTAAGAAGGCAAAAGAATTTTGTATTTAGGTTTTTAAAATGATAACATGCCAATTTTTTTGCTTAACATCCTTCTACTGTCTAGAAACACTTAGAACTTTCAAATCCAATTTTTTAAGAAAGGAAGATAACAGTTCTCAGACGTAGAGTGTTGAGGGAGTTTTTTCAGTGCGGGTTTTCATTCCTTAATATTTTTTCTTATCCAAAGCATCAATCAAAACCGCTTAATTATTTCGAGCAGCGAACGTTCACGAATTTTGAATCTTTTTTCCTCTTTATTAAATGAGCACTGGAAATCTATTAGCCGGAGAGCTTATGCTGTCGGTAAACAATTACTATCGTACACATTTTTGTTCTCGAATGTGTACATTAAGCGATGTTTTTTTTTTCGTGAAAAACAAGTAAAATGATTAGTCTATTTTCTCATGTAATACTCGTATCGGCTTTGAAAGTGCATACTGCGTATTATGCTGCTTAAAGTGCAAATTTCACTCTTACTGGATCTTAAAAACATTTCGTGGATGTTTTTTTTTTCATCCTCAATTCTTAAGAGTATTGCTTTCCTGGAAGGAAGTTTACTGTATATCGACAGAATACATAACTTCTTGGTCTTAAAATTGGACGAACAATAACTAATAGTCGAATTTTTATCCTTTAGCGCAATTGTTCGGCGTTTCTTGACATTTTTTTTGTTCTATTTTCTCACCGCCCTCCTTTTTTTCTAACGACGAATACGCGATAGTGTTGGGAAAAAGGGAACCATGGCGTTTAATAAGATAGATTAACTCCGTCGTAAGTAGCCGTCATTATCGATGTAGTCGACATTTTTCGTGAATGTGACAACTTACTTTGTCACTGTATGAAAGAGAAAGAGAAAGAAGTGGTAATTGATGAGACGATTCGTTAGGTTCTGCCGTGCTGTCTCATTTATAATCAGATAATGAGTTAAAATGAACTTTGTAGTTTGATACACATAGTTCGTGTTACCGTCACCTACCATTTCCATAAAATCACCACCAACGTTCTCCCGTTCTATCGGTTTTCACGAGAAAGTGGGCTTGAAGCAAAAAAAAAAACCAGTCGAGAGAAATCATGATGTACTCTTGTTATTCTGCACTGTAACCTAACCTCACTGTTTTGTTTTGCAGAAACTCTCAAGTACTTTTTTTTCGCGCGGAATCGACCACATGAGTACTCGCTAGAGGAATAGTGATTAGCTGAAGTGAATAATAGAATGTAGCTTGTTTATACCAGTTATTATGCAAAGTTAATGGGTATTTTTTCAAGTAGATGCATAAAATAATTCATAATTGGTTTTTTTTTTCTCTTCGTGGACATATTTTCTTTCTGCATTTTCACCAGTGTGCAACATGGCGTGAGATATGCTGCGACACTGTTGTGAATGTTTTCACGTTCCACCGGCACGTGATGCTGCTCATATCGCTATTTTCGGTAGGAACGGATTGTCATCACAAAAAAGAAAAAAAAAACCACTGAAACTACTAAAACTAGTCACGTGTAGGATACATGAGGGTTGCAAAAAACACAGTGCTTGGAGGTTTGGAGGGACAAATGTCGAAGATATTCATCATAGCGTTCGTAAAGTGCGCTAAAAATGATGGGACTAGTATAAATTACGCAGAAGCATGTTGATGTACAGAAAAAGGTCTAGTATGTGCTTGTGTCATGATAAGATTTTATTAAATTGGCTATCTAGGAGGACGAGTGGTCGTAAAAAGAGTGAGTAGTGCCTTCTGGCTGCTTTTTTTCCTCAATAGATGTCCCATATGCATGTAGCGGTGAGTGGAAGGTACATTTTTCAAACATCAAATTCAATCATACATCAAATTTCATCATATATCCCAGCAAATCTAAGAGTTAACGGACAGTAATCACACGTTGAGGACACAAACTCCACTATGTTCGTACGCTACGATACACTACGGGTCCCAACGTTAACTCCGAAGACGTAGTGCTCGTGCAATAATCTTAAAGGCATCATTCCACGAATCTGAGGTAGTGCAGATTTCAGGTAGAGTGTTCTTATAAGGGATAGTAGATAATGGAGAGGAGGGCGATTCCGTCCATTTCTTCCTAATTGCCGTAAAAAAACGGCCCGGAAGATGCGGCGCAGCACAAAGCTAGCACGCTCCAGTCCAACTCCCTGTAGAAAATGGTGCGCCAGAACGCCTGAAGCAGTATCTTTCGGGCCGTTTTTTACGGCAATTAGAAACAAATGGACGGAATCACCCTTCTTCCCATAATCTACTATCCCTTACAAGATTACTCCACCTGAAATCCGTACTACCTCAGATTCGTGGAGTGATGCCTTTAAGGGACATTAATCACTCGTTGAGGATACAAACTCCACTGTGTTCGTAGATCTTTCACGCTACGATACATTACGGGTCCCAACGTTAACTCCGAAGACGCAATGCTCGTCCAATAACCTTAAGTAAATTAGAATTTCGTGTTCTATTCCCATTCCGGCTATGTAAGTAATCCAGATGCGCGAGGTGGTCAACATGCGCTTCTCTACACTAAGTCTGGGGCCACGATGTCTGAGAAGTTTATCTATTTCTTTGCAGTGTATTTTTAGTGGACGATTAGAATGGCATCTCATTGTGTTTCTTCACAATCGACGATAGTTGCTTGCGGTTGGTTCAGAACAGCTATGCAGCATTTTCCTTCATGGAAAAGTAGGATACTACTTTGCGTTAGTAGGAATATTTAGGTCGCTTTGTTGTTTCGTTCTATTAGTATCTTATTTGATCAAGTTTGTATTATTGCTTATTCGTTCTAACTGAGCGGTTCCACAGATTACAAAAAGTGCGCAGTGTATAAGGGATCAGTTTGTTTTGTTACGCTTTCCATCACTGGTAGACAGAGTTACGGTACATAACAAATTGTCCTACTGTTTGTTCTGTATTTGACAAAATGTGTTCAAAACAAGTTGCTCAAGACAAATGTTCCGAAGTTCCATAGTGTGAAGTACAAGAAAGTCAACGTCCGGCGAAATACTGTCTGGTTGAAATTGTTCAAAATAAGGGATTGTGGACCATGTTCGAAGAAGTGAACCGTGGTGATTTTTACATAATTCTGATAATGAACAATTTCTAGGTACACAAAACAGCATCAAAGCTATGATGAACACTTCACAGAAACAATTAGCACTCTTTTCTATGGTGTAGGCAATCTGAAGGACTCTACGCGACACTTCATAGCTATTATGGTGAGCTTTATTTTTTTTTTCTCGTCTTTTCCTTATTCTGAGGATGTACTTTGGTGTTCTGTCCAGTCGAGATTGTTACTTATCAGACTTTTCTTCGTTCACTTTTGCACGGATGTTTCTTTATCGCCGAGAGAAAACATTTACATAGCTATTTATTTGATTTTTTGAATTTTATTGCGTTTAATATCAAGGAAACTTTGATACGACATCTGCGTTTGTTGTTTGGGCCAAGGATGTTGTAGAATCATTTTTCTCCCATTTTTTTTTCTCAAATCTATTCATATCTGAAAGTGAAAACAAATCTATCCACAACGGAATAGTGCTTTGTAATCGTTTTTTTTTTACGCAGAATGAGATGAAATATTCTCGTTTCATAGTAGTTTTTGTTGAGGCGGTTCTGTACTATCTGATGATTAAAGGGACTTGATATAAAATGCAATTTCTACAAAAAAAAAAGTGATCGATGCGACATTAGCCAAATTCAACTACGATAGTACTGACGAAATTGAAGGGAGAGGAAAGGGAAATTGGTTGTAGTTTTTCTGGGCAGTCTGTTCATTGTGGCCCTAATGAAATAATCAAATCACGCGTTTTTTTTTTCATGAGAAGACTTGTGTACTTCTATTCATCAGAGGGAGAGGAACTGAAAGCTTTTAGAAGAAACCGATTTCTCGGATTCTTGTCTTATTTCGTTGTATCGCACGTGACTGTTGGGGGTAAGAGGGAAAGCAGCAGTGGAATTTTTACACGGGAACGTTTCATCTGTCTGAGATATATCTCTGTGTACTTTTGAAAAAGTTGTTGAAATTTGAAGTCATTTATCCAGTTAGATGGTGAGAAGAAAAGTGTAACCGAACGTATTCTGGCTTCAGTCATTTGCAAATGTCTTTGCATTGATAAGATGTAAATTGCAATAGTGGGACTGCTTATTGCCTATCAATATCGGCGTCCAGCCGCTGAAACGTCAAAGAACATGCCAAAGAACGAGTTTTTCGTTAGTTGTTTTCTAGGACGTCAGGGACTTGCATAATTGTGGCGGGATGTTTATAGTTCACGTGCCTTTGGTACCGTAAATGAGGCTAAGGTTTGCATACAAGACAGTGTTTTGGAAGAATCTAACTCTTAGACTTTCAAAAAAAAAATTTTTTTGGATTGCACAGAGCTGAGAGGTAAAACACAATCTTTTGTGTACTGTTTTGTCTCCTGGTGGGTGGTTTTGTTCTTCGAATACATGAGATTTGACTTTAAATCCATAACCATTTATGCGGGTTACATCATGAAGGGAAAACAGTAGGAGAGAGGTTAAGGCATGCAGATTTGTCTCCATTGCTCGATTGAGGTGATTGAAACGTTTGACACAACTCTGCTTTGTTTCGATTCGCACAAGGAACCCATAAAATGACTCCGTGGACATTCTTAATCGCCTCAATCGACTCGCTCATAGAAAAGAGTCGAACTTTAAGTGCACTAAGGGAACACCGAGCAGAGAATCGAATTCAATGCACTTTTCACGGGAACGTCACATGTGTACATTTTACACAAGTTTCACGTGAATTGAATGTTAGTTGACAAGCTGAGTCGAAGTATACGATACTCTAGTACTTTGTTGCTCAAACGGTAGTTCACAGTTGAAAAAAAAAAGAAGAACCGCATGTTTTTTTTTTGAAACTTTTTTTTGTTGAGGTTATTTGGAATGAAATTTGTGAATGATACAGAAATGTGTTATCTAAAAGTGCACACATTTGATACTATACTATTTTTGATTAATTAGAACACTAATCAAGAGAGGATAGAAAGCGAATGAATGTGATTAATTTCTGTGTGATTAATGAATGGATGATTCGCGTGAAAATTCATCAATAATGCCCCTCATCAATTATGCGTCATGCCACAACCAGCGGTTCACTCCTGAACATATGTGTCCTTGAACATGAAGAAGTGGAACTGGAAAATAATCTATGTGCCTGAGAGTTCACGGACAACTCCAGGAAAAGAACCGTCTGAATGCTTAGAATAGTAGCTGAACCAGTTTGCGATATTTGACAGCAATCCTCGTTCAAATTTTATTTTTTTCTCAAAAGAACGGAAAAAAATGAATAGGAAGAAGTAGATTTTGTGCTTTTACGATTCATTTCACGGTCACTTTTGTAACCTCGATAGTACAACTGTATGAGGCAATTGTTAATTCATGGATGTAAAAAAAAGGAAAACTAGATCTGTTGATCCTTCCGAATAACTTCTTTTTGTTGTGAAAATGTTAGGCGTAGATCCGTGTTCAAATGTTTTTGCACCAAGATACGATCTTGTGTCGATTTAGCACACGAAAGCAGCTTTATGCTGACTTTTTACGAAGCGTTATCAGCTCTAGATTGACAGTTCTCACCTAAACAACCGTTCATGCGATGCCGTTTTGTCTGAAAGGAGGGAAATAATTTAGGGGATAGATGGGACAGAGCGATAAGTCCGCAGAGTAATAATAGTTCGTTCTGGAACATTCCAGTAGAGTTATAACATGTTTTTATAGTGATCTTTATAGTATTTCTAGTGATTTTTTTTCAGGCTGCCACACGCCATCGTTGTTCATTCCTAATAGATCTTCACGAACGAGAATTTGAACGATATGGTGGTGATCCAAAATGGTTGAAAGGATTAAAATATGTTGACGATCCAAAATTACAATTCTTGGACAATATCAACGTGATATTGGCACATCAACCATGGCTATGTAATGGAGAATACATTACGGTGCAGTGCAGATTTTTTTTTTGATTTTTCGTAAATTTTTCAAATTTCACAAACTCCATTGTCTTTCGATTTAGAGTTTGGTACATGGTGATCCTCAAACGCATTGGTCAATTCACGATTTGGCTCAAGCGGTTGTGATCCTCACACACACGCATGCACTCTGCTCATTTGTACATGGTGTAGGTGCTGTGCATCCGAGCCAATCCGCCGAGTAAGTTTGATCTTTGCGCTAAAATTGCTGGCGTATGTTAGTGCCTTCTTAATTGCTGCTCGTTTAGATCGAATCGCACCGAGTGTTCGGACTGGGCGCTGCGAAACAAGGAAAACACCGGGTCACAAACAGGGGAGGTTCGTTGAATGGCTTTGTTCGTTTCGAAATTGGGGGGGGGGGGGGATTAGTCAATCATCAGGAGATTTATCTTTACGCGACCGAGCGTTCGTAAAGTGCTACGGTAGTTTTAATGCGGCTGTTAAGGTACGCTGTATAGTCCTTTTTATTGTTGATGAAATTAGTTGATTATGAAAATTTGATTTTGTTGAGAAAAATTTCATCATTCTTCACATCCCTTGTTGTTTGCATAATCCTATAGTCAGGAGACCGTGAAGTTTCTCTGAAGAAGAAATGTTGAATCAAAACATAATTGCATGTCTGATACGGGGGATTTGATGAAAGGAGCGAAGTGACGTTCAAAAAACGCCGCAGGGAAACGCAGATCAAAGGGAGCGCTGGGAAGCCGCGGTGATCCTCAGTGATCATCTAAAACTTGTAGCTTTGCCGAGTTTTTCATCGTAATACGGTCGTTGTCGTACAAGTTGCGTAGGAACAGTTCATCCGTGTTTTTTTACGATCTCACACACAGCTCCTAGTACATGTTGCACGCTTCACATGGTACAGTGCGGCACGCACTGTTGAGCTATGCATGCTATTAGGCGTACGTATTCATCGTAATGTTACTACTATACGAATGAAAAATGAAACAAAATGGGAATATTGGAGAAGTGGGAAGGGGAAGCGGGAGTGGAGCTGATATTTTTAACTTTTCGGGATCGGAGGAAGGTAGATGAATTGGGCGAAGAGGGAGACAGAAAAGGAAAGAAATTAACCTCACCTTCGGGTTCGTTGCACTTGTATTTATTTAGTGTAAATAGAGAAAAACAAAGTTAATTTCAGTTAAATTCCCTTCAATCAGTTTAAAAAAAAGGTGTCACTAAGTTAACCTAAGAAATAACAAAATTAACTGGAACAGAGTAATATTTTGTTTCTAATACAATAAATACAGTTAATACAAAGGATACAAAAGTACAAGAAATGAGCGGTTTTTTCAACGGTTTAAAAGGAATTCGTTGTCTGCATAGAAATTCCCTTCAAGCCATCCCTTCAATCAATTTTAAAAAAAATGTCATTAAGTTGCAATTTGTTATTTTGTTCCTCCTTTTTGTTAATTTGTTCCGTTTGTTCAAGATTTTTTGGAAAATGGTAGTGGTAAGCAAAAAATTCTAAGGTGTCAGGCCACTGTCATCAAATTTTTTTTGCTCTGTCAACATCTTTGGTTTTCGGTCCAGAAAATTTTGCAGAATAGTTGAATTCTGTAGAGATGTATGGTTCATAAAAATATAGGAGAACTTTAGAGAGAAGGTATTTCCAACAAAATATTTACAAGAACAAAATATTCCCTATATCAATCAGTAGGAGGTTTGTTCGATGAAATATTCAGCACTGTTTCAGCTGAAAATAGTTATGAAGTGTAGAATTTGTTGCTTATTACTTATTAATTTTACTAGTTCTCTTCCTCTTCGTTTGCTGAACTTGGGACTCGATTGCAGGTTGAGGAACTGCTTCGTCGTATGGCAAGTCTTCGACGTCCAACAATCGATGGCGGCGAGATGTCTGCAAATAACGCGCTACACTTTCTCGCCTTAGCTGACGGGTCGTCTGGTTAGCCGACTTTCACATTTCCATTGGGGACCATTTGTCAATTTGGGGCTTGAAGAAGAAGAAGAAGAAGGGAAAAATCCCCATTTTTAGAATTTCAACATAATACGCTTGCTTTATAGACGTAAATTCTGGTGGCGAATCACCGGTAGGAAACTCTGGAGATGAGGAAGCTGTGTTCAGCTACCAGAAAGAGTTCGGATATGTGGATTTTGCGTCACGGAAGGATCGTGCGAAGACCTTTAAGATCCATGTGCGTAGAATTTGAGAACTCCCTGGAACATTCGTTCACCAACGATAAAAGTTGATGTTGCAGGAATTCACCTGGGATCACGGATACAGTCTCCTTAATGATTTAGTTCCGGAATCGGCACAGAATTTGGATGATAAGTTCGAGTTAACGCAAAGACTCACGTATTCATTGTGAGTTTCGTGATGGGTTCTGAGATTGTTATTACTATTCTGATTATTCTGGTCCTCTAGCGAAAATCGTAGTGTTTCAGTATGGGTGGATACGATAACGTGGACACTACTGTGTATCGAAGTGCCGTCTGGAACTATATCCATGCTCTTTTTGGTATAAGACACGATGACTACGATTATGCAAAGGTGAGATTAAATTTTGAATCCACTAGAATCGGAATATCCCATAAATAATGCGGTAATCCATAATTCCTTTATTTTTTTTAAAATAATTGAGTTTATGTTCAAAGGGGCGAAGACAATTTTGAAACTACTTTCAATGGCAGTGCAAGATGTTGTTTGTTGATTTTTTCACCGACAGCCAATCCGCTAAAAAGAAAACTTAGTTTAAAATATACTTTCCTTCTTTTTCTATATTCCCCCCCCCCCATTTTTCCACCAAATTTCTCCCCATTTTCCAAAATTTTCTTGTTTGTGACGAGAAAAAAAAAGACTCTTCTAGTGCCGTTGTTTAGAAACACCGCATTATTTTTGAGATAATCCAATAGGTTAACGATATTCGCATTCATATCTTGTCTAATTACTTCTAAAAGGGTTTTTCATGCAGTTACCTGTGTTTTTTTTTTGTTCATAACAAATTTACTATGAAGTAGCATCTATTTGTTGTTTGCTAACTTTCACTTCTTAGACGGTATCTTTTAAATGTTGTAGATATTACAAAAGTTATTGCAATATTTCAATCGGATGATGCTCTTGCATCAGAATGTCGTAGTGATCTCTTAAATAATCCGACCTTCTCTCGTAACTTGAAAACGTCTGCAAATGATAAGCGTGTCGGCGGCACCAGGATTAGACGTTGGAGTTATCAACAACTGATCAACAAACAAAAACTTCGTAAATTTGATGGGTGAAAAGAAAAGCGTACTTTGCACGACGAGTTTAGCCGAGTGGATGATGGAGAAAACATCGAAAACAACTTCACTCGTTTGATTAATGACCATGATCATGGGAAAGATAAACAGAATGTAGCCAAAACGAATGGAAACGATTAGTAATTCGCTTCCAGGAGAAAGATGTTTTTGACGAGTGTTAGATGACTCTCCGTTTTTTGATCGTATGCATATTTTGAAAGGAGTTCTTTTTTTTCGCTTGACAAATCGGTTTTTATGGCAGACATATGCCAGTCATGCGAAGCTTTGCCTCTTTGTTTATCGAAGTGGAAGCCAGCTGGTAGGGATTTTTCTCGAAGCTACAGTAATGAAACACGGTGATGTTACTTAGAGGGCTACGGACCTTTACCTTATTTAAATGAGAAGTCTGCGTGTACTGTAGGGTTCGGTACCAATTTAAGGATCGGATTAGCAATCCGTTTCCATCCATCCTTATCGACAAACAGTTTCCGCGACGTTTCCCCGGCGAATGTTATCTTCGAATGATTTTCGTCTCTCGATGGGCTTTGGACTTCCCCCGAGACGTGAATTTAGTTCTCCTTCCTCTCTTCTTTTTTCTTTTTGTTTTTTTTCATTGGGTATGATAAGATAACTTCTTCCACAGATCTCCTTCCATCTTCCATGTTTTTTTCGGGTGTTGTCCTTGAAAGTTTCTTGCGGTGTACGTGACTTTTGTGGTAGTCCGAGGTGATTGACCTCTTCACTAGTAGCTAAGAAAAGTTGGTAAACATGGGTCTTGCGTTGCGAGGGAGTGGTATTTGACAGAGTGAGTGAATGGGGATGTCATTTTAGGGCCGAGAAAGGGAGCGGAACCGTTTCCAGTTGTGGTGGCCAGTTGAATTCGTTTATTTGATGAAAAATAATTGAATTGAGGTGGACACACCCCCAAATTACTGGTTTCCCGTTTCTTGTCTGTTTTTTTTTATGTTATCGAGGTGAACAAATCTTGAGAAGAAGTTTTTAAGAAAGAAAAACAAGAACAAATTTTTATTTTCAACAACTATCTGTTCTGAATCAGGGGTTGATATGCTTTGCGGAGTGAAAATTTTCTGATTTTTTTTTCGCGTCATCTTCTCCAAGTACATCGTACGTACTATAACCAGGTGTAATTGATATTTGTGCACCCAGGTGATCAGTAAACAGTTGGCCGGCTCGGTCACACCAACATTGTAAACCTTATACCGAGTGCTCAGAGTTCAAGGGGTACGTCGTTCATCTCGTGCAGAGAGAGATGTGGTAGACGGACACATTGGGAGCAGATGGATGTGTTTTCCGCATTCAAACTGCTATAATAGCCTCGCAAAATGCTCCATTTTTTTCCCCCGCTGCAGTCATCGTAATTACTCGTACTAATGAGCAAACACATCAAATTTCTTCTGCTCGAGTTCCACCATATGCACCTGGTGGAGATTAGCACCTAGTATGTATGAGGGCAGGGTTCAGAAATTTCGAACAAAAATCAGTATAAATTTTCGAGATTTTTCAGGTGAATACATTGTTATCCCGTGAGATGAAGACGTTTGTGAAGACAGCAGCATGTTTCCCTCATCGAATTACAGATGATATGCGAGCATCCGTAATGAAGGACTTTAAAATCTCAGAAAAGGTGAGGATTTCGATTAATTTCCTTGATTTTTTTTCAGATACATTTGTTTATTTAATTTTTTCTATGGATTTTAAGTGCGTGGTTTTCTTTTTGACGGGTTTTTTTTCTAGATCCACGTGATGTTGTTGATAATGGAAGCACGTCTCCAAGCATCATTATTGTACTTCACTCGAGCCCTAACAAATCACTATTCTCAAACGAAAAGAGCCACTCAGCCAAAACGTCTAGATTAACTAGCAGCCGATACTCAGCATCGTACTCGGCTATTATCACCTTTAAATTATAATTTTTGCCGTTCATTCACATTCACCGACACACACACACACACACACACGCAATCATATAAAAACACACCATAGAGCACCATCACCAGTTCCTCAAACGCTTAGCGCTTTCTAGAAACTCACCACCTCGTTCACCTCGTTCACCTAAAACTCCTGCCATTTTTTTTTACCCTCCCAAAAAAAAGTATTTTGTGGTCTTCGGCTTATCTCCTCGTCCCCGTCCTCCGCCTCATTCTCGTTACTTTCCCTCATTCTACCTTCTCTGAATCCTACCATAAAATCTGGCTATTTGGTGTTTTTTTCGTTTCGTCATACGGTTTATTTAGCTTTTACACAATCACAATATACATGTTCAAATTGTATTCCGTTCCAGTGATCAGTACAACATTGAATCTAAGATGTGTTGATGCTCTCTACTATTTTTTTTTAGTCTACCACACACAGCCGGAATGTGTTTCTTATCGTTCGTGCTAACCTCTTATATTGTACAGTGAAATTTTTATCTTCTTAAAGCTTCTTAGTGTCCGTAGTCCCCGTACAATCGGTTTTTGTAGTATTAAACCCGTAGTGGGTGCCTAATTCTTGAATGTTTAAGTTACGGGGTGTTTTTCATCATTTCGATATACTTCCTTTGTCAGGAAGACGATCCAGGAAAAAAAAGTGGCGGATCGAACGAATCATGTTAGTCTTCACCCACGGTGTTTAATACGATCTAAAACCGGACCCCCCGGCCCCCGCCATCCCCCTAAAATCACCTCCCAAATCCCCTCATTATATTCACGGGAGTTTGGTGTTCTCATTCATTTACCTTGTACTTTTACCCGCTGTGCTTATTTTGTGCGGCATAATTTAGTTGGCTAGCTTTCGTTCTTTTTTTTTTCGCCTGTCATATTTTCTCCATTATAAGTCTACTAGCCGTTTCCTAGTCTTGTAGTCGATGCAGCGTAGGGTATAAGTGCTTGGCCTCGTCCTCCATCAGAAGAACAAGCGCAAACCATTTTTTTTTTTTGAACCGTTTATAACCATATTTTCTTATGTAAAATCATTTATACTCGACTAGCGCTGATGTAGATGTTCAACCCTTTGTTTTTTTCTTTGTACTTTCTTTTTCTTTTTCTTTTTTTTTACTCTACATCGTCGTCATCGTCAATCTGCATCATTTTATTTTATTTTTTTTTTCTATTCTACTCGCTTCAGCGTGATATTAGCCTGCCGAGAGATGATATGTGTATTGTTCGGTTATAATCGTGAACTACGTCGTCACCTCATGTGTAATCCCTCTCTCTCTCTCCCTCTCTCTCTCTGTTCATCTCACGATCCCCAAAAAAACATTAATGATATGTACGTTTTTAAGAAGAAAAAAAAACGAAAAAGAAAGAATCCCCTTAGCCCAACACGTTGAGATACCAATTCTACTTTTGATGTCCTCAGGGGCGCTTTGTTCTTGTGATGTTCTGTTGATATTTAATGTTTTACCTTGGTAATGTTGTTAACTGAAATCATTGTTTTCTTTTTTTTTAATTCTTAGAATATTCTCTTTTTTTTGCGATTGAAAGCAAATAAAGCACGCTTTACATGTGTTTTTTTTTTTTTCGTTGCAGCAGAATTGAGTTGGTTCAGACCGATCCAGAGTGATCCTTGTTTTTGGTCGTTTTTTTCCTCATTGTGTTCCACACCAACTAATTACGCTGAACTTTAAGAATTTTCTCGTTATTCCGCTAACTTCGGACAAAAGTTGACCACTCGCGGTAATTTGTTTTTGTGTGCTGTGGACTACGGAACGAGAGTGGAATATTTTCAAAAAGTGATGAGGATTTGCTGTTCGAGGTTCGATTTACACAAGGGGAAGATAGATGTTTGGATGGCGCGTTCGATGGAGTCAAGGCTATCAGGAAAACTTTAGCGGCGGAAGAGTAATTTTTACGTCCAAACGTTTTCTTGCAATGCTCTACGCGAAGAAAAATCAATAAAATAAATAAAAAATTGAAAATTAAATCAAAATCAAAAGTAAAATTGTAATAAAATCAAAACTGAAAAATGTGCTTGTTTACTTTCCGGAAATCCCAATACAGAGGCTTCTGGTCTGATTCCATACAGATACTTTACAGTCTCTTTGTAGTTCAATAACTACGTCGCATCTTCCTCTATTTTTCACTTTTTTCTTTTCCACCTCGGTCATCCTCGTTCATCTGAGGAAGGTAGGAGGAAGTGGTCATTAAGATGATGAACGTTCCCTCGGTGAGGTTGGCTTTTGTGACCCCCGACCCGGCCACCATAAACAGGAACCGAGGAGCTAAGCGCTAAGTGCAGACCTGCGGCCAAATGCTACGCTTAATTACTCATTCCCTTTCGGGATTATCCCGCCTACGTTGTCCCTTGTCGATTACGATGCTCGCCCGACGCAATCGCGGAAAAAAGTTAAGAAATTTGAAAAAAAAGGAAGCGTGATGAAAATCTTAAAATCTTTCCCGATATTTTCATTCAGTTAATGTCCTTAGTGTCTCAATTCGAAACTAAGTGCGAGAGCGATTTGACGGATTTGAATACTCTTCATAAATGAAAATGAATGTGCAAATAATTTTAATTTTAACTTAATTTAACTTTTAATCAAGGTGTCGGATTTTTTTTTTGAAAAAGGACAAATGAGAAATAACCCCGAGGTGAACCCATAGAGTGCATTTTTTTCATCAGTCATTTATTATTAGTAATATTATCGCAAGTAAATAATTGTTAACTGATAATGCAGAAGAGCAATCGGGAAGAGGTCTTGCGGTGAATAAACGATCGATCAGAGGTTCGATTCCGCCCTAGTGCCAACTAAAGCTTTTGTGTCTCTGGAGTCGATAAATTCGTACCAGACTTGTCTGAGGGGATAAAAACGCTGACTTGACACAGTCAAGTCACTTAGTCACCGCAAATCATTGTATAGGTTAGTTACACGTTCATAAACCTCTAACGATTGTGAATTGAAGTATGAACGCGGTGGCGCAGAACTAAGCGGATTGATTAACACCAGAAACTTTATGGATTGTTTACGAATAACAAAATGACTCTTCTCCTCGATTTTTCTTCTCAATCTTAAATTAAAATCTTGAAGATCGTAGTTATCTTAGTAAGCTAGTGAATAATCCAGAAAACTGTGCCTTACTACGTTCAAAGATTCACCGTGATTCCCTTAACCCCTGAAAAATTAGGAACATAAGCAATTTACCATATCTTACGCTCAATCAGAAAAGAAATTACTGTTTAACAAGGAAGAAAACTTGGAACCAGGAAAAAAAAACCGGTTGCAATTCACCTTGATGGCAGACAGCAACGACGTCAATGGGCCACCGTGTAGTGTGGTCCCAGAATAGCGATAAGCAGAATGCCACCCGCATTCGATCACGATAGATCAAGACCGGCAGTGATCAACGATCGATGCCACAGAGCTAGTGCGTTGTTCACAAAAACTCATTCTTTCTGTCTATTGATTTTCCGAAGTTCTTCCCGAAGTGTTCGGAACGCTTTCAACGTTCCATACGCTATAATCTCGTGTTTTTGTGATACGATCAAGTATAATCGGATCCGAGCAACATGAAACTCGTTGAAGTTGCGTAAGCGGATGCGCTCGAAGCCGCAACGGTGGAGCGTAGCGGTTGTTTGCCAAGCGGATTGATTAACGCCAAAAACTTTGTGATATCTGACACTTTATACCTTATTTTTTTAATGCATTGATTTACTCTTTTCATTTACCGTAATCCACAATAGCTCAGGTCATTATCCTGACATAAAAAGGATTTTTTTTTTTGTTAAATACCCAAAAAAATGTTTCTGTTTCGGTTGGTTGCAGTGTTCGTAGGAAGTCCCCATGTGGGGGAGAGGGTAGTCTGTGGGAAGCATCGAAATAACTATGAGGTATTCTACCGTCACAAAGATTTTTTTTGAACAAACTGGCTCTATACATAATAATTTTATTAATAATACTGCTCAAAATCATAATAGTAGATAATTTTGTTTCTTCTACATGGTAGCCATCAAAAAATAATGTCCAACCATCTATTTTCTAAGCCCCGTCTCTATTTTAGGTGTAATCGTATCTCAAGTATAAAAATAAAGTCGTTCGGAAATATTATTGTTTTTTTTTGCCGTTATAGATCTATTTGTTTCGGGAAATAAATTCTAATACGGGTCAGATATTCGAAAACAGCTCGATGAGAATTATCCGTTGGGTATTTCTCTTTTTTTCTCTCAAAAATTCATATTCTTTCAAAAAAGAAAGAAAGGCACGACGGTAACATCTGTAGAGATACTGTCATTTTTACAGTTTGTGCGCAGTATTGTACTATTGTGAATAATTGCGCAGATACTGTACGAATTCAAAGCTCCCACACCTTCCTTTTCCTCTGAGCCGTAGATCCCATCTGCTATGCTTGAGTAGTACGGTTCTACATTACCTGGCGACCTCTGGAAGTTGGGAAATTCCTCCAGATTTCAAAATTGAACTACACATTGTGTCGAAAAACAAGAGAATACTGCAAACATGAGCATTATTAGAGGAAACAAGGTTGGGGCACGTTCAACCCAACCCCTAGGGGCATATTTAGGCTCATCTGTATGAGATTGCCCAGATTATCACTAGTCGAGTGAAAACGACCTGAAGTTTGGTGCAATTGCGTAGGCGGCTGCGCTTGAAGCCGCAACGGTGAAGCGTAGCGATGGCGGCCGAGAGGTGGAACCATCGTTAGCTTCATTCAGACTGTGGTGAGTGATGAGTTCGAGTACAGCTAGCGATGATTCCACCTCGGTCGCAGCCGCTACGCTTCACCGTTGCGGTTTCGAACGCAGCCGCTTACGCAATCGCAACTTCCGATTAAACTTGACGATCTCACAAAGAAACACGAGATTATAGCGTATGGAACGTTGAAAACGCTGCGAACATTTCAGGAAAAGCTTCGAAAAATCAATAGGAAGAAAGAAATGAGTTTCTGTGAACGGCTCTGCGACGAACTGGCTCTGCGCCATCGATTGTTGATCACTGACGGTCTTGATCTATCGATATCGATGATCGAATGCGGGTGGAATTCTATTTATCGCTTCTTTGGGACCATACTACACGGTGGCCACCGGTTGACGTCGTTGATGTCTGCCATCGAGGTGAATTGCTATCGGTTTCATTTTTTTTTGGTTCTAACTTTTCTTCTTTGTTAAAAGTAATTTCTCTTCTGATTGAGCGTATGATATAGTAAATTGCTTATGTTCCTGATTTTTCAGGGATTAAGGGAGATTACGGTAAAGCTTTGAACGTAATAAGACACAGTTAACAATCCTATCTTTCTGAATCATTTGGTAGCTCACTTAGACAGCGAAGGTTTTTAGGATTTTAATTCAAGATTGATAAGAAAAATCGAGGAACGGAGTTATTTTGTTATTCGTAAACAATCCATAAAGTTTCTGGTGTTAATCAATCCGCTTGGCTCTACGCCACCGCGTTTATACTTTAATTTGAGAATCGTTTGAGGTTTACGAACGTGTAACTGGCCTATGCAATGATTTGCGGTAGCTAGCCGATGTGTCAAATCAGTGTTTTTATCCCCCACGACAAGTCTGGTACCAATTTATCGACCCCGGAGGGATGAAAAGCTTAGTGAGCACTAGGGCGGATTCGAACCTCCGATCGATGGTGCAGGCAGAGCGGAACCCCTTACCGACTACGCTAGGCCCGTCGCATTTTTAAGGATATCATAGTGTTTTCTAATATTAATAGTTTATAACCTTTTTTCCCATCCTCAGAGTGCTGTACAGGCTAAAAGGTAAATGTGTTTGTAAGGTTGTCGAACGTCTCCCGCTCCCGTTCTGAGTGCAGCGTTAGAGGGGTTCGAACCTCCGATCGATCGTGCAGGCAGCGGAACCCGTTGCCGATTGCGCTTCACCCGCCCCTATCTAATTATTTCTATAATTATTATATTATTACAATTATTTCTATCTATATATAGTTTCCATTATTCAATTAGATATTATTTTCTTGCGATAATAGTAATAATAATATATTATACGAATGATGAGCAAAAAAAGTTCACCTCGGGGTTATTTCTCATTTGACCTCCTTTAGAAAATCCGAGACTTTGATTAAGACTTTTTCACACATCTGTTTACATTTGTAAAGTCTGCTCAATTTTTCTTCCTGAACTGATTCCCTCATTTAGTTCCGAGGATGTCAACAGAATAAAAAAGAGAAACCAGAGAAAGAAATCAGAAAAGAAATCCCCCGCGCTTCTTTTTTTTCGCCGCATCTCTTAACTTCTTCTACGATCACGTCGCCGCTGCATAAGCATCGCAAACGACAGCGCACAACATCGGCAGGACAATCCCGAGCGGAAATGAATAATTACCGTAGCATTTGGCCGCACCGCTGCACTTAGCGCTTAGCTTCTCGGTTCCTGTTAATGGCGGTCTGGATCGGGGGTCACGAAACCTCATCTCACCCAGGGAGCTTTCATCACTCTGCTGAGCACTTCCTCCTACTTACCTCAGATGAATGAGGATAACTGAGGTAGGAAAGGAAAAAAGTGAAAAAAAAAGAAAGATGCGGCGTAGTTATTGAACCAGAAAGGGACTGTGCAGTATCTGTATGGAATCAGAACAAAAGCCTCTGTATTGGGATTTCCGGAAAGTGAAGGAATACATTTTTCAGTTTTAATTTTACTGCAATTTCACTTTTGATTTTGATTTGATTTTCAATTTTTAATTTACTTATTAATTTTTCTCCACGTAGGGCATTGCAAGAAAACGTTTGGACGTAAAAATTACTATTCCGCAGCTAAAGTTTTACTGATAACTTTGATTCCCGCCGCGAACGAACCGAACATCCATCCTCCCTCTCTGTGAATCGAATTTTTAGTATTGATTTTATTACAATTTTAGTTTATTTTCAATTTATTTTTCAATTCTCAACTTATTTTATTAATTTCCTTTAGTATCCAATTTTATGTTTTCAAATTCATTTCTAATCTAATTTTTTTTTCGCCGAAAAAAAAGAACAAGTTTATTCGATAGTGTATTCTCCACATACCTGCACAGCACGTGCTCATCGCTCACGCAGAGAACCGGATGCGTTTCGCCCTGAACTCAAAGGGCAAGGACTCAAAGAATGACCTGAGTTCAAATTTTCGAGCTTATCCGAGTTCTTGAATCGTTCTGTATAGTTGTCCGAACGAAAAAACCAATCTAAGAGTAAAAAAATCTGAGAGTTAGTTTACTTTTTATTGATTTTTCACTGCCCTGAAAAAGCCGATAACGCCAAAACGTCATCTGCTAATTAAAAAAAATCAATACCAAGCATGGCTACAGTCTAAGGAAATCCAGAAATGGCTATGTATTCAATATGCTAAGATTTAACTAAGATTTAAGGACGCTCGAACACATAGGGCACCACAGGGATGATTCAGCAGTTCAGCTCACCGTTTGCAATCCACGCTATTGATTGATGGATTGATTGCATCAAATGGCCCCCGAATTAATTAAAATAAAAAATATTAAGATAAAATAATAATAAGATTAACTAAGATTTAAGGACGCTCGAACACATAGGGCACCACAGGAATGATCCAGCAGTTCAGCCCACCGTTTGCAATCCACGCTATTGATTGATGGATTGATTTGTGATCACAATTGCGGCCGTGGCGCACCCGAATTACCCAGTGAACTCATCGTTTTGCCCTCTCAATGAGGTAATCCCTTGACAGTAGTAAATGGTTCAGTTATGAGATCAAAACTAAGACATACTTATATCACATATCTGTATTTTCCTATTTATATCATTTATTCATTATTTATTCATTATTTTTATGTTTATATATGTTTATACACCAACTTTAACCCGCCTTTCAGTTATTTTTCTCGACCCGTTTGTGTTAAAGGTAGTTTTTGAAAATACGAAAAAAAAATCCGAAAGAAAAAGAAAATTACCCATCTCCTTGTAAAACGGTAATATTGTATGTAATAGATCCTTCGTTGTATGTTGGTGAGAAAATTCTGATGGATGTCAGAGCTAAAGCGACACCATCGTCCTTAAATTCGTGGCAAAAGATCGGGGCAGAGAGGGAGGAAGAGGGAAGGAAACGGGAGGAAAGGAGAAGGTAGGGTAGGTGAGAAAAGACTGTGGAGTCCAGTCATTCACTTTTTAGGTGAACTTCTTATTTTCTCCTATTTTGCAAAAATATTACCGAGCGGGGAATCGAACCCGCGCTGTTTTGTCGTCCCCTTTGTTCGACTTGTGACCCTTCCATATGGTTTCGTAATTTCACGGAATGAGGGGGAGGTTGGGTGGGTTTGAGGGTGAGGGGTGATCGATTTCGAGAGAGTCGTGTCCTTTCCCCTTTGATCTTTGATATCTTTATCTTTTTTGATCTCGTGCACAGCATTATTGATCATTTATTTACGAACTGCGATATGTCCATCAGAAAGGAACGTACCCTCCCCACCTTCTCACGATAATCACTATAATCACACTATTTCTAAAATATCATTCCTTTTTTTCTCACAAATGAAAGAAACAACTCTTTCGCGACGAGAACTCGGTAAAATCTATGAATTCAATGGAAAAAAAGTCGTCGTGTTGTTTCTTATTACTGTTACTATTTACTTTAGCATTAACATGACTAGAAAATTACGAAAAGTTTATAATAACTGACTGCGTAAGGACTAATCCTAAGCGTAAGTATCGTGCTAGAACTTGACATTCCATTGAACTGGTCTACAATCCGCACCAGACGCGTTCAGCCGTGCTAACGCGACGCGATGCGCCGCGACGCCTCACCCGCCTCACATTTCGATCGATCGATGACGCGGTTCTGTTCAGCGTGCTTTTGTCGTGGACGCGCGTCTCATTAGCGCGGTTGAACAACAACTGCACTTCACTTGCATTTTTTTTCGTTCAAGGACCACTGGTCGCTCTACTACCGTAATATCCGCTGTACACTTTGCTCGATATAGTCCAAATATTTGTTATTTACTGTAAAAACTATGAAATAACGACAATTTTAATTTTCATGCACATGGTTGAAAAGAACGAAACCACAGCAAATCTATAAGTAGCATATTAAGTTTGCTCTTCAACGTTATATTATTTACAGTTGGTGTCCACGTGCTTCTGGATCAGAATCCGCTGTATTGGTCACCGTGCGAATGAATGGAAAGGGGAAAAAAAGTTCTTTTTTTCTCGTTTCAAGCAGTTTTTGACTTCTTTCTTTCGGAAATTTCAAGGATACTATGGGATTATATTGAAGAAATATCACAAAAATTTCCTGTGGTGACCAATACATCGGGAAAACTTAATCGTACACATTTGGCACCAAAGGCAACAAAAAATATATATAGTACATAGGCGGCGAATATAGGGGAGAGCAAATAAATAAAACATTCATCGAACAAAACAATACCACATCTATCACAGGGAAATTATGAGGTCTTGTTTCTTTTTATTATGTTAGGCATTGGAAAATTCAAAAAAAAAAAAGAAAAGAAAAGAAAATTGAAAAAAAGGCGATAAGAAAAAGAACGAATAGAAGGAATATTTGGCACGAAATATGACTTCTAATTCCATGCTGACAGAAGTTTTTCGTGCGTTTAAGTGAATTTTTTTTCTCCGCGAATTCAGCTGATTGATCTTGGAAGTTATTGATCCATTAGGTGTGGTTAAGGTCGGTGGAACCTAAATAAACAAAATAAATACTATGCATGGCGTCAGATAATCAGACAAGTAAATATTTACTCGTTCTAATGTCCTTAAAATGCAAGAATCAAGTAAATAAATAAATAAACGAATAAATAGGAAGATAAGTGAAGCGAAATTCTGGGCTATGAGCCTAATTTCCCATTTTAGCTTCATCTTGTTATTTACTTGCCTCGAATTTTAATACTGAAATAAATAAATGTAATAATAACATGTAATAACATTGGAGTTATAATAGTGAAAATAAATAAATTAGATACGTCGATAGATATCAAATCAAGAAGTTTAAATGAACAATCAAATAAATAGAGGAATACATGGATAAATAATAAATGAATAAAATAGAAAAGAAATAGATGGAAAAATAATAAACAAGTAAATAGGGATCACCTCGTAAATATTCTGCTCTCTTCGTGAACATCCATTTCCAGGGCTTTGAAGTCGTTTAGTTCTTTACGGATAAGTGCCTTAAAGTAGTGGTTTTGAGCGTGTGAAAGTGATTTGGAGATCTTATTCTATACGGAATACTGTATTTTTAAAAATGCTCTTACGTAAATAGATCTAGAAATTCGTACTTTTACAATTTTACAAAAAAAAAACTCTCGTTCATAGGTGAAAATGCGAATGAATGAAATTAAAGCCAAGCGAGAAACATTTTCGACCACTTTTTTTTCCCAAGCGAACATACTTTTTTTTCTGGAAAAATTCCACACATATGATGAAATTGGAATCATCCCAACAGCAGCGGATAGCGTGGGGTACCACCTTTTCAAAATATTTAATTTTCCTGTTCTTTTTTCTTTTTTGTGAACCACTAAAAAAATATAATTTACTATTTAACTATGTAACTCTCCAATTTGTACCATAAGAAAAAAAAATTGCGGTTGATTTTTCCAATTTGTCTGAAAAAAAATTCCACCAGACTTCTCAGCAGGTATGTATATTGATCAATAAATTTTCTTTACATACGCATCAACAAAATTTTCTAATATTTTTGCATAAAGAAAAAAATATTCTTGAGTGTAGTAAAAATTCTGACAAAAACTTGTATTTCTGTCGTCATTTTAAACGATTATTTCCTTATCGAAAAATTTGAAAATTATTTATTCAGATATTGTTTAACTTTGATTCTCCTTGAGTTGTGATGTAATGTCCTGAATTCTTAATTTTTCCTCAACGTTTAGGAGTAATTCAAATTAAATAAATTTTAGCGATACGATATTTCTTACTAGCACCTAAATAAGGAATTCCATAAAACAATCATAACTCGGGAATTTTTCTTCAGAAATTTTCTGTTCCACTATTAGCCACCTATGAAATGTACTAAAAAATATGTCTCTCTTCCCAAAATCGTAAAATCCTCATCTATTCAGTTAATAATTAATAATAATAATAATAAAAGCTAATAATAATAATAATAATAATAGTAAATTTAATAATAATAATAATAATAATAATAATAATAATAATAATAATAAAAAAAAATAATAATAATAATAATAAAAAAAAAAAAAAAAAATAAAATAATAATAATAATAATAATAATAATAATAATAATAATAATAATAATAATAATAATAATAATAATAATAATAATAATAATAATAATAATAATAATAATAATAAAATAATAATAATAATAATAATAATAATAATAATAATAATAATAATAATAATAATAATAATAATAATAATAATAATAATAATAATAATAATAATAATAATAATAATAATAATAATAATAATAATAATAATAATAATAATAATAATAATAAAAGCTAATAATAATAATAATAATAATAGTAAATTTAATAATAATAAAGTCTTCCTGCTCTATCCGTCTCACCTTATCCGTCGACGTCAATCTCGTCCATGGTTTGTCCGCTTTGCGATCATATGCTTCCGCTTGAGTTACTTCAACGTAGTCGTTGAACTGTATGATCTGTTGTTCTTTTAGTTGTGCGATCGTTGGTCGAAAACTTAGCTGAAACAGCGCACGTGAAGAAAACAAAATCAAATTTTTCACTACCAGAGACAATTTTTCTGGACGACTCTTTTTTCGTCGGGAACAAGAAAATGAGCAAAACTTGCCTTCCTCAGCAACAGCTTCCTCTTCTCTTCCATTGTTTTTGCACCACCATCTCTTCTCAGGATATTTCTATCCTCAAGCTCTACAGCTGACGGACGTTCACTTAGTTTTCTTAAGGGAATGTTTAAGGATTTTCTCTCATCTAATCGTTAACCGTTTCCGATCGTTTTCGCCTACCGTTCCAATTTAATCGACGCTTTATGCATCAAAGTTCGACGATCATCCGCTGTTTGTCCACAAATATCATCCTTGCACGGTGGCGCATCGAGTCGTAAAGCTAGTGTATCCTTTCGTTGAACTTTGGCCGCCAAACCACCGCCACCTACAAACCACTTCGACCGAGATTCGAGAGACTAACCATCGTTGTAACGGATACCAACACTTCTCGGACTATACAGACCTCTTATCCCCTCAAAACATGAGGAGAAGGATAAGCGCAAGCGATACGAGATCGAATCTCTCAAGTATATTGACAAAACGTCAAGAATTAGACGTCAATATCGACTAAGTTACGGTAGTCTTTACGGTAGTTTTAGAACGGACTTTCATTTAGCTTTCAAATTAGGTTTAGAACCTTCATATGGCTTTTAAATTAAGTTAGCTGTGCAGGTGAGGATTAGGTATTTTTTAATTTAACCGGCAATTTTAGTGTGTTCCATTTTTTTAAATCTTTCCTTTCTGGTGCACCATTGGTGTATGTGAATAAATAAATAAATAAACTTATAATTTCGGCCAAAACTCTCTCAAAAATGCGCCATTTAGGAAGATGCCATCACGAGAACCGTCGCAGTTTCAGTTCTTAAGGGGTAAGACTTTATTTTAAAAAAACGTTTAAATAATAAATGCATAAAATAGTAGTGTAAAAATAAAAACAAAAAGGTAAAATAAAGTAAGAATACTCAAATATTACAGAATTCACCTAAAATATCACCTGCATCTCATGTCAGGTGCTGGAAAATGTTCTCCAACGAATCTTGAGACGATTTTTTCTTCTAGGAATTTAAAATTTGCCTCAACCACCGGAGTTATCCGTGCTAAACTCTGCTTTTCAGATCGGCCATCTTTGGTCAAAACGCAATTATTACTTTGTTGCTGTGAAATCGGATAAACGCGAATCAAATAGATGAAAGAGCTCTCGTATTAGCTGATTCATACGTATTAGCACGTCTATTTCAGGGACTACAAACATTTCTCTCCGTTTCAGGAAATGACGAACAGTTGCGCAAATATCCAGGAAAAATATCCGGTTAACAGCGGGAAGTTCACGATTTAACACTATAAACGGAAAAAAATTGTTTGTTAGAGAAACAATGGACGAGTTTTCATCTTAAACCTCTTCACCTGGAATGCTGTAGAGGACTTCTTGGTATTTTCTTTGATACATTGATGGACTTAAATAAATATTCTTTGATATATTGATGGACATAAATGTATATTCCTAAGAAATACGTCCACAACGAATTTCCTCACAAAAGATTAACTTTGTCTAGATTCCTTTAAACCAAATAAATCGATTAAAACGCATCAAACAACTATTTTACATTTTAAAGGCATCACCCCACGAATCTGAGGTGGTACGGATTTCTGGTGGAGTATTCGTATACGGGATAGTAGATTATGGAGAGGCGGGGGGGGGGTGATTCCGTCCATTTCTTGCTAATTCCCATAAAAAAACGGCCCGGAAGATGCGTGCGTGCACAAGGCTGGCGCGCTCCAATCAAACTCCTTGTAGAAAATAGTGCGCCGGAACGCTCGAAGCCGTATCTTCCGGGCCGTTTTCTACGGCAAATAGGAAGAAATGAACGGAATCACCCTTCTCTCAATAATCTACTATCCTGTATACGAATACTTCACCGGAAGTCCGTACAATCCCAGATTCTTGGGGTGATGCCTTTAAGGTTTAGTTTCAGCCTAGCTTTTTCTTAGCTTTAGCTGAGCTTCAACTGAGCTTTTTCTACTTTTTTATTTCTTTTTATTTTATACCCATGACCGGTTTTTTCCCTTTCATCTTAAACTTGCAAACACAGAAAGCGAGTACCTTTTGAGGTTACTTCCTCTACAGAGACAGAACAAAAAAAAAAGGCAACTTCGTTCATAATTCCATCATGGAACTAGGCAAAAAGATCTTTTTTTTTCAAAAAAAAAGTCACATTAGTCCATTAGAACACTTTCAAAGAGTTTTTGTGACTTTATGGAAGTCTAATGAAGGAAATTCGCATTAATTCCTCAAATTTTCAAATAATTTTTCGCCTAAATTCCACACGTAAGAAACAACCTTACAGCTCCTTACCCTCTTACTCAGATTGATCAAATTATTGCTTTTATTGCTTTCCAAAAACTGTGATTTTTGACACAATTATCTATTTTTGCTATTTTTGACTCGTATACTGTATAAAGTATACTGTATGGAACGAAATCCATTCGAATACTCACCTATCGGAACTTCCTCCTCCTCATCTTCTTCCTCATATCGTGATGTAGTAGGTGGATATCGGAGATGAGATCCGTCATCGTCTCTGTATTCGATCGGATTGTCACTGTCACTGTCATCTGTCAGATGAGTTGGCAACGAATCCGTTCTGAAATATAATAGGCATCGAATCCATGCGGACACCGAGTGTATCCCATTGAGGATAGGGCGAGGGTCAATGTGCTTTTAACTCGGATTTACTCAACTCATACATATTTATTATTATATTATATTATGTTATATTACATAATTTTATATGTAACACTATTACTAAAAATTTTAAAAATTGATTTAATGTTTTAAATTGAATAAAGTCACGTACAACGTGAATACATATGAATAATAATATTAAATTTTGTTTATTTTTTCAAGACTAATTTTAATAATAATCCTCTTTAAAAGAAGCAATCCTCTTTAAAAGCAAGTTTGAAAAATTATACACACATTATTATTATTTATGTGTATGAATATTCGCTTTATGAGCGTGTTGATTTCATCCGAGAGCTTTATAGAACAAAATAAAAAGAAAAAAGGAAGAAAAAAAAACGGAGAGACTGGATATTTACTCAGCTAGTGAATTTCATTGGTCACTGGAGCAACAGTAAAAAAAAAGAAATTTCTGTGCCGAATTAAAATGAATTTATTTATATTATATTTAGTATTTCGTTTACTTTAATAGTATTACGTATTTAGTATTTCGTTTAATTTATAAATACAATAATAATATATAAATAACGAAATAATTAAACGAACGAAAACTGAAATGAATAATTAGTGAAATATTCCTCTCCTCAACAAGATTTTTTACATCTGCATACGTTTTTCATGCGTTCCTGATTAGTTGGGAGGAAAATAGTACCTGAACGTCCTTGTTGAGTCCCCCCTGGATTCGCTAATCCTTTTACGAACTCGTAGCCTTGACGGTTGACCAGGTTTTTTCAATACTGGCTTCTCAGGTCGAGCCGCAAGGTTTGGTTCCTGAAATCGAAGTGATAAAAGATAGGACAAAATGAAATTACGAAAGAAAAAACATTTCCAAGGACTGGAAAACAACGAAATCCTGTAGAAAAATCCCAACCTTCGCTTCAATACCCACATATCCTTCGAGAAGAATACTTGACTCTATGTTCGATTCAAAATAATCTTCTTCTCCATTCATTCTTGATTCAGAACTGTTCAGTGCTGGAACAAAAAAAAATACCATAATTTAAAAATAAAAAATAGTAAATCTGAATGGTCTGGATTAAAAAAGTATTAGGTCAAGCTATAAATAACGCTGAAATTCTTCCTTTAATGTTGAAAATCGGGATTAACCAAGCTTTTTTTCAAATTTGAAATATATATTCATTTTTTTAAAAGGTCCATATTTGTAAAAAAAACTTCCATATTTCTAAAAACTTTCACTGGTCTTCCTTCGAAATTCTACCATATCTCCTCCTCCTCCTCTTTCTTCTCCTTCTGTGTACTCTTCCTCCTCCTCCTACTCCATTATTAATTATTTAAAGGATAAAAAATTATTTTAAAAATTATTATTAATTATTATTATTAAAATTATTATATAAAAATTATTATTAAAATTAAATTAACATTATTATATTGTTACTATAAAAACCCCGTTATTTATGGGACGGGCAAGAAAAATCTGAATGGTCTAGATTAGAAAAAAACTACTAGGCTATTAATTAAATTAATTAATAACGCTGGGATTCTTCCTTTGATATTGAAAATCGGGGTTAACCGAGCGTTTTATTTCAAATTTATCAATTCAATCAATCAATTTCAATTTTTCAAATTATCCAGAAAAAAAATCCTCAAAAAAAAGAGAGAACTCACGTTCGCCTACTCCTTGATTATTATCCTGAATCGAATAGGAATTATTCGAGATTTGTTCACCTGACATTTGTACCTGGACAGGTTGATCATCGATCCGGACATTTGTGACGCAGGATGGGGCTACTTGAACAGGCCTTAAAACTTTGTAGCCATATTGATAAATCGCATTTTATGCCGCGTTATTTGTTTAAATCGTTTGCATAACCTTCTCCAGAGACCTTTCTTCCACTCACAACAATCCAGAGAGAAATATTTACTTAAAGAATTCCAACGGGAAGAACTCACAAAATAGACGTTGATGGAAGGGAAGTTGGTCTATCTACACTATTGCACGTTGACGTTTTCGGATCAGCTGAGAGACGATCTGAAATAGGATCAGATCAGATCGGATCGGATCGGATCCGAGCAGCAATTAATGGAAGAACTGTAAGATATGGGAGAATTCTGGGCCCACATCCAGCCATCCATTCGTCCATTTATCCAGACTGATAAGAAATAGATTAAAAAAGTAAAAATATTTCTGAATATCTCTATCTATCTCTAGTCTCTGTACACTGACCTTATAAACATAAATACAAATATAACCAGCTGACCTACGAATGGATATAATTCCAGTGAACAGGATAAAATTATCCGCGGATAAATGTATCACGCAGCAAAACTACGCAACCTTTAGCTTTGAGAATGTTTTTCCGAATTATTATAATTTTTTTTGTTATTTATTAATTATTTTTTAATTATTTATTTTAATTATTTTTTTTTGCTTCTGGCTAGGTCCCGCAACGAAGTTGTCATCGTACAGAATTTGCGTTAAAAATCAATTGAATAATACTGGACAACATGGTTTCAAAAAGAAAAAAACAAAAAAAAAAACGCCACTGATTTCATTCCCATTGCTTTTGTAATCCCAAGGACAAACATAGTGGATATCGGTTCTTTGGTCGTATTCATTGGAAACAGCCTCAGATTGATTCGTTATACATTGTTTATCTGTTTGTTTACTAGATCATTTGTTTATCCAACAATCCTAAACTTGACGTGTCCTCCGCTCCATACACGCACGCAGGGGGATATGGAATAGTATGGAAACTATCCAAATGGAAATGGAAAGAATGGAAATTTCGCGAAAATTTGGAAATGTAGAGGATACATGGAATTAAGAAAACATGTGGATAATTTTTTACAAAAGAAATAAAAAAAATGGTGAGGAAATGTGCAGTTTTGCAGATGATTAATTGAAACTTAACTTTCTTTCCGACATAACGATATATCATGTGAGAAAATCAACACAAATTTCCTCGACGTTCGACATTTTCATTTCAATTTCAATCTAATTTAAAACAACTTTTGTTTATTTAATATGTATATTTATATTATATCATTGTTTATATTGTAGTGTTTATTAATATTATATTATGTTTATTATGTATATTTATATTGTATTTATTATGTATTAAAATTTACCGTATGAAAATATGTCGAGTTTTAATATTTATGAAGCAGATTGTGATAAATTTAGAGAAAGAAATCAAGAAATGAAATAAAAATAAAAAAATAAATGAGCAAATTTAAATGCGAACAAAACTTGTTCTAAATTAAATCGAAATCGTAGTGAAAATGTCAAAATTAATTAAATTAATTAATTTTAAAGTAATTATAAAATAATAATAATAAATAAAATAGTAATAAATTAATTTCCTTAACTTTAAATGAATATGTCGTGGAAAAAATTTGTGTTGTTTTTCTCATATGATCAGCGCCTTTTCAAAAAAAAAACTCATGTAAACCAAGTACTGGAAATTAAAATTATCATCATCAGCGGATTAAAGTTAATCAACACAAAATTATTCCATAAATTATTTTTTTTACTATCATTTTCTGGACGATTTATCCTCCAAATATCCGTTAGGATGCATATAGATCTTACCTGTGACATTCACTTCATGCGAAGTCGCCGTAGGTTTACTTCTGGGCAATTTTTTGAAGAAATTCGTGTGAAATACCATATCTACGATAGCTACATACGTTTACGAAGTCAATACGAGAAGAGATCAATAATTATGGCAAAGACGTGAAATTGCAGAAAAATAAGAGCCATAAAATGAGTGCTTAGTGCGAGAATAATAGACTGGTAGGTAATAAATGGAAAAGTAACGCAGCTCAACATTTCCTCCGGTTTTTCTCGGCGAATAAAATCACCTCTAGTCGTATTCTGAAGTCAATAACATAGAATGGTTTGAAGAACCACCATAAATTACGTCCACACCCTTGAGGGAGCGATGTTTGATAAACAAGGAAATAGTTTTTTTTTTGAAGGAATTGCTATCTCCGAATGTGATAAATAGCGGAATTCGGATTCTTCTAGAAAGCAGGGACTATCTTTGTTTTGATGAGCGTTTTCTTTCACTCAGCAACGAAACTTCTGGCATGAAATGAATTTTATGTTCGTTCCAGTCAGAAGAAAACTTCGTATCCACAAAAATTCACCGTGTCTGCCTGATGAGACTCGCATAAGATGGAAAATTATCGTCTACGCTACGCGTTTATAGTGTGATTGATTCGTATCGATATCGATAGATCGATATATCGACATAGCTTGAGGGATAGTAAGCTATTAACGGATTCATGCAATGCAAGCCACAGTTTCCATCGCGATTATGACCATCGCGATTTTTCCGAAAGTGATGTTGTTACCAGATTTCTAAGAGTTTCTATTCGTTGAAAAAAAGTGGGAACTTAGAAATTATTTTCCAAGAATTCATTTGTTTGCCAGATTAATTATTTGTTTATCATTTATTTATTATTGAGCGGATTGATTAACGCCAGAAACTTTATTCTTTATCCTTTATTTCTTATTTATTTATATATTTTTATTTGTATATTTGTTCCTTCCAGACATTGTGAAAGTTTGAAAAGGATTTTCAGATTCGAAGCTCAACTTTTGTGTGTATGCTCACTTATTCTTAGCGGCTATTAAATAAAATTTATTTGTATACTCAAAATGTCCAAAGTCCATGAAGTCGCTGTCAAAAGACATCCAGAAAAATTCTGTGTTTTCGTTTTTTTTTTTAAAGAAAACGGACAGTTCGACATAGTTGATTATCGGGCCCGTCAATCACAGTGCATCTGATACAAACGACAAAAAAGGAGGTAAATTTCCCATCCATAAAATGACTAATGGGATCCAATCGAAAGAATGATAAGGTTTCCGGAATCATGGACCTATCATGGTTCCTTGACGAAAATCTTGCGGGATGCGCAAATTTGAACAACAAAATACAGGATGCACCTCAGTTATTCTCACAGTTCTCATCATGACGAAAACTGAGTACAGTAAACAGCGAAACTCTCATCTTTTAAAGGTTGCATCACAAACATTAGCTACGAACTACTGCAAACTCGTCCTTTGAAGATTGGCGGCAAGCCGTTGCCGCAACGATCGATATTCATCAATCACATATGCGCTTCTGGCATTGGCGGAACTATGTGGGCACCACTAAGTTGGGTTAAACGACTAACGACGTGAAGCTTGATAAAACTGCGTGCGGGCAGCGCGATAGAGCGAAAACGATCTGAGGAGGACGACGATAAATTTGTGGAGGTACACAGAGCTGTTAGGGAATGGATAAAAAGTTCAATCGACAATAAGCTCAAAGGTGTAGAGATATGGAGCTCATTGTCGATGGAATAGCCTTCAAAGAGAAGTTCGGTGCTCTTCCTGTTCAACTCGGAAAGGGAAACCGCCTGGCGACCGCGATCGCACGCGATCGGGACAGGAATGGAGGGATTACGGGCGCCCGCACGAGCAAGTAGACGAACAATCGGAGTCAAGGTGATCGTGATGAAGGTGAACCTAGTCTTTCTATGTATTTGCGCCTCAGGGTCATTGCCGCCTACGCCGTCGGATCGAATGCTCAGCAGTTTTCTCTTTGAAGGCCCTGAGGGTTTCGAGGGTTTTCAAAGAATTCTCAAGAAATTCTTGTGGAGAGCTGCCCGAAGAGCGATGTAAAATCTTTCGAAAAGATCCGAAACAAAACAACAAAGGAGAAAGAAATTTCTTTGAAGAAACAACAAACTCTGGATCTAATCAAACAACTGGAAGTGCTTCGAAAGCTAAAATGATGCTCTTCCTGACTAATCGAAAACATTCGGAGAAAAAGAGAAAAGCTTCGAGTGTGTTTCACATATGGTTGAAATTGGCTGCATCTGTTGTAAAAACGATGAAATGAGAGGAATTCTGGAGAAAATCGATCGGTTAGCGCTTTTCATTGTCTTAACGACACTTCGGAATACATAGATAAGCGGTCCATCCATCCACAAACGTGTACATGTCCAGAAATATGTAATAAACTTAAAAATAATATGTACAGAAAATATTCGAACATACCTACAAGAACTCAAAATAATTAATTAAAAATGATTAATTGTAATTATGCTTACAAATTGCTACACGAAGAGAATAAGAGCAATTTAATACGAATTTAATTAAAAAAAAAACTAAAAATAATTATGAATTATTATTATCATAAAAGAACACATTTGGTGCTGAACTTCTGGTGAATATAGCTAAAAAAAACCTCTAAATAATTAACTAATAAGAATAATTAATTGTAATTACAGTTTGAAAATTAATGAGAATAAGAACAATTTAATAAGAGTTTAAAAAAGAAAAACTAAGGATAATTAAATTCTATTATCGAAAAAAGAGTAGATCTGTGCTTCCTTTAGGATTTCATAGCCAGCATAAGTTGAGAAAAGTAAACTGAGCTCTCTCCTCAGTTTATAAAAGAGGACGACGGCACGTGAAATATGAGAGCGAAGCGGTTCAAACCTCGAACCTCAAATCACTGGCTGCTTCGTTCGTTCGTTACGCCAATGCGGTAAGAAATTCACAATGTTTATTTCGCGTTTACACGCGTAGGCGGGGGGAGTGTTGAAATCAATGGATGATTTTTTTTTTCGTTGAATAACAACTTGTCGGAAGAAGACGAAGAAGCAGTCGTTTATCTTATTTCCTCCGCTAACGCAACATAAACACATAACGGCAAAATGTTCCTCGTTCGTTTCCTCGGATTTTCGGCGCCGTCCAGGCGCTGCCGGCACCGTTCGGCCCCCAAGAAACGCCGCTCGGAAAAACCACAAGTGTCATTGTGACGACGTGAAATTTGATATTTTGCACTTCCACCCACTGGTCACCTCTTCAAAATGATAATAGGGACGGAGGATGTACATGAGGCACACACATGGTACTTTCTGTGCGGTGCGGTGAGTTTGGAATTAAATCCACAGCCGACAGCGGAACATCACAATCCTTTACATAACGGTCCATAACGCTTAGTTTCCAGTAACCCTACGTATTCCCTGAAGACCCTTAAAGGCTTACTTACAGAAAAATATATGAGATTAGGCTGAGACTGGGAAGTTCCGCAAGCAAAGCGATTTTTAAAGTCAATTTTCCGGAGAAACTGAGGCTGAGTCCAGAAAATGAGCTAATACAAAAGGGAAAAGAATAGAAAGTGAGAATTCGCTGGAAAAATGAAAAAGAGAAAAGTAGAGGAATCCCTGGAACCCTCCAAGGAATGTAACACCGATCGTAAATGATGCAGGATGATGTCCCAGGATACCCGCCCGCCCGCCCTCCCGCACCCCCTTCACAGCCATTTCCACAAGATCGCGAGAGATTACGTTGTCGTTATCACAAGGACGATCTAACACATCGCAGAACAACGGCTGAGAGTATTTGGGATTCTATGGATTCTATGGATTCTATGGATTATGGAGAAATTTCCAAGAAGTTACGAAAAAATTTTTCCACGAGTTTAACGAGAAAACAGAAGAAAAACACGACTGAAGGCATCCATGACTGGTATATGTGACGTTTCAGAAAGTCGTTAAAGAAACCTGATCGCTGGCAGAGGTAGGCGTAAGGAAAGAAGTTTTCTCGAACCGATTATCCACAAATATTTGGACTTTCTATGCGAAAACGGGCAATTTTAGGAAATAATTCCAGAAAGTTTTTACAACCGCGTGGCGGCAATTCCAACTACGTATTCCCTTGAGAACGCTTTGATATGCCAGCATCTACAAATCCGAGGTTTCTTCCGGGAAAATTTCAGAAATCGGACAAAATAACAACAAAAATCAAGTGAAGAATTTAGGGTTAGCTCTAATCACAAACACCATTCTGAAAACTTATTTATTTATTTGTCTGGAAACAGCCATAGAAATGGCACAGAAAAAAAAACAGCAACAAAGAACAGAGGTCACCTGACCTTCGCCCCAAAAATTCATGCAGCAAAGTTGACCCTTTTTAGGATATTCAGGCCTGCATTGAGGTTAAGGTTAAGGTTAGCATATTCTGTGGTTAATAGATCATTTTTCTAATGAATAAGGTAAAAAAAAATATTTGGAATCCTTCTCCAAAGATCAGGAAGCTAAGTAGAAGAACGGTTAGAAGGGTTTGGGTGAGCAATCCTTAAATCCTCAGCCCTGAATTGTTCTAAAATATAATTTTTTCAAAATCATTTTCTGAATTTTCACTTTTGATAAAACAGTCTCCTATTTTATTTTACCTTATTTACTCCCCTTATAAGTCTAACCGAAAGGAAATCGCTAACTAACTGGGGTCTTCAGAAGACAAAACATTTTCATCTCATTAGTTCCCAAATCAAATGAAGCATAATTGGCTCGGATCCAGTTTTTTTCCACTCGAGTGAAATTTATTTCCGCTCGCTCTATTCCCCGAAAACAACGTCGACCTAGAACTTGTTTATGGAAGTGCAACCGTAATGGATTCACCGTGAAGCGCGTTATGTTAGCATTTCCCCGGGAAGAGCTATAAGCTTACGGTAACGACGACGACGAACGAGAAACGGGAGGAGAGAGAATTGCAGTTGCGCTAACAATGAGCTCGAAGACAATCTGCCAGCTGCCTGCCATCAAGTGTTTGCGTTCACTGCGTTTTTTTCTACATTGCAGCGTTGACGCAGACGCAACGAATGACGCAGTAAATATTAAACGAACGAACGAGCGTATCGCTCAGGTGACTCGACTGTAGCGTTACCGAGGATCCTTAGCTGTTATTCGTAATGGATTATGGAGGGAGAAATTGTTGTGGATCAAGGGAGCCACTGGGAACGTTCCTCAATCCGTTTCACCGCAAATTTTATTGTCGGATCGGAGGTTTTTTCAGGAAATTGACCCTCCCCTTGGCCTAGCAGTAATCTTTCCCTAACGGTTTTGTATTTCGTGGGCCAATATCTTTTCTTTCAAAATTTTTCCTGCATTTTTTCCTGTTCTGGCTCCGATAAAATGTGTTTTCTTCTTTTTTTGATGCACCGTTAGTGTTACGAATAAGAAGATAAATAAACTTATGAATTTCAGACATGGTAGCTCTGAAATGGTGAGAAGCAATGAGGGAAATCTGGAATTTGCTACGCTAAAAAATTAATTTTTTTTTACTTAAATCCACATTACAGGGCTTACATGCTTTCACGCAAACTTCCAGTCATTTTTGGTTGAAGGCAGTAGAAATAAACCTGAATTTAAACCCTGAAGCGATATGTATTAAAATAATAGTTATATTATTATTATTAAAATACATATTTTTATTCGTAAAAAAGGATTTGAAAAATCAAACAACGTGATGTAAGGCTTCTAGATAGATCTGGCTACTCTATTCTGGAGAAAAATCCAGCAAAGTGCTTGAAACAGGCGTAGGATTATGTCCAGTAGCAAAATTCGGACAAAATGATTCGGAGCAGTGAAAAAAGCTCGATAAATCACCACTTATTCATCAAAATCAGCGACGAACGACATCGAATGTTTTGTTCAGGGATTAATGATTGATGTGCATTAGTGGTTTGAAGCATGAAAAAACAATAGACGTCACATTATTCATCAAAATTTATAGAAAAATTGGAAATAAAATGGAATGAAGAGAAAGCAGGACAGTGACAGGAAAACGAAAAGGGAAAAGGAAAAGAAAGGAAAAGCTGGAAAATCTATTCTGCCTAGAATTTCAGAGAAAGGATAACGTTCTTCAAAAATATTCTTAGGATAGCTTGCAAGGTCACGTGGAGGTCAAAGACTGTAAGGTTCGCCCTACTAGTATGGGATTTTAGAAATCCCCATGTAAAATTCTTTTCCGGAAGCTCTGGACACCGTAATACCCAAGCTTGGGTGACTCACTTAATGTTTCTTGTAGAAAATTTTCCTAGTACAGAAAAAATTATCTCTTTTTTACAACCTATTTTTTCCTGTATTTGAGGAAAGTAAGATATTTAAATTTTTTCAAGAAGAACATAGAAAAAAATTAATCGTTATTTAAATTTTTTCAAGTAGCGCTAGAAAAATACATTTAAAAAATTAAAGCAGCATAGCATCCTGCACATATGACTTAGCACTAATCATTACGAATCTAGAGAATCTATGTAGGTCTATGTGTACCTAAAAACGTTCACGAGTCAGGACATCTGAGATCGATCGATCGATCGCAAATCACATGTTCGCCTAGGTAGATAGCCATAGGAAGGTCGTAGGAAGATATTCAAGGATCTGCTAGAAAAAACACTACGACATTCTTTCCCCGAAAACTGAAATGAAAAAAAAAACACCAAAATATTTTTTTTTCCAGAAAATCGAAAATAATACCTTAGCTTATTTCATTGTAATCTATTACTAATACCTGCTACCTTTTAAGACCTACATTTCTCAAAATCCTAAAATTTGAATCAGTGCAATTTTCAAAAATTGCTTCTTAAACGTTTTGTCTTTGACAGAAAAGTTTTACTATCGCAAAATTGGTGCAATAAGAGAGAAAGTTAAGCTTTCCGAAGCGGATTAAGAAGTTTTATGGATTTTTTTCCGCCAACTATTTTCAACTAAGCACAGGCTATCACTAGAACTCGTAATGAAACCGGCGAAAATCCTTGAGTAAACAGAATCCTGGAAAGTTTGAGCTGATCGATGAATTGCACGTTATCTCCAGGGCAGTGCTGTGCTGTGAACACAACAAACACAAAACCAGTCATTTTGATATGATAGGTATCAGAAAATGTGCATATTTACCGTAAAACTGAATTGATTTAGATATAATTACGTATCAGGGTGCTATCCGGTGAATAGTGGGACTTGGGACGCTATACATTATCGATTGGTGGAGATAGCTGATGCTTGTAGGCTTCATGAAGCTCGGAATTCGCGCTTTTCAAATGAAAACAGGGCAAATATTACGAATTCGACTGTAACTGGAGGATAGTAGGGCTTGAGACGGTACACAATATCGATTGGAGAGAATCGCTGAGGTTTCTGAGCTTCATAAAGCTCGGAATCCGTGCATAAACTCGAAACAACACAAGCATTACGTATCAGGACTCTAACCGGTGAATGGTAGGGCTTGGGAGCTATGCATTATCGATTAATGAAGAGTCGCTGATGCTTGCAGACTTTATGAAACACAGAATTCGCGTATAAAAAGACAAAACAACACAAACATTACGTATTAAGACGCTACCTGGTGAATAGCAGGACTTGGGACACTATGCATTATCGATTGGAAAGAATCGCTAATCCTTGTAGACTTAACAAAGCTCGGAATTCGCGCATAAACATAAAAACAACAGTAACATCACGTATAAGGACACTAACTAGTGAATGGGATTTGGGACGCAATACATTATCGATTGATGGAGAATCGCTGATGTTTGTAAGCTTCATAAAGCTCAGAATTCGCGTATAAAAAATCAGAACAACACAAACATCACCTATCAGAACTCTAACTAGTGAATGGGACTTGGGACGCAATACATTATCGATTGGAGAGAATCACTGACGCATACAGACTTCATGAAACACAGAATTCTCGTACAAAAAGTAATACAAAGTCAAAATTCCGTATTTTATTATTCCAGGAAAGCGGTTCATGTATGATAAAGGGCAGCGGGAGACTAATCTCGATGAGCAACACATAGATAGTGTAATTTCCACTCAATATTCCAGACTACCCATTAACTGCTGACGTACGCTTGGAGGGTGGCGCGCGACTTTACAATAAATCCTCGGGTCTGCTTATTTTGTACTGCAACCATTATTTTTGCAAACCTTCAATTTCAGGATCCCGCCGAAAAGAGGCACATATTGGGCTGTTTTTACATACTTTTTTCCAGAATGGTGCCATGTTCTTCAAATCCTCGAACACTATAAAAAAAACTGGAAAAACTGAAAAAAAATTCTATAACGATTTGTTACATTTCTATGCTGTATAGAAAAAATTGCACATACAGGATCCTGAAGAGAAATCTCGAAAATGTTTCCGCTGGAAAAACCTAACAATGCACCCCCAATGAGTCACATAGTGTTCTTGACAAATTTCTCATTTCATTTTTTTGAAATTTTTCTAATCAACCACGGAAACTGTATTATTTTATGATGGATTTTCCTGAATTCTATACTTTTACTAATATACTATTTTTACTAGCTTAGATGTAGGGAGTAGGAATAATATAAATGTATACAAGACTGAAATAAGCTCTTTAATCCTCCTAATAATTATTAATAATTTTTCTTAATTCAAAATTTTTAAAATTTTGTTCCTGATTTTTCTTAAGTTCAGTGCAAAAAGGTCTCTTTTTGCAAGTAAACAAGAAAAGAGAAAATGAGAAAAAGATAAAAGTGCCATGTAAAGAGTTGTGGAAAAAACCTCCGGAAAAAAAATGAAGGGAAGAAAATAAGATAAAGTAAAAACATCTGAATAAAACTATGTAAATATTTGAATAAAAAAATAAAGTATCCCCAATCTCGAACGTATTGATGAAAACAGAGGGAATCTTATAGAAACGTTTTACGTACTGGTACTGATCCTAAAGTTGTGGAAAAACCTCCGAAAAGAAAATGAAGGGAAGAAAACTAGATAAAGTAAAAACTATGAACTATCTCTGAAACTATGAACGAGAGAAAGTACAGAAAGAAAGAATGAAAAAAAAAGAAAATACAAATGTGCTGAAAATCGAATTAAAAAGTTTGGCAAAACAGTAGAAAATGAGGATGATGTGGTTGGTTTGAGAAGAATCCTGGAGCACACGAACGATCAACGACAATTCGAAGGTCGCAGCTCTTCAGCATCACTGGTTTTCGAATGAGGACAGGACGAAATCGTTCGCGTCCAGCCACCAGCGCTTTGAGGATCCCTCCTTTGACTGAGGCACAAAGAACGTACGCGGTGGTGAGGTGGGGGGTCACAGATGGAAAAGCTAATCCGATCCGTTAAGTAAACATCGTGGTTTTTTTTACTGTAGAATAAAGAAAAGATTAAAGAGAAGGGAAAACACCTGCAGTACTGAAAAAGTATAAGAAATAAAAGTAGATAAAAAAAGTAATAAAAGTAGAAATAAAAGTATAAGAAATAGAAGAAAAATTAAATATAAATCTAAACACCTTATAAGATTAATATTTAAAATATGAAAATTAGGGATTAATTATAAGAAATTGAAAAAAATTTAAACTTCATACACAATGTTTTTTTTTCTTCACACAAAGTTAAACTCAAATTGATTAATATTAATCTATTTACGAAATTTAATTAGAATGAGAACTAAGGCTGTAGTAGCGGTCATCCTGGAGGACATAAACAACAACTAATAATCGATCATGGATTTGTCCTAATGAGAAAAAAAAACTTTGTGCATGAATCAGTGAGCAGCGTTGAGGAATCCCTCCTTGCTATTGAATGCGCCATAAAAAGAGACCGTGGTCTTTGAAAAGTCCAGAAATTAAAATTAAATAAAAATTTAAACACCTATTAAAATTACTATTTGAAATACGCATAAAAATCAGGGATCAATTCTAGGGAATTTTGAAAAATTTGAATTCCATACACAATGTTTCTTGTCCACAGAAAGTTAAACTAAAATTTATTAAAGTTAATTAATTTAAAAAATTTAATTAGGTCATAAAAAATTCTCGAAGTAAGTAATTTGTAATTCAAGCCGAGGAGACGAACTCCTTCCCAAATATACCTTTCTTTTCAGAATCAGACTCGTGAAATAATAAATAAATAAACAAGTAAATAAATAGATTTATACACTAGAGAGGTACAAGTACTGATCACCGATCATTATTCGTTATCTACAGTACACATCGATCCTGATGGGCGTGGTGAGCTCATCATATTAAAAATTGTAAGAAATATATCACATATTCTTATAATTAACAAAAATAATACAGGAATTGAAAAATTAGAAAATTTCGCATCGGCGAACAAGAATTAGGATTGGAGCTTTTTTAAAAGATGTTTCTATTAATTCGAATGTATGATTCAGGTTGATCAGCCCGAAAAAGAAAAAAAAAGCGAGAATTAGATCCTGGATCATCCTGGTGTCAACAAAATAAGAGAAATATTTTGATGGGAAAGAAAAATTGAGAATAAAAATCCAAAATTTGGGAAACTTAAATCTCTCGTAAATATAAAAGCGCTAACCATCACTTGAGCTTCTATACGGTACTGATTCCTCTTGACTAGACTGTACAGTGGCGCTATGTAAATTTGGCAACGACGGGGACGGTGGACATACGGACGTACGAGTGGACATCAGTTTGCGAGAACGTTCGCTGCCTGATCTGAACGGGAAATTTTTTTTTTGTATTCAAAACGAAAGAAAAAATCCTCCTAACTGATTTATACTATATATATTTATATACTATACTTATATTTTTATTTATATCCAATTACGTACCTTTGCAGCTTCCTCTTTACGTGGCGCCATTTCCACGGTCGAATCAGACGAAGCCAGAATTTGCTGGAACGGAATGGTAGCGAACGACGAGCGCGCAACCCGCTAAAAATATACAGCGAATACTCGTAATATTGTAGTAGCATACCGTTGAAATCAGATACCGTACTTTTCATCACTAGTACAATCTGTGCAGGACTCGACCCTCATCCAGACATCTTCATTTGTGCATGTAAAACCTGGAAAATTTGTCATTTAAATACAGTACAGAACTAATTTTGCAATTTTCTCGTAGCAAAAAAATGTGTGCAATGTGAAGAAAACAACAAATTCTGGAAGTGAGTATGGAGACTCTGTGAAAACGGATAAAATGTTGATAGAAAATTCTCAGAAAGCAACCTGAGTCAAGAAAAGAAGGATAAAGAATCGAAAATAAGCTTATAGTGGCGAATATCGTATGGCGAGAACTGGTCCCCACTAGGAATTATTCACTCAGTATTAAACTAAATGGAATTTTTCTCTTATCTCTCTGGAGATGAGCTTCTAAAACAGGGGAAGATTACGGTAAGTAACGAGATGCGAGAGGAGAAAATAGAACAAGTACCAGTTCCCGCTGAAATCTTCTCAGCACTGCGATAAGGCGCAAATCGGTTGCGGGGACGAAATGTTAAACCAATATTTTTTTTTAATAGTGTGCCTGCGAGATTTTTTAGACGAAACCTTTATTCGCGTGACGTTTCGGCTTCCTCGCCTTCTTCAGAGGTCTAACTAGTGATTGATTGGAAAGAAAAGAAAAAAGAAAGGACAGAGAAGAAAAGAAAAAGAGGAAAGAGAAAAGAGAGAAAACGTTAAATGGCGAGAAAGCCAAAACGTCAGGCAAATAAAGGTTCCAAAAAAAAACCTCACAGGCACATTTCTAGAAAATATAGACAGTAATAAAAAAAAGAAAAGAAAAAACTGAGAAAAGGAACGTTTGAGCTAAACTAACAATATTTCCAGCCACATATTCCTCACATGGCGAGAGTGCAAGACCTCGTCGGTGACAAAACGTAAAACGAGGTTCAGCGTTTCCCTTTAACTCGAGGTTTCAGCGAAAAAAAAACTAGTATGACTGGTTTCGTCAACCTTCGTTGTTGAGAAAGTATGACTCAAGCCACAATGTCAATGTATGCAAGCAATAAAATCAAATGAAAATACATTACTTTCAAATATACAACACAAAAATAAATATACAATAAAAATAACAGTAATAACAATGACTTAAAAACATACAATAAAATACATACTATTAAATTTAATTAGCATTAAAAAAATATTTAACCCATAATGTCAAATATGTAATAAGCCATAAAATCAAATGAATGAAAGTACATTACTCACAAATATATAACACAAAAATATACACTAAAAAATAACAGTAATAACAATGACTTAAAAACATACAATAAAATATATACTATTAAATTTAATTAACATTAAAAAATATTTTGTTTTCATTCTCGCGGATTATTAGCGCATTAAAAGATATTTTATAGTTTATAAAACTACAAAATTATTCATTCATAAAATTCTATTATTATTTTTACTCTAAAGTTAAATATTTTATATATATACGCATTTATAACATTTTAAATCTTTTATTCTGTGAAGTACCCGTTGAAACGCTTGTTTATCCACAAAGTTCCTCTACAAAGTAAAAAGTAAAAAAGTACAAGTAAAAAAATTTATATTTTATAATGTATAAGAAATTATTTTTAACAAGACTATTATTATAAACTTATGTTATTTTTCTAGGTACTTATAGAACTTTAGAGAAAAATGGAAAAAATAAATAAGAATATTAAATTAGAATACGTATATAAAATTTCACACGACGAGTTAAACGTTCGATTGCATGTGAATATTCGATCACAAGAGCATAAGCATGCATATTTCATATTATAAAAGATTCATATTTAATAAAATATTTAGAAAATTACATTATTACCAACGTCATTATTGCTACTATGAAATTCTGCTATTTTTTTTAAAATATATACATAAAACTTTATGACTTTTACTCCTTCGAGTTCCCTATTAAAATCCATTCCTATTAAAGTCAATCCATATACTTATATCAGAAAGAGTTCGAGCGTTCGAATGGATCCGAATATTCGATTACAAGCACATATCAGGCTAGCATATTCTTTGTTGTGTTGTGCAATTTCACCGCGCATGATTTTTTTCTTCCAAAAGCGTTCGTTACGAGTCGAGCGACGGCGAGCGCCGACCGTCGCTCGTTGCCGCGTCGTGGAAAATTAGCGCGTAAAGTTCACCGACTGTAGTTTTTTTCGTTCTCGTTATCGTACCATATCGCAAAATTTTCCAGTATTTTCTTCTTCTGTTCTTTGCCCAAAACTGCGAAGAACCTGTGAAAACAGGCTATTAAAAAAGTGTAAGAGTTGTTTACTGTTACTATCAAGCAAATATCACTGTTGTTTTCTAAATGTTTGCTATATTTGTATGTTTACTGTGCCATAATACGCACCGACTAAATCAACCCGAACCCATCACTGAAACACATTGACGATAAAATTGTCGTGGTGCCGCTGAATTAATTCGACAAATCGGATCGCGGTTGAAAATTGCAAATGGAAACCAGATCACAATCAAATTTTTCTGGAATCTTTTCCGGATCGGATTTAGGGGACGTTAACAGCGTTAGAAAACCACACAGTCATCGTTGATAGCAGTGCAAATGTGCCGGTAATCAGGAAAGGAAATGTGGTTTGGCGAATTTATTCACTAGAAAATAAAAGTCGTGCTATTTTGTTTCATTTTTATTCTATTTTTATTTTGCCTTACGAAAACAGAATCGATTTCTATTGTAGATGAAAAAATGTGAGGAAAAAATAGCATTCGGTCCTGGTGTCGCCAGAAGAAAATAAGAATATCTTTCGACAGAAATCAGAAGCTCAGAAGAAAATAAAAATATTTATTCGACATGAATAAGAAGCTTCATGAAAAAGTAACGTGAACGATTCGGAATGACGGTAGAGAGGATAACCTTGGAAGGTTCTCGAAGGATGTGGCCTAGAAAAGGTTATGACCTCGACTTTGATCCAGTTGGTTTACGTGCTATTTTATTGTTACTCTGTCCTATGTAATTGTGGATTATGTGAGAAATGACAGTAAAGTACAGTTTTTTTCAGTGGGTACAAAAATATTCAAACAAAGACGTCAACGATCTAATCTTATATAAATAGTCGTAAAATATAAGCCTGTTAACTGCACTAAGGAAAAATATTTTTATATGTTTACTCCCGAAAGGTAGGTGTAGCGCAGTCCAATCGGTGACGGAACCTTTTTCCTCTTCCCACCGAATTTTTTGAAAATAGTAGCAAATCAAATCAAAATAACCAAATAACATTTAAAACATATGTAATACTTAAGGAGATGGTATTAAAATTGGCACTAATTTAATGATAAAGTGATCATTCAGCGGGGTTGGCATAGTGCGATCGGTAAGAGGTTCGGCTATGAACGCACGATCGATTGTAGGTTCAAAATCCCCCTGATGCCAACCAAGACGCCTTTCAACCCTTCGGAGTCGATAAATTTGTACCAGACTTGTCTGCGAGGATAAAAACACTGAACTTAGACAGCTCGGCTCATTCCCAGGTTATTCTAAGGATGTAGGCACGTTCTTAAATCTCAAACGATCCTGAATTAATGTCGAACGGGTAGCCGAATCCCCATATAGGCTAAGACCGATGCCGTGCACCTTATCCTTCCTCCTTAATCTTTATTCCCAATTTCTTCTTCAGAAGGTCATATCCAGGAAATAGTGTGAAGCTAGATTTATCCAACAGATAGGTATAGGAATGTTAGGAATTTATGAGAGAATTCAGAGAAATTAGAAAATGAAATTGGTTCCCTCCCAAAAAAAAAGTTATCTTGTTTTGTTCGTTGCAGGTGTAAAAAATAATTTTAAAAAACCCACTACCCGTGTTCAAATTTATTCATATAAATAGGTGAGTGGAGGAAATTTTCTATCATTTTTCAATTCCTAGATTGAAACTAACAGCTTAGAATCTGTTCTACTGAATAAAATTGTGAAATAATAGTATTAATACTTGTGGCAAAGATTCAAATCTTTTTTTTTTTTTACAAAATACAATGTAAATCCTATCATTGATTTTCGATATCCTTTCGACTATTCGAACAACCAAATACCTTGGTTTCTCGAAATATTGGAATTTTCAATGATGTCTTCTCCAAATCTTCAATTTCCAAGAAACTCAAACATTCCAAGAGCCTACATAATTCGTCAAACACAAAATTACTCGAATATTCGATATGTAACGAGAGCGATAAAATTTCTGCAAAAGGAAAAATTTTTCATCATATCCAGCATACAATATTTAATAATGATATTTTAACAAATCTTCAAATTTTATCTTCTTTTTGAATTCTTTAATAAATGCAAAATTTGAAAGAAGGAGCAGAAAAAGCAGCAATCAGCAGACTATTCTAGTACTTGAAGTGACCTAACAGAAATAGCAATCGTGAACTTTACGAAAGCATGAAAACACGCTTAATTCTTAAAAAAAAAGTGGGCGTGACTAAACTTTTCGTCAGTTCGACTTCGGGAACAGCGGAAACACAGCTATTGTTGCAGTTTTATGAGTAATATTTGAATAATCGTGCCGAACAATCGATGAAAAAAGCAACAAAAGCGATTCGATCATTAATCACAGGTGGCGAAGGAGGAAAAAAACGAAGGAAGAAAAGGAGAAAAGAATGCATGAGCTGAACTCCTTTTTCTCCCGGAACCCAACACAAAAAAGAAGGGAAATTTATTCATTCTTTGTTGCAATAAATTTATGTAAAGCAGAGAAAAACGACTAATTCAAGTGAGTTGAAAATGTTTAAAGCAAAAAAAAAATCGAAAAAAGTGAAAAATGAGCTGGAAGCGGGATTCAAGACAACCACAAACAAAAAAAAAAACGAAAGAACGAGAAAAAGTTGTTTGTTCATTTTAACTTTATCTTTGAAAGGTGGCGCAAAACCATCGACAAAAAAAACGCTGATAGAGCGAGAAAAAACCGTAGAAATCGCTATACGACGTAAGCGTGCCGTCAGATCCGCAAAAAAAGGGACGTTCGCCCCGCGTCTGCAACGGAAACGCTTTTGTGACGGGTTGAAGAAAGCCTCATTGGCACATCTTCGAATGGAATGGATTTTTGTTGCCGGGGGAAAATTCGCGTGCTGCGTGCGTGCGTTCATGCGAGGCGCACTTTCGATGCTTAAATAAACTTATTCTCACTTCATCGACTTGTTAAATGCATAAGAATTTGTGGAAAAAAGAAAAAAACACGTCGTTGGCTTCACTAATCCGTCTTTTATTCCTCTCTTCACCCGGACATTTCAATGAATAAGTTAGACGAGAAGTTCTGCATCACATCGTATTCATCGATGGCCAGAATTTAGCGCCTTGGAAAAAGAGCGAAAAAAAAGAAAACGATGGGAAGAGGACGAAAAAAATGAAAGAGACAGCATAGGCATCAAATCCTGTCATTGGTGGCACCAGGCAGTATCATCGCGTGCTTGGAGACGGGGAGAAAAAAAACAAGAAGAGAAAAACGGAATATCCAAACCCGTTGAAAAACTCTCAAATGATTGAAAATGTTCGAAAATGGGAATGTTACGCATACGCAACGACGTTCGACGTGCTATGTAAATTTGTTACGTTAAAAATTCAGCATACATAATGATCGTCAATGTTGACATTCATCACGAGCTAGATTTATAACCATCGACCATCCGAATAGGCAGCCGGGCGCCTGGGATGCACTCGCAAAAAATGAGTCATCCTCATACCAGTGAAAAAAAAACTTATTGTTATCATTTTGAGAAATTTCTGGTACGGTGTGAAAAAAACGAGTACGAGGAGGAGAAAATAGACCCTTAGAGAAAAAACGTCTTTTTGCGCAATTGTAGGAAATTTCAGAGAGAAATCTTCAGGAAGCGTTCGCAAAAAATGAGTCATCCTCATGCCAGAGAAAAAATCTATTGTTATCATTTTGAGAAATTTCTGGTACAGTATGAAAAAATCTAGGAGGAGGAGGAGGAAATAGACCCCAAGAAAAAATGCTTCTTTTCGCAATTCTATGAAATTTTAGAGAAAAAATCTTCAGGAAGCGTTCGCAAAAAATGAGTCATCGTCAGACAGGAGAAAGAAATCTATTGCTATAATTAAGAAATAACTATAACATAATTAAGAAATTTCTGCTACTGTGAAAAAAAAAATGTTCGAGGAGGGGGAAATAGATCCATAGAGAAGAGAAAAAACTACTTTTTTGCAATAGTCGGAAATTTTAGAGAGATCTTTAATTTTAGAGATTTTTTTAGAATTTTTAAATCTTTAGGAAGCACCCGTTAAAGTGAATGATTTTCAGAGCAGAGAAAAAAAATGTTGATATCATTAATAAATTTCTGCTACCATAGAAACGTCTACAAGGAAGAGGAACTAGATCCATAGAAAAAAACGCTTCTTTTGCAATAGAAGAATTTTTTAGAAAAAAATCTTTAGGAATCACCCGCAAAAATGAGTCATTGTCAGACAAAAAAACTCCTAGCTATCATTAAGAAATTATTAATTATTATTTATTACCTATCAATAAGAAATTATTATTACTGTAAAAAAAAGAAAATCTATGAGGAAAAGTAGAAATTCCCTGGGAATTCTTTCTTTATTCACTCGCTATTGTTCGCTTCGAACACATTCTTTGTAACAATGGAAAATTGAAGGAAAAAAAAATCCATCCAACGTTAGTTTCAGTGTTTCACTGCCATTAAATTCTATTCACTACGGTATTACATTTAAAAGAATACAATTAAACGGAAATAAAGAAAAAAACATGTAAATTCTTTTTGAAAAGAAAAATAAACTAATCTTAACAGTTCCATTGTCTCGGAAAACGGTGAAGAACTCGAAACGCGTCAGGATAATAAAAGTTCCATCCGAAAACCTCGTAGGCACACTAATAGAAAACTAATCCTAGATTTGGCTCCACTCGAAAAAAACACACACACACAAAAGTATTGAGTCATCGCATAATGTTGTCTTTTCAATTTTCAAATGGAGAAGTATTTTTCGTGACGAAGAAGCAAATTCTGGAAGAAGAGAAGCATCGAAATTCCCAATTTGAAAGATGGAAGAGGATGGTGGTGGAAAACGAAACCGAGCGTATAATTAAGATTGAAAAAGTTTTGTTTATCTCAATTCTGGAAGAATAAAAGAGCTGTGGGTTTCTGAGATGATCAGAAATTTTGCGAAGTAGGCAGGTTTTGAACGCGGCCAGAAATTGTGGATTGGCACGCATCCAGAACGCTTCTTCTGTACACACAAAAATCTAGGACATGGTACGCGGTGTGGTGGATCGCTTACAGAAAAGACATTCCACAGACCGAAAGAACTCAACGCAAACAATGAGGTTCAACTCATCAGAAGAAAAAAATGAAATCGAAAAAAATTAATCAATACCACCAATACACCAAATCAATACCAATCCTGGCTACAGCTACAGAAGAAAATCAATTGAAAAATTAATCCTTTTTCCAAATATTACCTAGAAAAACGTATGTATCACAGTTGGACGAGAGAAAACCGCACAACTTTGAAACGACAGCCAGATTCAGCGTGAAAACATCGAACATTTTCGGAGGGACCATGAAATTTCTGGAGAGACGAACGAAGAGAGGATCTTTGAGCAGAAATAGAGAGGTGGAGAAAAGAAAAAAAAATAGAAAAGAAGTGAACTAAGCCCAGGAGAAAAATTATCACTTCAGTTAAGTCTTAGTCTTAATTCTAGCAGCTGATCCTTGCTGAAGGAGGATGAAAAGAGGTTAATGTGCGGATTTACGACGACGTTAAGGATGATGCTCGGGGTTTTTTTTTTGTTCCTGGAAGGTTCAGAGAATTCACGGATATCTTTGCGCAGATGACCCCAGAATGAAAAAAAAACAAAAAAAAAACACATGCATATATACATATATACTAAAATATATATAATAAATATGGAAAAATAGATATGAATGATCAACAAAAAAATCGATTTCCTTTTTTTCTGCTTAATTTTAGTAAATGAAAGAAGAACAGACATGAAAAGAAGATAATCTCAGAAATTACGGAGATGCGAGTTGGAAATGCAAAAAAAAAGACAAGAAATATTCCTTAAAACCATCCTACGTCCGTAAATTCACGAAGTTCAAAGCAATTATTCACGAAATCCATAGAACGTGATAGCGGACGACTGAGAAAGAGAGAGAGAAAGACAAATTTGTGGAATCAACACGATACTCCCAGACTCCTCACACGTGATCATTAGCACTAAATTGCACTTTTAATGCAATCTTTAACGATGAACAGAAAAAAAAAACTCGTTTTGTTTTATATCCAGGAAAAACGGTTACTGTAATGTCTATGACAAAATCATGAGGTAAAAAAACATTCGAAAATTTTTCAATAAAGAGATTTCAGTTCCTCTAGGTCAAAAAATAAGCCGTAGATGTCTTCTCTACTGTACAGTAAACGTTAGAAATAGAAAAAAAAAAGAAAAAAAACTAGCAAAATCCAATTTGTGTACGGTCCTGACGAATTCCAGAGGAGATAGTTTTTGTTCTTCCGATTCTTGTCTTTCCTTTTCCGAAAAAAAGAGAGGAAAACCGATCAGTGCCTTATCAGTCCCATTTACTACGTTGCCATAAATAAAATCTTGATAAGGATAAACTGCTTTTCAGCAATTTCCTCGCTACGGACACGATTATACTTCTTCATGAGATTTACGTTTATACTTTTTTTTCCAAGAACACTGGTACCACAAAATTTGTGGAGGAAAGTAATTTTCGCATGATGTGTTACTGCCAAGTATCATCGGTGAAACAGAAAAGCAACAGATAAACGGTAAGATCGGTAAAACATGGACCGCACATAGAAAGAACCGCTACAATATATTACAAAAAGTAAGCTCAAAAGAAATCCACAATGAGACGAAAAGAAATGACATTTTTTAAAATTTATTTAAAATTGGAATTATTTCTACTTTTAAAAAAATAAAAAATTACACTGAGACTTATGATGGGCCCCTGCTGGACATTACAAAAGCCTGGACATGGTTCAACATGCTCTACAGCATGCTCCCATCCTGGTCACGAGGTTGGTAAAGAGGTTCTTGTGGTGGGTCCCATAGTCCATAGTCGTGCTATAGTCAAGCTGATCTCACACCAGCTGAGCTGATCCAGCTTTCTGTGCGCGAATAGGGTACCTCCGGCAACATACTCTCGCACTTTCATTAATTTCTTGTTTCCTTTTTCGATACGGGGCGGGAGTACCGCAGTACCGTAGTCGATTAGAGGTCCGTCGTAGCAAAACTTTCAATGGTTCGAAACCGCGCGAGTGCTGACCAAGCCTTCCTTTCCTCCGGGGTCGATAAATTGGTATCAGACTTGGGCGAGAGGATAAAAACACTGACTTGATCATCGGCTGGCCTCGCAAGTCATTATACGCGACCAACACCACGCGTTCCAAAAACCTCAACGATTACGAATTCCAGGAAAAGGGGTTGGCGCATCCCAAGCGGAATAAAACGCCATTGATTTAACCTTTTTATCCTTCGTTAATACAATATTATGATAGTTTACCTATCTCCTACTTTAAGATTTGTACAGTACTGTACATATATGCAGTCGCTTCTTCTAGAGTTTATAGTTCTAGCGATCTGATGAAAGAAATACTGGATTGTATTCGTATATCGTTAGATCAAGGTACTTTCTAGAGAGAAAAAAACTATTAAATATAGCAATTTTCAAAAGAAAATTTTCATGAGAAAGATTTATTTATTTGTTTATTTATTTTACTCCAAAAATACGTCGAATTGTAGTAAGAAACTAACGAATGTCTTGATTTGAACATTAAATTAGATTAGTGGCAAAATTTTTCATGAAGTGAAGTTTTTTTTTTGTGAAAAAGGAAGAAACTTGAAAAATCTCATAATCGATGATCCTGCCGCTGAACTCCATGCCATCAAACTTGACCATCATTGATTTTTGAAGATGGTTTTTTTTCTAGTGTGCTGTGACATGTCGTAAAATTAAATTAATTAGAGTCAGTTCATCACCGTCCTTGTTTTTTTTTTTCCTCTAAGGTGACTGGGTACAATAAATGGTCATATAGGCCTTTAATAACGAGTTTCATACATATTCTGCACGGTTTCCTAAGCCCGGAAAATATTTCATAAATGTATTTGTTTTTATTTTTATTATATATTGTATTGTCATTTTATTTTTATTATTTTATCGATCAATATTTTAGAACATGCGCTCCCGTATCAAATCTGCCCAGTTTTTCCGCTTTATACTAACCTTGTCGCTCCAACCTGCGTGTGCTCCTGAAATCCATCCCGCATCATTTCTCTTCCTATGCCGTTCTCAGGATAAATCACAACAATTTCTTGGCGCACCCACACGTATCCTACACCAAAGAATGTCCATTAAGACGATTCGAGAACATTCGAGAAAAAGCAGCTTTTGTTCTCCGGCACAAAGAAGAGATTCTTCAGGAAGTGTTCCCATCATTCTTTTGGATTTATTTTTCCAGCCTTTATATCCGATACGATTTATAGCAGAGTTCTATCAGAAAGAAACCATTCCCTCCGGCGCATAAATCGATCTCTCTGGTTCTTTGATTCCATATGTTCTATTATTACAAGTGAAATATATTTAAAACAATACTTCCTAATCCTAAAATACAGGAATGCTGTAAAATTTTATATAGAATTTATCTCCAAGGGTAATTTTTAAAAAATAAAAAATAGAAGCTCCAAAATAGAAGCTATTGCTATATAAAAAAAATCCTTAAAAAAAAAGATAAACGACCGCATTCAGGGAAAAAAGAAACTTCAGTTCAGATATTATGTCACTTCATGAAAAATTTTGCCACTAATCTAATTTAGTGCTCAAATCAAGACATTCGTTAGTTTCCTACTACAATTCAATGCATTTTTGGAGTAAAATAAATGAACAAATAAATAATTAAATTTCAAGAAGCAGAAATTACAAAATAGTGCACGAATTTCCCGAGTTAAAAAGGGAAGAAAAACGAAAACCTTAGGAAAATGGACTGGAAACCGATTTTCAAAATATTTCTGCGATTCGATAACTCCCTATAGAAGAGGACTAATGAGAAGGAAAGTGCACGAATATAAGAAGTGTGCCTATTCCAATCAAACTCATGCATGTAGTTGAAAGGAAAAGAAACGAATGAAACTCGAAACTCGAAATTTCCCGGGGACAATATAAAGTTGCCGGGGGAATACGAAGAGGAATATGAAAAAAGAAAATGGAAGCTCTAGTGGATTTAAGGACGACCTCCTCATTTATCAGGAGTTCGCTGATTTCGTATAGTGAGTGTTAAAGTTAGGTGGATATGACCTTAAGGACTGGAATCTCATTAACTTCAACACTTCGAAAGTTCACTAATTTTTTGGATAAAATTCTGGATGTTGCGAGGTGCGAAAAAATCCAAAAAAACTATGTTCAAGTTCCATACGATCAGTAAGGAGAAGTCATCTCTGCTCAAAATAATCTCGTATTAATGAAACATTCTAAGAGAGCGTATAGAAGGTGCTAAGGATATTTTTATGAGCTTTTCCTCATAAATACCTCAATAAATATGGATGGAAAATGCAGCGCAAGTTCCTTCATTCTCTCTATGGAGGTGGAGAAGGCGACGAAAATTCTGCTAACCACTTGAAAACCAGGTAAGGTTTCGTAGAGGGATAGAATCATACGTCTTTAACGAGTCTATCCCGTCTTCGGGGGGCATTTATTCAAAAATATTTAGTCACAATATTTATAACAACAACTTAATATTTACATATATTTGGAATTGAAAAAATCAAAGTTAAACTAATTAAAATAATGAAATAAAAACAAATAGTAATAATAATAATATATTAAACTAATCAAAATGTTTGAAGTACGATAGAACGGCTTATGGACCATCTTACTTTTTTCACGCGTCAAAATAAAGGCTGTGACGTCTTTTTACAGATTTTACTGTTAGATCTTTTTTACTTTTCAATAATTTTTTACAATATATTTCTCCTAAAAACCCCATAAATTGTGTTCTACGTTGACCATAAAAATTAACTCTAGTATTTAACTAATTTTAACTTTAATTTGCAAAATATCCAAACGTTAATCCACTTAAGTACATCGCTAAACGCTTAATCAAAGCTCTGTTTCATTGTAATTAAGCATATAAATATAAATACTCCAAGAGATTAGCATTACTGAACTTCAAATTAGATACGGTAGTGTCTTTGGTGGAATATGGAATACAATTTAATGGCCTTATCGAAAAGAAATCCACCGTAAAAACCACCAAAATGCAAAAAAACCACTTAACAATAAGACAATAAATAAAATATTAAACAGTAAAGAATAATAAAACAATAACAACAATAATGGGAAACTATTAAAGGACGTAAAATCCCAATTAACACTGGATATTTGAAAGGAAACGCTTGTGTGTTGCAATTTTCCAGCGAGAAATTATCCAAAAATTGAAAAAAAAATCGTCAAATATCCAAACATCATAGAACATCTCAATATTTCTTTCGTTAATAGGAAAATTAAACTAAATGTCAATTTTTTGGCAAATTTCAACTACAGTAAGATTTAGTAAGAAGATTGGTAAGAAGAGTAGATTAACAGGAACATAGAGCCGTTCGAATCGCATAGCCGTTAAGTCAATAAAAGAATAGGAAGGGTCAACAGAAAAATGTAAATTTTCCCATATACTATTTTATTTTTCACACGATAGGATTCGTTAAGTGTTTATTTCAGGGGGATTCGGATATTTGCTAACTTCAAACATTCTTTTTACACTTTTTTCAATGCTAATAACTCTTAGTCCATGTCTCAGTCCTTTTTTTTCAAGATCTCCACGATACGGGAATCTCAAGACTCACTAAGGATCATTTTTCGCCATTTTTGGCATCAAAGAGATTGGGTTATACTAGATGAATGCGAAAAAATAATGAATAACACTATAGAAAAGTGTAAGTAATAAAAATAAACAACAACACTAATGAAAACAGTAAAAAAATATTATATAACAATTTCAGAAAGATCCACATTCGAATTTCGCATACCACCACTAATTTTGGCGAAAAAAAAATTCAAAGAGAAAAAAAATCGGATTAGTGATGGGCCAATTCTGTCTACCACAGATCGAAACATCCCCTCCCCCAAAAAAAAGAAGAAGAAAAAATCCCAAAAAAAATCAATGATGGTCTAGTCACACAGGACCGATTTCCGCAGCAGAATCATCTCTGAGGGGATTTTTCAAGTTTCTCACTTTTCAAATCCTAGAAAAATCGCTACTTCTTCTGAAAGGTACATAAAAAAAAGTACGTGGGTCATATAAACACAATTCAATATTTTCTTCATGAGATCGCTAGAACTATAAACTCTAGGAAGAGCAATATCATGGATTTCTACAGTAATATTCTAAAAGACTGGTAATCTTATGCACATTCCATCTTGACAGATTTATATGATTATGTATGTATGAACGATTTTTTAGAGGTTAAAGCTCCATGATAAATCGTCTGGATATCTAACAGGAAAAAATTTCATTTAAAACGATTTCTTTTGAGAAAAATGCATCAAATCATCTCAGTCCACAATTTTACTGCCACTGTCGTTGTAAAGCATTTTTATTCGTGATATTTATGCACGTGTAAGCACTGACGTCTGTTACAGCAATGGCGGCAACAGCGGAAAGAAAACTCGTCCACACAGCTGAAAATTTCAATTGATTTACAGTGGATTTCTTCTTCTCGAGTCCCATTCAAACACAACACGGACAGGGTCCCAATTTTTAGTGCAATGTTTGTCACGAAAGGCAGAAAAGCACATTTGCGGTCTAGTTTTATGACATTTATAGAACCCAGTGGACAAAAATCCCCACGGGTGTTGTTCTCGGGAATAAATCTACGATTTATTGACATATTAAATCATCCTCATGCATCTTCCGGCATCAAATATTCCATTGAAGAAATCTTTACTCTTAGAAGCAGAGATTTATCCATAGGGAATAAATTGTGGGAAAAAAACAAAGAACTAAATAAATAATAATCCAATTTAATAAAGATCAATATCAATCTAGGCTACAGTTCAGGGCAAATCAAGAAAAAGAGATCAATCCACTGGAATAGTTGGTGCTTCTGGACTACTAGTTTTTAAAACAATATAAATAATTAACGAATAATTGTGTTGTGATCGGTTCTGATCACAAATCAATGGATCAATAAAGAACGATGAAACCATCAAGTTCTCCTAGAGATACGAGCGCTCGTTGGGAACATGTTTTCAAATGGAATAAGTAGTCAGAAGTATACGATAGCGTAAGGAAAAAAACAATCAGCACAATCAAGAAAAAGAACAAAACGACTAAAAGACTCAAAATCCTGAGAACAGCTTCAGAAAAACCAGAAAAGGCTGACCGTTGCTCTCCGCGAGGTTCTTGTTTTCTATACGACTAGAATCTGAGCGTTGAGTGAGACCTCACAGATACCGTAATCATATTACGCGGCATATTATGTGAAGAGTAAGGGCTAGGCTCTTCAAGGAAGTTCGTTACGACTGCCGTATGAGCTTTGAGCTTATGCGGACGGCTAGATTAGATGTTGAAGAAGTTAAGACTTTGTTTTTTTTTCGGACAGAGAGGAGAAACGAAAAAAACAGCGACCTCAACGGGAATTTTTGGGGCCGACAAAAAATACTTCAAACAAATATTCTTGGTAAGGAATGAATAAGATAGGAAAAATGAAAAAAAAAGACGAAGAAAAGGAAAAGAAAAAAAGCTGACGAGAATACACAAGAAAACACAACATCAACAGTTAATCCAAAAATCCCTGTAAGAATATACAAAATAAAGTAACAAAAATATAAAATAAATCATTTTAAAGTCACATGACCACCATGACATGTCAGCAGAAAATTACTACCATTTTTTTTTACTTTCCCGCGAAAAAATCCATAAAATTTGAGAAATCGAGAAAAAATCTCGTAAACTGCTCCGTTTTAGTGCTTTACATTTTCAAACCGATTTGACGCCCTATAAAATGGCTATAAAAGGACTTTTTTATAGGCGCACAATAATCATACTGTATTTGATTGCATAGAACTGTATATGTTAGAGGTTACGGTGTAAAATCGGCGGAATATTCGTCAGGATGGTGAGTACTCTGGAAAATTTTCCAACAGCAAATACCTGGCCAACCCAACGAGTCAACGAGGTGTGACCGAAAAAAAACACAGGAAATCGAATATGAAATTAATATTATGGTTAGAGTAGTTGCTATGAAACGATTACGCCACAATTATTATTGTGAATGGTTTTTTTTTAACATATCATTAACCGAGACAGAGACATCAACAACATCAAAAATCATATATGATTTCCACATGAATGAATAAATGAATGAATGAATGAATGACTGAATGAATGAACTGCACGAGACGGAAGGATGATACGTGCACGTTGTCAACATCAGGCGCTCGCGCCGAAAGATTCATTGTGACAATCGAGTTTTTCCAAACCAGAGATTCTGCACTCAATTCATTGCACTCACTGTTACTACTACTATTAATATCATTGTTATTTTATTTATTATTCCTATTATTACAACCATTATTATAATTACTATTAACTACTTTTATCGGGGACTTTTGTTATCTTTATTTAGTATCATTAATTGGAATTTAATTTGTTTTTAATATTATTAATTATTATTACCATTATTATTGTCATTAGTACATATTATTATTATTATTATTATTATTATTATTATTATTATTATTACTATTATTATTATTATTATTATTATTATTATTATTCGCTATTAATATCAATATTACGTTCCTATTATAATTTATATTTCATATTTATATTTATTTATACAACTTATTAAAACTAAAAAAAAACTAGAAACTAAATCAAAATTAAAACTAAAAATTTTAAATTATAAACTAATTTATAACTAGAAGACAGTAATACAAAAGGTTAGCAAAATGTTCACGGACCGTTTGTTAGTGAAGCCTTCCGTCAAAAAGAAGGTATGTTTTGATTTTTATGAGATTTTCTTAATGTTTTTTCTTTTCTTTTTTTTTGAAAATTAAAACGGGACCTTGACTGGGGAAATGGAGCATTTTCAAAAAATAAAATCAAAAACTCAAAAAAAAACAAAAGAAATAAAATATACATAATAATACTAAAACTAATAATAATACTAAAACTTTTAGAAAAAGAGACTTGTAGGGAAGAAAAATCAAGCCATCTCACCACAAAAAGCAGGAAACGGTATATATAATTAATAAATGAATAATTAACGGTGTTCTGGTCGGAAATAGTACAACTATTAAGAAAATTTGAAGTAACTAATGTTCTGAGTAAGGTTTCCTAACTAATATTATGGACTTCGGATGTGAAACAGCAGAACAAGAAGGAGAATCAACAGATAAACAGTATTTGGAACAAGAAATAAAAGGGAGATGATGTCTGCAACGAGAGAGAACACATGTCATTTATCAACCGCGAAGTGAGATGTCGTTCCAGTTTGGTTCTCTGCAGAAAAGAAAATCTCACAAGGTTCTAACATGAAATTTGAAGATTTTTGCAGTTAGAGAGAATATATTTATTTATTCATTTGTTTATTTATTCTTTACATGGCTTATATTGATTATTATTGATTACCACTACTGATTATTGATCGATTTCAAGGATTTCAAAGGAGGATTTTAGATGCAAAGCCAGCGTATCACAAAATTGATCATGGTGTTAGGATCTCTCCACAGCTGGATAGAGCCGTGGTGGGATCCACTCCGAGGATATGTGATTCAGCCCAATCCAGCCAAGTAATCTAGGAAAAAAAGCCCGGAAAAATGGTTCCACCTGCATCCGTGTCCCCAACGATGCAACTTGTTACGCGATAAAAAGCGTGCAATCCTCTTCTCTCATGAACTGTCCGCAAACCAACTAGTATAACTGAAATAAACAGCAAAAACACTTTATTCTGCAAAATTGGCCTAGCGTTGCGAACTGCCATAGTACCGACTACCGTAATAAGTTTCATCGTTGGGGGCTCGGGTCACGGGTCACACGCCTTTTTCAAGATTGTTGGGTGGGGTTGTGGGTGATCATGCTCCTATTCGTGAACTACACACCTATCTACATCTGTTCACTTGGAAACCCCAACACTGGTCATTTCGTGACACATTTCCTCTAAAATCGAGAGATCAAAACAATTAAAAATATTAAAATAATTTTAAAAAAATGTGAAAAAATGCAGGAAAAACTATTTTAAAAAATGTAATAAAGTTCGATATGAAATTCCAAAATTGAGGTCCTTGTTCACGGATTTTACGACTTCTAGAGTGCGGGTCAGCGGTACAAGAAAATATCGTAGAAAGGAAAGAGGATAGAGAGGCAAAGGGAAAAAAGGAAGAGGAGGCCAAAGCCATGAGTAGACTATCCCTTCCTCCCGAAAAAATAAGTGACCTTCTCATGGTATCCGAGAACAAAGTGAATATGAATTGACTGCCTCGTCTAAATATTCCAGAATGTTCTAGTTCGAACTCGAATGGAAATGACACCTTTATCGGTCCGCATTGCCTCGGTTTTATGCAGTACCGATGTAAAATTCGAATCGATCGATGATTCGAATTCACCGCAGAGCCTAACCGCTCTAACTGATCAGAGTGAATGACAGTTTTGGCGAAAAAAAAAAGAAAAAAAAAAGAAGAATGAATATGAAGAGTCGTTGTTATGCTAGGTGATTTGGCCAGGTTATGCGTAAATGTGACGTAAATGCGTTAACGAATCCAGAAGAAAGAAAAGAACCAAATTACGAAGAAAAAGACCAACTGATAAATCTACAAGCTTTAAATTATTTCTTAATTAAATTATTAAATTAATTCAGTAAATAAAGTAAATTAGTAAGTAAAGTAAGTAAGTTAGTAATAATAATAATAAAAATAAAAATAATAATAACAATAATTAGTAAGTAAGTAAGTTTAGTAATAAATAAAGTAAGTTTAGCTCTAAATTATTTCTTAATTATTAAATAATTATTTATCACATATATTTCTAATTATTTATTTTCAATTATTCCTATGCAATGGACAGAAAAAATCCAGGATCACTGGATCGGATGGCTATCGACAAAGCGAACGATCTGTGCTATCGCTGTTTCGCAGCAAAACTGACAACACATTGACGTAATCTGCAAATTTGCAGATCAAATTTCAAAAATGAGCCGACTTTCACGTGTGTTTGGGTGCGTCTAACTCTGATTTTGTGTCCGCGTCAAATTGCGACCACAATCACAACGACATGATTCTGATCGATCGATCGATCAATAGCAGGAGGATGGAGATAATAAAAGTCGTCGAACTAGTTCTTCGCATAAAACACTGTGATTACACTTATATTACATTGTGTGTGTGTGCGCGCGCGTGTGTGTATGTTCAGCGCCCAATCTCAGACCATCGACGACTCTGGAGTTTTTCTGGAGTTCCATCAACGAAGGAGGATACAAATTCCAAATGACACACGGTGTCTGTCAGAATTTTTATCCGTTGTCAATCAAGTTTGGAAAAATTAACAGCTATCGAGAAATTTCTAACCACAGCTAAAGATGCACAAGAATTTACATATACAATACATAAAAATATAGTAAAACAAAAAAAAACAAAACAAAGTAAAAATAAAATAGTAAAACTTTGAATAGTGTTGATGTAAAGTGAGGTGAATTCAAAAAAATCGTTGTTTTTCTTCATATCTTTTCACTTCTTTCTTTCTTTTTTTCTTGTATTTACTGTATTTGTTTTGGCACGCTATTCAGCAATAAATAAATAAATAAGCAAATAATAAACATTGTAGAAGACGGTTATTATTGTGTTGTTGCAAAGACCTCACGGCATTTCCATCTAGGCGCTGCGGCAGCGTCACACGTTCGCGGTCAGTGGACGACACACCAGAGTCTCTGAGAGTGCACGGAATCGAGGAGTGCACCAGACGGACATAGCATGCGCAATATCAAGCCATGCAACATACGCGTAGCGGTCATAGTACAAAAATTTGCGATCACACCTATTCGTCACCTAACTCAGCTGAGTGGCACAATTGGAGATAGGCTGAGGAAATTCTAGCAAATTTGATCAATTTTCCAATTTTTTTTTTGAATTCAGAAAAAAATTTAAAAAATAAAATGAAATAAAAATAAAGTAGTGAAAATGAAAATAGCAATAGGAATTAAAATTAAACTCAATTGAAATTTAAAAATTCAACAACTCCTCACAAATGAAATCACGGCACATGGAATCAGTTCCCATTATAAAAATAGAAAGGACAAGAAAAGAACATTTCCATTATAAAAATAGAAAGGGCAAGAAAAGAACATTTCCATTATAAAAATAGTCAGAAAATGAAAAAAAAAAGACGAATAATTTTAAGTTTTTTTTTACACTATCATTTAGCACCACTGTATTTCAATGAAAATAAATGCTAAACAATTTCAATTCCTCATCTCATGGAGGCACAAATTACGACCTCAGCAATGAAATTTCTCGAAAACCTTCGGATTCGTAGATTGTTTTTTTTTTTTGGAATTCCTTTATAAATTGAGGTGCTCAGATTGTAATGAAGAGGAGAACAAGTCGACCTAAATGTGATGCTGAATCTACGACGTTTTCGCTTCACGGCAGAAGAAACTTCCCGACTGAGAAGTAAATCTAGTCGGTTTCGCAAACTCCACACAATCACACATCAACGAAATGAGTCACATCCGATTAGGAGGTGGAAAAGAGGAAAAATAAGCGTTGACAGTCGTTCAAAGTACGATTTAGTGAGTTCTCTGTGGAATTTTTCCTAAGAGCGAGGTCAAAAAGAAAACCCACAGTTTTTCAGCGGCTAGATACCCCTCACCTATTAGAAACAACCCGCTGAGGAGTGAGTAAACACCGATTCGGGTTAGCAGCAAGTTCGCCACCATATAACAACAGTACAATCACAAACTGTGACCATTTTTCGAGCGACGAACGATACAGGAATGCTAATGGAGCGCAATAACTGTCGTCGTTACCGCGTCGCAGAAAAAAAAAGAACTAGTCACCATTTCAGGTATCGAAAGAACTTTGAGGACTGGCATTCCACGAAAATAATGTAAAGTTGGAACGCTTGAAAAGGGTGTGGACTGATTGACTGATTGAGTTCTACGAATTTTCTCCAGTTGACTTGCAGTATGTAGAAATGAAGAAATTATATATAAATCAGCAAAAAAAAAGCCTGAGGAAAGAGAAAGAAAAAGAAAAACATGAGAAATTTGGCTACCAAAGGTTTATTTGAGTAAACATCTCATTCGAGCACGTAAAAATCCAAGAAATTTCTCGTTTTCCTAGCATTTTCGACTAATGGGATCTCGAGAAGGTTCGACCAATCGATATTCGATTGATTCGAATACCGATACGATCAGGAATTTACGCACGCGTTGAAAGACTAAAATGGATCTAACGAATCAATCCACTCTTAGTCTCTCAACGCGCTTAGGTGGATCTAAGATCCTAATACTGAAGGAAAATACAACTGAACTAAAAGCCAACGGAGAGGAAACTCAAGTGTTCCCTCAATTTTGAGGACACGGGTTTGTGTTTAGGGTGACAGCCACCGCACCGGCTAACTTTTTGCATTTTTCTCCTGAATCCTACCTTTTTCTCACCGATATCAGGAAATGAGGGAAATTTCACCCTTATAAAAATATTATTCCAGGCTTTGATCTGATCTGATTGGATCGATTCAGTTTAGTCTTAACTAAAAATGTGTAAATTCCTGATTTCGGAAATCGCAACGAATTCCGTATCAGAATTCCTAGTAAACGTCTTATTTACGTCATGTGTAGCACAACACGGTCGTCCAGACAAAAATCCTAGAAATTTTTTTTCCAATAAAAAAAGGAACTCGCTTTTCAGACAAGTTGTTACTACTGACTTTGAACACAAACAATTAATCTGGTACATTTTCAAATTATTTTTTTGAAAATAAAAAAACACTAAAAAAAAATGAAAATACAGTGAAAAACTAAAATGATATTTTTAAAAAAGTGCACAAAGGAGAAGTCTTGTAAACAAAGCTGACATCCACTCAAATTCTTACGATTATGCTTGCGCCTCCTCATTCGAAATATGCAGAAAAAAGCGGCTGAACGGTTGCAAGCAACGCTGCAACCAGTATCCAAAAAGTTCGTGAACATCTCACGTAATTTTTCTGGAACATCCATTTCAGTTTAGGCTATGCCGTGTTCAAGGTGAAATTCATTCAAGAAAACAATCAGAACAGGTATGGAAAACAGAAAAACCCTTTTAAAGCGAAGTGCACACATCGTCAAGTAATAGGCAAATAGTTTTCGGAAGGGAAAAATATATATGTTTCGGGAATCCAGAACGCCTGCGCTCATATTTCAAGCAGAACGCAAGAGGTGAGAATGGATGTGAATGAGAAACGCATCCGAACTGCTCCCCACCCACACAGCTGATCTTTTAAGCTTGCGGATGATCAGAGCAGATCAAGAGCTGAGCCTAAGCCTATTATGAGCACAACACTTTTTTAATTTAGAAAAAAAACACATAGGAAGAACAAAAAAATTATTTTACTTAAATTAAAAAACGAAAACGAAATTAATTTAAAAAAAAAACGAAAAACAAAACAATACAGTAAGTATTCTTAATTTGGGCCGGATGCGAAGTTGTTACAATCTTTTATGATTGGCAAAATCTTCCTCTAAAAACAGATGGGTTTTGAATTTTTTGTTTGAAATCCCATTTTCACATTCAGATAGGTCCCACTTCCTTCCCTGCGATTTTAGACGATTGTAGATTTTAAGGAATTCCTGACTTCTTCTTCATAACTTGCTAATCTTACTCCATTTCTCAATCTATTAATAGAAAATAGCGAGCTTTTCGAAATTTCTTTAAAAAAAAAGAAACTAATATATTTGGTTGTGAACTAGTATTCGGTCGTGAACGAGTAGAAGAGCCCGAGGACCAGTTCTCGTACGAGCATAAAAATATATCCGACATCATGTGATCTCATACGCAACATCGTAGTATTTCAACAATTTTCCCTCTAATTTATTACTTACTTATTTATTTTAACTTCGTATTTGCGCATCCCAGGTGGATTAACACGCCAAAGAGTTTATCCTTTATCCTCTTAATTTTTTATTTGAAGTTTTGTTTATTTTCTCACAGTCAAAACTCACTATTAATTTTTTTGAATTTTATTATTTAATTCGAATTATAACATATATATGAAATTAGTAATAATAACATTATATCATAATTTATTTATTTATCTAATCAATTTCTAACTTGATTCAATTTTTTAAAATCATTTTTCTATTCTAATTTTCCTTTTTCTTTTTTTTCCTTTCTTATTCTAAAATTTCTCGAACATTTCTCCTTCTTAGCAGCAAATTTAACTAAAGGCTGATAATGGATGACTTTTCAAACTTGGAATTTTTGGAAGTAACTGATTTTTTCGTTCTCGAAATATAGGAATGGGTTTTTTCGAAGTAAAATTTTGGAAATAACTGATTTCTCCGATCAGCCAACAAAACAAAATCAATGTTCGATCGATTTGATTTCCGTGGTCAAGCAGAATGTTGGCGAGGGATAGAGGGAGAGAGAGAGCAATTGAATGAGAAGCAATTCCTCTTCATGTCACGAAATATCACAGCACACAACATCGCGGCGGCCAATGTGATCTGAGCGTAATCTATCACTTCCTACTTGTGTGAAAAACAAACGAAATCATTGTTGAGGCGACGATTACACACACACTCTCGGACGCACAAACGAAGGGATGCAAAGAATCCGGAAATATCAATCAGCGGATTGCAAAGAACAACAACCCGAAATAGAAATCAACAGCTGTTCATGCACTATTTATTTATTTATTTTCTTACCTATCTATTTATCTTTTTATTCCCACGCAACAATTATGTACCAGAAAAAAAGGAAAAAAAAAGAAACGCGCTTTGTCTAAGTCAGAAAATCTTACAAATTAAAGGAAAAGCAAAATAATTCAATATTCTAATAATAAAACTGCGCAAAAATATCCGTTTCTGCTCAGAAGAGAATCGCCGAGAGAAAAAAAATAATTTCGTCGACAAATTATTTCCGCGTTTCGCATAAAATGTGAGAATCAGATTCGAGGAAGAGATATTCCAATGAACACACGGAAAATAAGCAGCGGGCGCCTAACCAAGATGGTGAATCAATTTTCGTGAAAAAAAGAAGAAAAGACGTGCACAAATGTTGCATGTCGATCATGTTGTGGACGGTTCTTCGTTCAAATTGTAAACACAAAAGATCAGAAAAGTTCTGTTCAGCGCTTCTGTCACGCTTTTCAGCAAAGATAACCGCAGCGTCATGTGAACAACGTTATGTAAACATGAGGTAGCTGTTCAAAGCAAAAGGGAGGAGTGAAATGGAACTGGACGTGTATGTGCGTGGAATTGCCGCTCAACTGGAAAATTTTCCAATTTTACGCGACAAAAAAAATTCTACCTCCTCTCATTCCAAGCCTTTTTTTCTCATGCAGCAATAGAACCAAACCACATCCACCATATCATCGGATACAATAACAACAATAAAAGAAAAATAGAGGGGAATAAAATAATAAAAAATCAGAAATAATAATAATGAAACATCATTATCGTTACCCGCCACGAGAGAAGACTGCGCCAGATTCCACTGACAATAACGTTGTCGATTTTTCTTCTTTTTTAATGTTCTGACTCAGACAAATAGGTTTTGTTCTTTTTTTTTTGGTGCACCACAGGTGAATAGATAAATAAATAAATAAATAAATAAACGATAAGTAAAATAAATAATGTAATATAAAACAATAATTAAATAATTATTGTTTTATATTATATCATATCAATAATAGAAGTAGATACGTATTCGTAAACTAAAATCTTTCAAAAACGAGATAACGGAAAAATTGAAACCCTCGCCGGGGAAATGAAATGGCATAAGGATGATTACGAGCTAAAAATTGTTATCCAACAAATCCAAATGTACAAGCACGAGTTTTAACGACCCTACTGAAAAATAAATTAAATTATTTAAGTTTAAAAGATGAAGATGCGCGTTTTCTACTCATTATCTATTTTTTCTTCTCTTTTTGTAGCTCTCCCTCTAGGTCACCATTGAAAGGAAGCGAGTAGGTGGGGTGGGAAGTGGGAAGGAAATTTCTGGAAACTTCAAAATAAAAATTAGAATACTTTTAGTAGCTACATTGGAATACTTGCACTTAAAATTAGGCATTTAGAGCGATTAGAGTGAAGCTGATAGTAAGTCAATGAAAACGCATCGACAGAAACGTAATGAGAAAGAAGAGGAGGGAATAAGAGAGGGGAAAAAAGAGAAAGAGAGAAGGTATTGGACAAAGTCATCGAACAACATTCCTCCCCTCTATTCCTCTTACGGAAATGAACGTTCTTCCCATAGAGTTGGCTATCATTTAAACAATGGTGGAATTGGAGAGTCGAGTATTTGGCTGCTTCAAGTATTCCCTAAATTGTGTGTATATGTGTGTGTGTGGCGCTGTTGACTACACAAAATCTCATTATTCCTCTGTTTTCTCTTCTTATCCGACGGAAACGTAGTGTTCTCTGCGTTGAAACTTGAAACCATCGCCTATTTTTCTACCTCGCATTCACCGGAAATTCACAAAGGCATCCGAATAGAGGCCAGGATTCGAATACGCTTATTCCATAGAAGATCACTATCTTAACATGCTATTAATAAAATATATAAGATTTTTAAAATGAATTTTAATAATTAAATTGTTTAATTTATAGAGATCCTACTCGGAAATCCCCTTTTAAAACTGTGCTATTCGAGAAAGTCTAAGAACTAAGAGAAGATAAGGAAATTCCCAGTTTTCCAGAGCAGTTCCCAGTACAGAAAAAAAAAACAAAGAAGGTTATGAAATGAAATGAATGGATGGTAGAAAAAGGGAAAAATGAAAGTGAACGAATGGTAGAAAAAGAAAGAAAAAAATGAAAATGAATGAATGACTCTACCACAACTGAGAAACCAAGCAAATATAATCAATATTTTTCAGCGAGATGCTCGAAATTTCTTCATTTGTCAAAAATCCTATTACATTTGCATTTCTTATGAATAATTTTTTATTACTCACATTTATATAAATTATTTAACATTGTCATAACATATAATAACACATTATTATGAGATATTTACACTGTTTTGTTTATTCATACTATTATTTATCTATATTTTCATTATTTATTTCTATTTTTCAATTTATTATTCTTCATCATTCACTAAGATCCCAACTATGCTTTCGGATGGATCGGTGCTCCTAAATCAATGGATATCTGTTGCGATTTAGTGCACCATAAAGTGCACGACATCCAGGAGATATTTCCAGTGTGTAATGAGCAAAGGTACACGTCTCAGGTAGACTCTATAAATTTTCTATAAATTTCTATCGTCTCTATAAATTTATCACAGATATACTAACATTTGGATTACGGTAGCCAATAAATCCTTCCGTTGCAAAACACAAAATCCAGTCAGGGCCGTAGAATCGAAAAAAAAGGGAAAGGTTTCGGTGACACTTTTGTTTACATGACACGGCATTTCCATCTGCAGCACATTTTTGTGCTATGCATTCAGTTGCAATGCATTTTCAGAACAGGAAAAGTGCAATCAAGGACTGCGCACAAAGTAAATATACACCATAAATAATTCTCAACATAGATGGGACCAGTTCTCGTTGACTAAACGCACAAAATGTTGTGATTTAACGAAAATTTTAATTTTTTGAAAACCATATCCTGCTGCCTAGGGAAAAAAAATAATCGTGTAGTTTTCTTCAACTGCTTCAATCCTTAGTTCTTGAGGAAGTTTTATTGGTTCTGATTCGCTCACAGAAAAAAAATTTCAAACGTTTCTTGTTTGTTTTCATTTCAAACCCGATTTTACTAAGTATTTGATTGAACCTTTTTAGAAAACAGAAAGAAATGAAAGGACTGAGACACTTGAATAGGAAAGAAAACGAATTTCGCACTGAAAAACTGCAAAAGTGGAAAATGGACTCCTAATCGGAATAGCAAATCGACACAAATGAGAGCTGATTAGAGTTTACGAACCAACTATGTAGTGTAGCAGTTTTCGAAGCTAGTTTGAAGAAGAAAAAACCAAAACGAAAGTGGAAGCAAAAAAAAGGAAGAGATGGTGTGGAAAAAAAAACAAGAGAAAATTAAGACGTAAACAGGAATCCGCTGAGAACAACGCGCTAAAACCGGAGTAAGGACTAGAAGGCGAAAAAAAATACTGATAAAAAAATCAGAGATAAAAATGAAGACAGACAACAAATATGTAGGTGAGAAAAAACGAGGAGATTCTGAAGAAACTCTAGAGATGGGAATCCTTCTGATTATCAAAATAAATCCGCTCCCAGAACAAAAAAAAACAATTTCAAATCTTGAGTTCTGACTAAAAGACGCATTTACTTAGACTCTAAGGTAAAAATTTCCTTCGTTACAATGACACGTTTCGGCTCAGTTTTTCTCTTCGAATAGATTTTTATGCTGACTAGAGAGATCCTCAGTTCTGAGGATTTCTAAGAATTTCTCCCCTATTCTTTCTCCACCCCTTTATTATCCCGAAAAAAATTTCAAATCATGATTCCTGACTGAAAACCGAAACGTATTTAGCCTCTGACGATTTTTTTTTCTTTTTTACAATGACAAATCCTGAGTGGATCCAGCTGCCACGAAATGCTAGTATCCGAAACGGGTAGATGAGAAGTCATTATTGAAAGAATTGAAAAAAAATCATCGTCACAAATCCAACCAATTTCTCGGATATGTGCTGTGGAAAACGAAAAACTTGTGAGAGCCGTCGATTGCGGCTACTTCGAACCAGAACGCATACATTACAATGTATCAAAACGTCAGTGAACGTGTTTCGGTGCATGTTTCGTTTTCTAGAGCGTGTAAACTGGAGCGTTGTTGGATTTTTAGCTTCACAAAATTGTTACGATTTCAGTTACTTTTCAACGAAAGAGAAAAAAAAACTAGAGAATTCCTGGTAGCAGGCAGGAAGAGATTTGTTCGGAGAAAAAAACATGACGGCTAGATATCGATATTTCCTCTCAATAAATTATTTCCAGATTCTAAACTTTAGTTTTTTCTTCCGTATATGCTCGCGATATTGCGTGCAGAAGCTGCTTCAACCACTTTGACAGAAACGAATTCCTTGAGCGGCCACGAAAAACAAAGTGAGGAACAAACTCTCAACGAAGCTGGATGTTTTCGTCGACAAAAAGAATGACACGACGGCAGAACTCTAACCAAGACCACGTAAGTTCCCTCCAGAATCTTCCAGAAGAAAGAAAAACAATCCACAGAAACGCGAAGAATGCTAATTAGGGGTTCAGAAAGGGGGACTAATAAATTTTTGTGTTCACTTGAAGCGTAGGAAACGAGAATAACTAGTTGTTCGAAACTACTTAGCTAATGTACAGTGTGTTTTGAAGAAAAATGTGCAGTAACCAATTCCGTCTGTACAACTGACAACGATGGTTTTCATTTCTTCGGCTATTCTTAGCCCGGGGAAGTGAAAACCTTCGGAAAACGTATACCAAAGTGCAGACGGTGTGTGTGTTGTGTATTGAAACGACCGATGAATGCTGAAAAGCAATGGTTTTCTTCGTGCCCGACACTTATCTGTCTTAAAGCACGAACGAAAACAAAACGAGTCGAAACGAGGAATTGGGGTGTGTGTGTCGAGAAAAATAGAGGACGGATGGTGTACAAAAGCGAGGGGGGAATTTCTGGAGAACAGTGAAAATTTCGGGGAAATTCGGATAGTTTGAAAACTACCCGCGTGCCCGTAGGAACATCATTAGCTGCAATAAATTCCCAAATATTCGATTCACTAAGATCCATAAGTATTATTGGGTCAGGAACTTGTAATGAAGAATTCGAAGGTGACCCTTAACAAGATCACAATCGATTCCTTCTGGTAATCCAGAGAAATGGCGGGCAAAACATCTCTCTGTGATCCCATCCACCCGACGATGCAACTTTTTACGCGATAGAATGCGGACGACTTCGTTGTCGTTCACCGTCCTCAATTCAATTGATCCAGCTAAGCAGTAACAGACAGCAGATACTGCTCCACCCTACATAATCGTAGACGCGTTGTCGGTTCTTGTCCCCGTAATAAGTTGCATCGTAGGAGACAAGAGTGGAACCGCCACTGTTCCTCACGTTATCTTCTCGATTACTAAGAGGAATTGAGAGGTGAGAAAGCTTCCAGACTCGTAAATTTCGTCTCTATCCCTACCTAATCGCGGAGAGATCTCAATATCGTCATTTTCGTGGTCGAATCGTGGTTAGTAGAGTCGGATCGGAACGACATGAAGCTCGGTGCGGTTGCGTAAGCAGATGCTGTTGAAGCGGTACGGTGTTGGGACCTCGGGATGGGACCATCGCGAAATACAGCGATAAGTGGTTCAAATGAGGCTATCCTCTCGATCCCATCCGCTTTATCCATCGTGCCGCTTCGAGCGCAGCCGCTTACGAGACTGCACCGTGTTTCATATCGCTTCGATCCGACTGTAGTTCATAAACCTACTTGTACAGTAGTATTTCAGATCGAGATCATCGGTAGAATAGAGCGAAACATAAAATTTCAATCTGAATTACGGTGTAACTGAGATTTCACCGGATTGAGTAGGGCAATGGGTGAAAAAAAACAAAGGTGGGTGGTAAGGGAACCCAGCTTACAGGTATTCCATCAACCCAATCCACCTTAGGACCTATGCTGTGCTGATAAATAATAAAATCCGAAATAATAAAGAAATATTAAAATAATAATAAATAATAAAATGCAATAAATAAATAATATAATATAATATAATTAATTAATAATATAATATATAATAATAAATCTTCAAGTCATTTCTCCTAGAAATCTCAGCAATCTCGTGAACTGGACTCATGTTTTTTTTAACAATAAATTTTATTAATAGATAAAAAAGTGAATAGCAAAGAGCGAAAATCGTAGCTACGAAGGATCCAAATGGTTCACGTCCACAAAAACAAACGAAACCTAATGTGACTGAGATGAACCAGAGGTGAGCCATCCGAGAGCACATCAAAACCTATGTAGCATTCTGGAACCAGTTTCTAATCATAAAGTTAAAGTAATCTCAGAGTTACATTCTCAACAAGAAACTGGTTGGGGAAAAATCTCACGACTAATCAGGAAATCGAAATAATTTTACCAAGAAAGTATTCCCAGTGCAAGATGAAAAAGTCGGTAATTTACTCGGATGCACCCACTCTTCAATTTCAATCTATTAGCATTATAGTATTATAGTAAAGTATTTATATTTATTTCAATTTATTTTAACTTATTAATTTTTTTTTACTCAGCAATAGACGCTATTTTCATTCTACTAAACGTTTCATGGTGAACTTTCCTAACTATCGATCGAAGCGACAAATGATAAGATCACAGCATGACGTTATTCCAGGCTGATCTGCGTTTTCCCTCACGTTTTCAGCTATGAGTCAATAAATATCTGACCTAAGCATGTGCTAAGTTCCCAGTCTCACCGCAGACATCCGGAAAGTTCTGGAAAAGACAGCGCTCGGTTAGGAATCGAGGTTGCGAACGTTCTGTACATTTCCCGCTGGACACGGCGATGTCACAAAATTCGATTCAAAGGAAATTGTACGCGGGAAAATCAAGGATTCAAAGAAGAGGAAGTTCAACAACTTCACAAAATATTGGAAAATTATACTGAATGAAAAATTCCGACCAGGATTATGCCGAACAGAGAACGCTTATTTCAACACATCGCTTGTCAAACATAAACGATCTTCAAACGAAGAGAATTTCCCACCGCCAAAACACATTTAACACATTTCGAAGGGAATAAAATATAAAAATTCTTCCACAAGCCCTCTTTCCATAGTTTAGCGATCTACTGAACATTATCACAAAAACTCGAATCCAAGAAATTTCCTGATACAGGAAAAAAAGATTTCCCGGAAGAAATATTTCAGGAGGGGAACCAAAAAAAAACAGACCAATATTCGTGCATAATTGTGCATAATAAGTAATGAGCATAATCACGAGTGCGCAAAATAGAACACCTCAAACACGAGAAATTTCCTCAAAAAGCAAGAAAGGAAGAAGATTTTCCAGAAGAAATGTTTCAGAAGGCGAAAAAAAAACTCCGACTAATAACGGCTGCAATTCTACGGGTTTTGTAGATATCCACGCCGTCTCTTCAAGCGTTCTAAAACAAGAGCGAGCGACCAAAGCCCCGCCGCCGCCGCCGTTGTGTTCAACCACGGCGGCTGCTGCACAAACGCACACAAACCACTTCACTTCAACAATCGTTGTAGTTCAGAGATTAAGGCGATGAGGAGGAAAAAGAAAAGGAAAAACATAATCCACAGTATGCCCGGTTGCAAGCTGACTGCATGTCGAACATTGTGCAGTTCCGCAATTCCAGAGAATATATTTCAATGAAATTCCACCGTATTTTCAGTTTCAGTCACACCATTACCGTACCACTATCACCGCCACAAAAAAAAAAGAGCACCACAGAAAGCTGTAGCGTTATAGTCCAAGATCATAACGCGCAGAACACCGGAGGGATTTTGGATAACTGCCAAGAATAAAAAATTAACAGAAAGGATTAGTGCGATTGCAGACGAGCTACCGCAGTCTCAAAATCTGGCGAGTTTTGATCTACGGAACGGGGAGTCGGGTCTCTTTCAGGGAAAGACACCCTTGTGATTCATAGTTGTGGTATATTATCCTATTATATTATTACATATTACATTATTATTATATTATTATATTAATATTATATTATTACATTATATTGTTGTATTACAAATACAATTCAGGAAAAGAAACCCTTGTGATTCATAGTTTAGGTATATTATTCTATTATATTATTAGGTATTTTATTATTATTATATTACATTGTTATATTATATTATTATATTACTATTATATTAAAGGATAAAAGGGTAAAGTCACTGGCGTATCAATCCACCTCGGATGCGCCAACGCCTTTTGCTGGAATTCGTGATCGATGAGATTTTGGAACGCGTGTTGGGCCTCTACAATGACTTGCGGGGACCAACCGATGATCAAGTCTGTGTTTTTATCCTCACAGACACGTCTGGTACCAATTTATCGAGCCCGGAGGGATGAAAGGCTTGGTGAGCACTAGGGCGGATTCGAACCCTCGAGCGTGTGGCTACAACGGACCTCTAACCGAACGCGCCACACCCGCCCTTACTATTATATTATTACACTATTATATTATATTATATTATATTGTATTATTACATTATATTGTTGTATTACAAATATTCCAACGAAAAAACTTTGAAATACTTGGAATTCCAAATCACAGCTATAGAAGCTCAAAATCACCAGAAAAAAGGACCACAAAAATTGGTTTCGAAGCAAATTTGAAGTGAACTAATTAAAAATAAGGTCTACTTTGAAAGAAGACGTGAAAAGGTGGTGGTGGTGATCTGTTACGTTACCAAAATTTCAACAAATGAGGTAAGCACCGGCCGATACGCTGTCTTTTGAGTTCGCCTATCGATTGAATGTTTTCTGTAGGATGATGAGGCGCTTGAGAGGATAAGTCACTGATGATTTTGATTTTTTTCCAGCCGAGCTTTGACGAACGCGATTACGCCAACACGTCGTTCACTGCTAACGAAGATCAATATCAATCTTGCCTATAGCGTAAGCAAGATCAATCAATAGCTATGTATGTAGCATTGTGTATTATTATTGTGAAAAACATATCATTATCTTTACCACAGATTAAAAAAATCCAAATTTAATGTAATTTTCGGACAAAAAACCGAAAAAACCTCTGCAGGAACATATGAACGCTCCTAAAATACAAATATATTGTTTGAAAAAACCTTGAAATACTTGAAATTTCAAATCGGAGCTATAGAAGCTCGAAATCACAAAACTAAAAAAACCATCAAAATTGGGCTCCGCACAAATTTTGAGGGAACATACAAATAAATCCTTTACTTTGAAAGAAGACGTGAAAAGAAAATTATGTGACGAACTAGTGGGTTTTTCTCTGAAATATTTGGAATTCCTAGTCAGGGATGTAGAACCTCGAAACCACAAAACTAAAGGACCAACAAAATTGGATTCGGAACAAATTTGAAGTGAACAAATAGAAATACCTCCTATTTTGAAAGAAGACGTGAAACGAAAATCATACTATGAACTGGTAACTTTTTTTTTTCCCAAGTAACTAAGATGCAAAGAATTTTCCAAAAAATTTGAGATACGTTACGAGAAACGAAAATTTCCATCCATAAAATTGTAGGAACATCAAAATTCGGTCCAGAGTTAATCGGTTAGAAATCAATAATCAGCGAAACACACCAAACTACACCGAGCATCACCGGAGAAACAACCGGGGTCTGTGGCCCCATCAAATCAATAAGTTGAGCAGAAGAAACGGGGAAAAATATGTAAAAATGACAAAAAAAAAGGTAACCGAAATTGATCGAGAAAAAAGAGCAAAAAACAATCTTCTACAAAAATACACTCGTCTAAGACTAAATCTTTCTAGTTTTTTTTTGCAAAAGATGCAGAGCAGTGTGGAAAGAAAACGTAAGGAAAGTCTAGTTCTTTTTTTTTGTTCTTCGTACCGATCGAATTTCTCCCAACGATGAAAAGGTCACCTCAACGGTTCGTGAAGCACCATCCATCGATGACGACATTGGAATACTTTAAAAAAGTATTGGAATACTTTTTTTAGAAAAAAAGTTGTGTATTTTAGCAAGAGAAAACAAGCAAAACAAATGAACAAACACACCCTTTTCTAGTGTGTGGCACAATCCTGATCAGGGAAAATAGGAGAGACATGTGGAACGAGTTCGAAGTGATTGGTTTTTCGTTTATGAATAAAAGTTCTTCAATTCCGCTAAATGACACTTTAAGGCAAAAAAGTAGCCGAAGAGTACATCTTAATAATCATGTTTCTGCTTAACGAAGCGTCTACAAGCACTCATCATTCTGGGAAGTATTGATTGATTTTTTTCTTCGAATTTCCCTAACCATCAACTGACGTACGGCAGAAAATCAAGTATAGTTTATTGTAGTTTAGGGCCTAATTCTTAGCTAATGACAATTTTCACCTTTTTTCAAGACAAATTTTTCCATTTTCAATTTTTTTCTCAAGTACATTAGTCACTTGCGATAATTAATTCGATCAATAAATTTGTGAATAGTTTTTTTTTTTATTTTTTTTCACCACTTATATTATTCTACATTTATTATATCTTCTTAAATCTCTAATTTCTAATTATTATTTATAGTAATTTTCTAATTTCTATTATTATTTATATGTTTTATATATTCTTCCAAATTTTAACAATAAATATTGAGAGATAAATTTTAAATTTCAAAGATGACGTCACCTGCTGTGCACAGACTCTGCTACAGTTCTACAAAGACATGGTTAGGGAAGCTCTGTGCACCTACAGCCAAGCTAAAATCCAAGGATAAGGTGAAAATATAGGCTGTGATCAATAACAAGCTTTATAGAAGTGAAATATTCCTTTATTTCAGTGTTAATCGATTTCCAAGCAAAGCAATAAAACGGAAACCGGCCGATTTTCCCATCTTTTTTCCAGACGGATGCCACGCAAGCAATTTTTTCGGGATGTTAATTGTCCAATAAATCCACAAAACGTGTCCACGTTCCTCAACAAAACAAATGTGGAATTTATTTGAGGGTTCAGAAGGGAAAACAAGCAAAAATTCCACAAGTATTGATTAGCGCATTCCTGAGTCAGCGTTTACAAATAGCCTCAACCTAATAGCTGCTTCAAATAGATTCATATTAAAAATTTCTACGAAAAAAAAAACAAGTGACCATCCTGGGAAAGAAAAGTCCGAGTGAAAATGAAGTAAGAAGCATATTAAGATCTTAGGAATAGAATGATGATGTTCTTGTCCTTATTTTTCCTCATTTGAGAGAAATTTCATGCGTTTCAAGGAAAAAAAACAAGAGTTGGAGTATATCCGTCAATCAATTTTTCTTCAATTTCTTGAGGAGTTTTTCTTTTCCTCTCTGTGGTCTTAATATTAAATTTGCACGAAAAAAAAACTTCTGTGTGTTTTTCACATGAAGTATAAGGCTCCAGCAATGCTGTAAGAATCGGCTAAAACTCATTTTCTCACCTCTCCGGAGGCTCAAAGAGGTTGAGGATCCGAGTATGCAAGGAAATTTTCCCTTTGTACGATATCACACATATATAGAATATGTAGTTACAAAAGTTGTTTAGAAAATTGATGAATAAATGATAAATTAACGTTAAACCATGATTTAAAATTGATTTTAAAAAATTAAAATTAAAATTAATACGTCAGCAAATGTGGGGATTGTGAGTAAAATTTACCTCTCATGGAAACGTATCCATCTTATGAAAAAAAAACACATCAAACCTCCAGAAGACTACAACATTGCGCGCAGCTGACTACGGTAACCGCTACAACGACCTACCACAACCTACGTATAAGCAAACTGCAAATAACACAAGCTTCGTTTATCCTGTATGCAAAACTGTGCAATTCACTAAAGCCCGAAAGTATATAAAAAAGTAGAATATACTTTGCTCGGAACAACCTACAACAGTACTTGCGTTTTTAAAAGACCGTTTTTTTCTCGAAAAAAAAAAGTAAAAGTCGCTAAAGCTTCAAGATTCGGAGTCCAAATCATCTACCAACCTTGTCTAAGCGATCAAAAATCATTATATATATATATATATAATAGAAAATAAAACTCTGAACAAATCATCTTTTTGTAGGCTGCAATAGCTCAAAAATACCAAAATATGTACCAAAATATATTCAAAAAAACCAGAAGAAGCATTGCTGTTTTCTGAACGCCTTTCACGCGAAATATCAGGAAAATTGAAGAAGAAATGGTTGAAGAAAAATATGAGCTTCCAATTTCTATTTCCTACCTTGAAACCTACGTTTTTCCTTCGACTGAGAAAAAATAAAAATTTGAATGTGATTATTATATCCCTGGTTATTTAAGGATTTACCTCACCACTTAGTTATTCATTAATTATCATCATTCAATTGTTATTTTTTTAAATTTAATTCTTCAAGTCTAACTCACGGTCCTCTCTTTTCTGCTCTTTCCTTCCTTTTTTGTTCCTCCTCTTCCTCTCTTTCTCTCTCTCCCTCTCTCTCTCACTCTCTCCGAAAGTGCTCAGCTCTCAGCAAAGAACCACCATGTGAGCGCCGAAACTCATAAAGAGTTCGTTCCGGGCTCTAAGTTGTAAAACACCACCTGCAAACATAAACTTAACATAAAACATGAGAATCGTTTATTCGAGGGAAAAAGACAGATGACATAGGACAGATAGAATAGACACAGAATTAGAGACCTCTGACTGATATTATCAAAATCTAACATTTAAATTTAACCACAAAAAAAAAACTGGATTTTGAAACGAAACAAAGACAAAATGAAGACAAACTCCGTATTCTAGTTAAATGCATTTAGCAAAAAATCGCTAAAAATTTTCTTTTACTAGAGAAAAATCGAAAAAGATGTAAATAAGTATAGATTCCTGGATAGATTAAGAGCAACACGTCACAAAATTGACAATGACAACAATACAACAAATCCCAATAACAAGTAAAACTAATCGATTTTGGAATTTTGCAAACGGATTTCGTAGGATCGGACTAGTTACACACAGAACCTTTTTCTATCGAAATTATTTTTCGAACCTTTTTCTATCGAAATTTCGAGAAAAAAAATCATTTATTTTGGCAATTTTATTCATTTTAATTCACTTGCTTTTTTGGCCATGTACTCAAGTGAAAATGCTTACTATGGGGTTCTGCACACATCGTAATTTCCGAAAATTTTATCAAAACTCCCCGGAGTGGCTATTTTAACTATATGATAAGCACTGCAAATGTAAATCACGTCTCTGCCGTTTTCCAAACGGTCCTATATCGAAAAAAAAAGAAAGTAGTTATTTTTTAAATGAATTTGCATAAATTTGTACAAATATAAATTTAAATAAAAATTAAATTAAAAAAAGAAATGAAGTGGTATTATAAATCTACATTTTTGTGTTTGATAAAAGTATCATTCTTCACATTTTTACTCAATTATATAAATCCATTGAGAAATCTTATCAATTAAAGAAAAATCCTAAGAAAAACATGTAACGATGAGTATTTGTGGAGCACGTCGGACGGGACAAAGGGGTGGCACTTGAAAAATTGCTCAAGCTCGACTTCAAACACCGAGGATAACGAGTGTGACCTCGGAGGAGGAACTTCAAAGCCGATTACGATTCGAAAAAACCTAGGGGGCAACGAGCTGTAGTTCTAAGAAGAAATGGCAAAAGCAACGTCTGAGGAGCTTGACGTCAATCCTTGGCACCACCGGAAGACAAAAATACAAAACCAATCCAAACTGCGTACAGAGCGACTGTATATCTGGATCAGTACAAAGGGTACCAAATACGAGCGATTCATTTCCAATGGAGATAAAGCAAAAAAAACGCACAAAATTTATCGCAGACATAAAACCCGAACTTATCTGGACGACCTTCGACGACGTCGACGTTAAAGAAAAACCCGTCAATAGAGGATATCAATTACATCTACAGAGCGGAGAGCTGACGTTTTTTTTTTCGTAGTTTTAAAGTGAAAGGAAAAGAAAATTCCTACGTTGTAAAATCTACGTATTTTCTGCTTTTGTTTTATGACGCGTTTATACGATGCATGTGCCGATTTGTACTTTGCGCGAACGAAAAAAGAAAGCGAAAAAAAACAAGAAAAGAAGGAAATAATGGACAGATAAGTCTACTTCTGCAAGTCTGTGGAGCGAGGGAAAAATCATGCAAAGTAAGACCAAAACGTTCTAGAGAGCTCTTGAAGTAGAATTAGTAATTCCATAAAAAGGATGGAGGATAAAGTCACTGGCGTATCAATCCGTTCAGGATGCGCCAAGGCGCTTTTACTGGAATTCGTAATCGTTGACGTTTTGGAACGCGTGTTGACCTATACAATGACTTGCCGGGGCCAGCCGATGATCAGGTCAGTGTTTTCATCCTCCCAGACAAGTCTGATATCAATTTATCGACCTCGGAGGGATGAAAGGTTTGGTTTGCACTAGGGCGGTTTCGAACCCTCGAGTTAAACGAACTCCAACGACCACCCGCCCCAATTCCATAAACTAAACCCAAACACTGCCCCTTTTACAAGATACTTCCCAAAAAGAAGTCTATTTCACCAAAAATGACGGAAGTAAAGAACTACAGGAGGAAATTACTGATAAAAGTCAATAGAACACAGAAAACTGCGACACAGTACCAAGCGGTTCGTGTTAGGACTAAAACGCAGCCATAATAGGGGAACGACTGATAGAAGTCAATAAAACACAGTCAAGGTGTACGGTACCGAAGTTCGTGTTAGGACCAAAACGCAGCCATAATAGGGGAACAACTGATAGAAGTCAATAAAACACAGTCAAGGTGTACGGTGCCGAAGTTCGTGTTGGGACCAAAACCCGCAACATAGAACTTGGGACATTGTTCGCACGTAGCGTGCACGTTCATAAACAAATTTTCCTTTAGATTTTAGATTAATCCGAGATAAAGGACTATTGAAACCATATCTGAGTTAGATAGGAGGAAAATGGAAGTTGCCATGAAAACAACAAGTGAATCCCTTTTCCATTAAATGAGAGTTCCATGAAAATCCTCTTCTGGATAATGTCAATTGTAGAAAAATTGCTCGGAAACACATGTATTTCCCCTCGATTACGCGAGAATAGCAGAATCCCCTGACCATGATGAACTGCACTGAGTACATTGTGTACCAAGCAGCAGTTGTTCAGTGCAATGACAAGCACTTTCACTGCAAATGACACCATATCAAATCCAGGAATTTATTCATTTCAAATATGAGCTCGGCAGGAAGGGTTTAAACTGGTATAGGGACAGAGGAAAAGTTAAAAATCGAAAAAAATCCTGTCGACAAAAACTTCTTGGGAATCCACACCAATAGATCCGCCGAATGTTCGCACACGTAACGAGGAAAAGTCGCCACGACGAAACAACTGAACACACATTACAGCGTCAATGTTTACTAGCACACTCGAAACTCTGCACTAAGATGGGACAACGGAATCGGGTCATTAGCGATGCAGGAGAGGACTTGCAGAGGGAAAAACCGCATGAGAAAAAGAAATCCTCGACATCATTTTTAATTTCAAGCGGGTAGAATAATATGTCCCAAGGAAAGGCGCAAGTTCCCAGGAAAAACTTGCACAATTTTTCAAATGCATAAACGACAAAGAGATATGGGGGATTCCCTTGCAAAAGCAATATTCTAGAGGAAAACTGAGTACTTGTCACGAAACGAAGAAGGAACATAAAAACAAAAAAATCTTGGAACTCCCACGAGAGAATGCGCTGCACATCGAAGGAAAAACAAAGCATTTTACCGAAGGAGAAACGAAGAATTGCGGTGAATCAGCGCGAAAAATTTGTTTACCGGATGGAAAAATAGTACAAATCCAATTAAATTTTAGAGTACGCATTCAACAAACAAGCGAATTAAACTTAACACGTTTATTTACTGCGTTGCGCACATGCGCTGCTCCAGGCATAGCCAGAATCCACCGCATATGATACAATATAAACCAGATCATCATAGAATAGACCGCGATAAAAAAAAACACGATGCTCATCGATTCAAATTGCGCACCAATTAGAAACTATTAATTGTAATCAATTAAACAGGAAATCTTCGATTTTCACCACAAATTAATTCCAACTTCAAATATTCAAACTTTAGATCAGTGAAAATATTATTCTTGCCCTGCCCTCCTTGATTTAAAAACTGTTTCCCTAGTCTATCTCAAACACATACGCCGTAAGAAGCCTGGACGTAGCACTACCTCACACTTTTGTCGAGTTTAAACCTTTCGAATTTGAAAACCAAAAGTTCCACTAATAACGGATAAAATTAAAAATTGATTTTTAAAAAAAACAGCGCGAAAAAGATTGCGGCTGGCTGTTTTAATTCTGATAAATTTCACTCTTAACTCTTTACTGGATAAACAGCTACTCCCAGCTTATCGCTTACATTTTATAGTCACTTTCGATTTCTATAGAAAGCTCTGGATTTGGACAGAGTAGGAAGAGCCCCTGTAAAGTGGAGAAAATGCTTGCGTTGCGCCACATGCGTCGCGGTCATTGGGACAAATATAACTCACCTTGAATGTACAATCGAAAAGAAAAAAACATAAAAGCTACTTCCAATCGGACGTCTGCGATGAGTGAGGGTCCCAATATTGCGTCACTTATGCAATTTGCACCAGGCTTCAAGTAGTTTTGACACGACTGTAAGCTAAGTTGTTTCCCTGCGAGCGACTGTAGCGACTGAATTCCCACTCTGAGAATTTGTTACCACTTGGGGATCTCATTTGTCAATCACAGGAATATTTTGTAATGTCGTGGTTTTAATGAGTAATGACCAGCCATATTAGCTCAATTAGATTTGCTAAGGTTAGTTTGAGTGTTCTGAATAAAAGTCATGGCTTCAACGATAAAGGATCAATGAAGCAACCATCATATCATACAAAAAAAGAATATTTATTGAAAATCTTTGTAATGATTAACATAGTCAAGTCAAAATGACCTGAAGCTCAGCACAGTTGCGTAAGCAGCTGAGCTCGAAACGGCAAGGTACAACTTAGCGGTTTAGATCGAGGTGGGACCATCGCTAGCACCGTTGCAGTCGGAATGAAACTGGCGACTGTCCTACCTCGATCTCAACCGCTACGCTCCACCGTGCCGCTCCAAGCAAGCCGCCTGAGCAACTTCACAGAGCTTCAGGTCGTTTTAACCGGACTATGACACGTGTGTTACTACTTTTATCTTCAGGAAATCCGGAAATATGTTAGAAAATTTCAAGAATGACTAGAAGAAAGCAATAAAGTGCACAGCGATGGAAGCTATATAATGAAAGGGAAAGAACTCAAAAGAACTCTCTCCACGGAATTCCCATTAAAAGTTCGAATGAGCAGAATATTGATGGCGTGTTCTCCTCCCATATAACAATATTTCAATGAAAAGAAACGTCATTTGTTGGAATTTTTGCTTTTAATTTTCGCGACGAAGCAAAACATTTCACACGCATGCACTCGACGAAACATAACAAAACTCTTCTACATTGACGAATTTCTTACAGATGGCACACAGATAGAAGCTAGTTTGAATCGTGAGAAATAAATCCCGAATGTATGCAGGACAATGAATGAGTCGATTGATTCTGTGGGTTGTCAGATCCCAAACACACATGAAGTTCAACTTTGTATAAGACAAAAACCGAAAAAAAAATTGGAAAATTGTCTCTATCCATTCCCGAAGTAGTCATATTTTAAAGAAAATTTTAATCAGATTCTGTACGAATGAAGGAAGAAAACAAACGAATGAGAAAGAATGCAAGCAGAAAATTTGACTCCATACCTCACTTCCACGTTGAAGGGATCGAGATATCCTTTTTAGAGGAATAAAAAACCAGGAGGACTTGTAGGATTTATTCCCAAAAACATACCTTTTTCATCCACATCTCTATCGTCAACGATTCGCGCAGTTGTCGGTTCCGGAATGAAGTGAGCACGGATGGTTACGGGACCCGAATTAGGAGGATCCGTGTCCTTCGCTACCTCCATATCTGTAATGAGTGATGTGGTGAAGCAGTTGAAAACAGCCCGTACCCGAAGCTGTGCGCTAGTACTGCTCAACAAACAGGAAAAGGATGAGCCAAAGCTGCGTTAACAATGCTATTGATTTGGGGGGCTACGAATGTGGGTCCGATGGGAACATCTGTCACGAAAAGAGGCTAACACCATTGCGAATGGTGCCTTATCCCATATGGCGCTATTGCTGTCGCTGTGATTGCTGGAACAATCCGGCAACCCAACCCCTCGCCCCACCCTCCCCACAATTACTTGAAACCCTAAAAAAACTCCGTCGCGTTATATTTTCCAGGGCTCATTCACCATTTAACAGAACACCAAAGAAGCTACTAATAGATTTATTTATACAAAATAAATCAAAATTTCTAAGAAAAGAAACTGCAAATGAACAACATATTAATGTAAAGAGGAGACAACAGATGGTGAATTACTTTATAGAATTTTCAAAAAAGAAGAAAAAGAAGAAGAATGTAATATGAATCATCGACATTCTATTAATCGATAGGGGTGCATAACTTCTGGTAAGAGTAGTTAGGCAGTATACGTTCGGTGACCTAACGTTCATAAATAGGAGAACGAGACAGCATCCAGTTTGGAAGGAGTTCCGATAATTATAAGATCATTCGAATATTCATTTGCTCTAATAAAGTAGTACAACAAAAGAAAATTCTCAAAAGACATGAGATGAGAGCTGCACATCCAGATGACCAGCTGTCTCTAATATTTTTTGAAAAATTAACCGAATTAGACTTCTTCTCTTACTGAACTTACTCATTTTCAAAATTTCCAAAGTAGCAACGATTAACAGAGGAATATTTTAAATACAAAGCTAGATTTCTCTCTCGGAAACGAACGGCAATGAATGCATATTGCAGGGAAGACCCGTACACACTACTTAGCAACAGCTTCCCCGTTTTCTCATAATCCCATTCAGGGGGGAAGGGGGGAAATGCCCACAACAACTTCTTATAAGCTTTTCTTGTCATTATGTACTTGTTAAACAATAAATAAAACTAAATTCAACAAGTTAATTCTCATAAAAAAGTGAAAACGAGATTCCAAAACGTGTAAATAGAGAACTCTTCGAAAGTGACTCATAACTCATAAAATTAAGTCTTTAACATCCATTGGACAACAAAAAATAACCCGAATCGTTTTAAATAACAAATTTTCACGTCGACAATGAGACAAAAATACACGCACCCACAAAGATCATCAGAGCTCTGGTGATGTTGACGGGATTCGAAGGGACACTTCCGAGTCGTTTTGTTTACTTTCATCAGTATACACAACACATTTGAATTCAGCGTGCTTCAGCGTGGATCAGGAAATTTCCCACTGCATCCACCGTTCAGCATGGACTCGATAGTTTCCCCTGAATCCATAATATCGGTTCTCCATAGTGTTAAGCACCTGACTAGTCCAACTTTGATGTTCTCAAAACTCAAACATGTAGCACCCTAATCGTGATTCAATCACGTAACATAAACATCACAATTTAAAAAAAAAAAACACATACATCAGTTATTTGGATGGTACAGTGAAATGATGATTGCTAGAATTGCTAGACGTATAAAGACCAAATTTTCGAATATATTCAACAACTGCAAATGGAGTACTATACATTATAGATCGTTTAGCTGCAATTGCATTACGTATATTAGTTGAACTGACACTACACGGACAAACATCATCAGCCAATATAAGCACTTGATCAACAACATCACGTAGAATTGACATGGATCGTAGAGTCCCTAACGGATCGGCACCTTCACGTTTAATTACAATAAGTCCAAATTTTGTGATAATATCACGAACATCATTCGGATGCCATAGATTCTCGCCATTCGGAAGAATTCTGGTGAATGAATCCACAACATCACCACCGACCACCAGCGCGAGACGTACATCATTGCGTAGACGTTCTTTGGCCACCTGATGATGATGCTGAAGAACGGATAAGGTCCGTGACCACGTCTTCTGTCGACATTCCCATCCATCTGCTCGAAGCCATGAGGAATGCGAAACCGCCGCTTCAACCATCGCCAGACGATGATGTGCGGAGGCGAGGTTCGGTTTGTTGAACGAATCGGCCACAGGACTGAGCAGGCCTTCCAGAACGGTGCAGTTCAGTTGTTTTTCTAGATGATCCCGAGCGACTTCCATCATTCTCATATGCATTATTGTCGGTGGATTGAACGAACCACATGCCAGTAGTATAACTCGCTGTGAGCCCTCCCACCGCCACATCTGAAAAAGTCAGTTTAAGTCACGGTTTAAAATTCCAAATATGGCCGACGGTCAGCACCGCAGGGTTAAGTTTCGAGTTTCTCGGTAGAAGAGGAACAATTGTTCGGATATTAAGATAAACAAAGAATAAAGATCCTCTCGTGAAATGAATTTGATGACAATTCGTAAGTAAACGAGAACCTACGAGGAATGATAATACCGTATTTAATATCACCGACTAGTTCATGAGCTCCGCTTCCTGCTGTGAGCTCTCGCTCTCCTCTTTCTTTTTTCTCTCCATTACACATAAATAAACAATGTAACTATTTGCATAATTACGAAGATCACTCTTTTCTCACTCTCTAAAATTCTTTTCAGCCTAATGAAGGAGAAAGATCCCTTCCCAAACAGTTGAAAAAAGTAGCTGGTTGATCGGAAAATAACTAATGCCAGCAGGAAAAGAAAAAAGAAAAAAGGAGATAAACGCGATCACATTTATTCTTTCCGTGAAACATAACGAGAAAACAAAAAATGATGCAAGCAAAACGTAAGGAACAAGACTGAAATATTTCGAAGGAACTCAACGGCGAGGTAAATGGAACACCCCTACATATCCATACTACTCAGAATCTTAGCTGCACGCATAGATGTATACGTGAAATGACCGAAATCAAGGAAATCTCCTCAGTAATGAACTAAGTACGCTTCTGCTTCCGTTGTGCAGTCATTAGTAATAGAGCAGAAGAAAAAGTTTGATCTGACTAATGGCTCAGCGTGATAATCAAATTTACTGCACAATCATTGCAAAAGAACAAGGGCAACCATCCTCAATCATCTCAAAGCAGCAACATCTTCGTTTTATTGCAACAATTTTGATATGATTTTACTTCTTGAATCAATCAATCAATCTGCTTGAAAGTTGATCCGATCGATACAATGAGAATCAACACAGAAAACAACAAAATCGCTCTAAAATAGCATACACTACAGCTTGTTCTCGAATTATTTTCAGCAAAATTTTAAGATGATTCAAAAAGAGGAACAGCAATAAAAAAGAGCTTAAAAGCGCACCCACAGTTGTTTTGCTGAGAACGGCCGTTTGTTTTGATGTATTATTTCACTAGTTAATGTTCACGAGAAAAAAAAAAACCATTGGCAATCGTTTTTATTCTGTATCGACTGGACTGCGATAAGATCAGCACATAAAAAGAGGAGGAGGAAGATGTTTGGTAAATCAGGGTCAGGGATCAGTCATCCCATCTGCACATTTTCACCAAACATCCTCTAAATCTAAGCTTAAAACAAAAATCTGATAACATTCACACCCAAAACGAAATTGAAAAGAATTTCAACACTAAGTGCGTACAGCGCTCCTCTTAAAGGCAGCAATTGAGGAAATTTTCGATGATACGTTCCTTGCACTAGTAGGGAGGGTTCAAGATGTAGATTTCTAGCATGGCAGCAAAAATCCCAACCCATCTTCTACAAATCCAGGAATCACAGGTCTTAAGAACACCTATTGGCATCAGTTTACCTAATTAGACAAGCATTTGTACCTACTGGATTGAACTTCAGAAACCGAATTAGAACTAATTCAATTCTTGGTCATTATAAATGAAGAATTAGGTAATTTTTGGCACCTTTCACAAACAAACTTTTTTTTTTTAAATTTCCACGAAGGAAACAAAATGGTTAATTCACCTGTCATTCATAGTTCCTTAAGGAAGTAAACTTCGGAACGGATAAGGCGTAACTGAGATTTTGCAGTCTTCATATGAGAAATGTCGAAAGAAAGGAAATCAATAATCTGATCTAAATTTGATTAATATAACCAATATAAAGGACAAAAATATTACATTAATACTTATTAATAAAATACTTTTCTCAATAAAAAAAATCAATCCCTCTCTTTCATACCTTTCCACGATTTTTTTCAATGTTTTTTTCATGTCCACCTATTGGGTAAACATCTCGACACCTGTGCACAATTGTCAGGATTCAAGTGGACGAACGGTAAAAGGATTCACGGCAAACATTCAGACGTCGGGAGCAGGAAACTATGAAGGATCAAAAGTTAGCGTAGTATTTTCGCGCAAACAAAAAAAAAGGATACTTAACGGCTACGTATGAGTCCTAGGAATTAAAATCGTGTTGTTGGTTCAGCTCGTAACTACACTTCTGGAACCACTTTTAAATTATTATGCGAATATCTTTTTACGATTAGCCGTTAGCGAAAAAACCCACATTTATTTTGGAACGCTCTCACTATTCAGCCTCAAGCATGAATGTTTAAACGATTAAGTGAATACCTACAAAAATGCATTCTATTTCTTTGAGTTCAGAAAAAAAGCAATAGATAGAGAGCTGATTACTCCTTCAAAGCGTTCTTTTACAGTTTATTCATTTTTTATTAGGTCATGAAGGAAAACAAAACGACAAGAAATAGCCTCCATCGTCAGCCACACATACGTAAACAAATCCGATGTTAGAAGGCTATAAATTTGCAGCAGTAAAGATGAACGGAAGCAGGCAATAGGATATGTGGCGATGCATGCGTGCATCTCCGTTTAAAACTATGAAAAGGTCACTCGGTTAGCCTGCTAAGAACTATTTACAAAAACAATGCGCTCAACTAATAGCTGAACAACTGATTGTACATCTTACATGCTAAAATAACTTTTGACAGAATGTCAGAGAACATACAACTCGTAAATAACCCCTGAGTTAATCAATCCTCGACTTTATTGGAACAAAGCCATCCTGAAGATCTTTTGAAGCTTTAAAACATTCCAAGCACTCCAAGCTCCATCACCTATCCATTTTTAATAACAACCGCTGATTTAATGGCAGCACATCACGAAATCGACAAGATTGGGATCTCTCCATGAGTAGGTAAGGGTAGAGCCATATACACGATAGTCGGAGCCGGTACTCGGACCCCTTCACTTTTGGACGGTTGCCGAAGGGACCACCTTCACTTCTGAATGATTGGCGAAGGGACCCCTCCATTTTTGGACGGTTGCCAAAAGGACCTCTTTATTGAGGGACTGAGTTCTTATTTCCTTTAAAGAAAAAGAGAAAAAGACTCGGTATCAACTACGATGCAACTTGTTAGGTACAATAGAACGAAAGAAATCTTAACGTTTGTGCAGGTGGGCAGAATTGTCCGCTCTTTATTACGTAATAAGTTACAACGTTAAAGAAACTGGATCAAATATGCGTTGCACACGCTTTCTGGATCACTAGGGAGAGAGGGGTTAGTATTGGTCACAATCACACCCGTAAATCACACCCCTACCCCTATCTGTTCGTGAAAAGGTCCCAAAATCATCAATTTCGTGACACATCCTCTTAATGGGCGAAAATCGCTGTGGAGACTCAATCTGCTGATGTACTTTCTCGATGTGTGTGTTTTCTACAGGAAACAAATGTTAGCCGTAACGATTACTGCGTCCTCGCTATCGTCGCCTGAAGCCATAATCCCGTCAACACGAAACTCTTAGTCCATTTAACGGGAAAATCTGCTGTTAAAAAAGAGAAAAAACATACGGAATATCCAATTAATATCTGAGAATTGATGTGTTGAAAGAAAGATAACCTTAAAACCTACAGAAATCACTAATCAAGTGCTTTTTTTAGTCATTTCAGCAGGAATCTAGCTGTCTCGTACTTTATCCGCATGAATAATTAGAAGATATCCAAGAAATTTCTGCTGTTAATCGCAGAGCAGATTAGATGAAACCCGGAAACCCGCAAGTAAACACAACGCTAATCACAAAGAAAAACCTACAGCTTTACGTAGAAATAGAAGGTTTTGCTTACGAATGTATGTGGCTTGAATAGCTTTAGCGTTATCGCACGCGTCTAAGCACCGATAAGAACAATGGCTGCTGTGCAAAGTCAGTTGTGGTGTTTGTGTGTGGTCACGAACATGGAAAAAACGTTTCGCCGTTATTTTAACAATAAATATATTGATCGATTAAAAAAAACAGTTCCGGCGCTTTGAAAAACTGTAAGATGCAAGGCTAAAATGTAGCGAATTCTTATATTTTTAATTGTTAATGCGCACAGCATTATAATATAAAACATCCGTTTCTTCGCCATCCATGAATAGTAGCGATGCGTGAACGCAAATAGAACGTTCTGACATAACATAGGAGAAATTATTTCCGTTTAGGTTGCCTCGTTTAGTTTTGCCCAACTCATTCATATTTATAGAAAAAAACAATAAGTTTATAATTTGATGAATTAGAAAGCGAAACATGCATCAACCATTAAATCGTCTCGATTACATCGAGGGGCCTAGGACACACTTCGGTAGCGAGATAAGTTACATAAAATATTTGTATATAGAAAGTTATTTAATATACTAAGCAATAATTTGATATGAGAGGTAATTCAATATAATAAATAAAAATTTAAATGCACGGACAAACGCAACACGCCCGCAATAACTCACACATTTTCTCTACCTGACACATTCTCCACCTTGGTCCAATCGAAAGCGCAACGCGGTCATCCGGGTAAACATAAGTAATGTCCATTCATAAAGTCTTAGTCTGTTGGAAAATGTTGATGTCATCCGGTCATATATTTTATTTTCTTTTCAATGTCATTTTTTTTTTTGCTTTTTTCGTCATAACCACAAGTAGAACACCTTCAGCTGCGTTCTACAGCGTATCCGTGATTCCTTGCGTTAATTATGCGTAGCAATTGCGCATTCTCACTCTGAAGGCGTACACTTATTATATTATGTGCTTATACTTGTTATTATATACCTATACTTATATTATATACTCATACTTTATATTAATATACGTTTACTTTAGTACTATCTCGTTTCGAACCATCCTACTTCATTAACGATCTGAGGAGACCGAGGACGAAAAGCAAACGAAAGGTTAAAGGTAAATCCTACGTCTTCCATTTCCCCGCTAATTTTAAATTACACAAAGCGAACTTCTCTGAAACAAATTCGAAAAATGGATAGGTAGTACTGTAGGATAATGGTGTTTTTGAGTTAAAAAATATAAAAGTGAATTCCATTGACGTAAAATTAATCGAGGTGCAGCTTCAAACAACTGTTCATATAAAATACGTCAAACAAATACGATACGGTACGAAGGAGCTGGTGTTCCAGAAATGAAGAGAAAGCGAAAAGCAATTCCAGTGAAATCGAGTAGAAAAATATTGAATCACTTCTCCTTCCTGCAAAATTTGCCGCCAAATATGAAAATATGTAACGCGTGCGTTTCCAGACGTACATATGGCTATACCGTATCGTATTTCATCCTGTTTTGTAATATCTCACACAGTTTTCAAGTAATATCATAACTAGCAACCTTAGAAGTAACCGTAACTGATAACAAGCCTTAGAAACAGGATATAGCCGAAATCGGTGTCGGAAGAAAATCACAAAAGTAAAAATAAAATCAGCCTCGAAATAGCCACCATATAACTCAGTGGCAAACCGAAGGTCGTCCCAAATAATTAATACGTAAAAATTTGCAGTGATCGCTTCTTTAGGCCTCGGCTAAACGTAAATAAAACAACATAAAATGAAGAAAAACGTCAAGAAATATTTGAAGGGTGCATTTAAATAAACACCGAATGTAGCGCATCTATTTCAATTGTTTTATGTTCCATAGCGTACTATAAGCAATCAAATAAATATAATTATATGATAATTTAACTTTCTAAGAAGCAAAAGAAATATGATGCAGATTTCTTGCTGATCTCCAAGAAACTCGTAGTGTTAAACTATTCAGCAGAAATTCGGACGAAAACAAAATAAAAACGACATTCACATCGTCAAGACAGATAAAACAACGAAAGAAACAACCACAAACACAAACAAAACCAAACCACAAAGTAGTCGAAAATATCTCAAAGTCGCTGCGCTAGGGTCCCGATTGGATCGGATTGATAATTTGGAAAAGGCGCGGCTAATACTCAGCGAAGACGGAGGTTGTCGCGGATACGCAGGCAAATAGAGCTCGATTTCTGTGTCATCACCGGGGGTTGCTTGTTTCTGGTTTGGTCTGTGAGTGTTTTTCGAAAACAAACGGGTTACTGGTTATGTTGACTTTCCTGCACATCTACGTGAAGTCCCTCTCCTACATCTTTCTTTATTCTTTTGCTAGGAGGATTTGTGAGGTCCACATTTCGCGTGCGACGTGGAACTGTTTATTTCTGCGTGATTTCACTGAACTATGGATTTGATAAGAAAATCTCTGTGTTTATAGTGGTATGGCGAACCGATCTGCACCTGCTCCTCGTGCGGGTGGTGCTAATAAGACCTGTCAGTTCAAACTCGTGCTGCTAGGCGAGAGTGCAGTTGGTAAGTTATTGTTTTTTTTTTCGAGAAACTTCTAGAACAATCTTTATGGTTAGAAAAAGAAAGTTAGAAAAATTAGAAAAAGTCACTAGAAGGATCTTACGTTTCTTGAGACTACACCTTTTTACTTTTCGGTATTTGTTTCTTGGCTTTGTTTGGGTTGCGTAGTACGCGTTCAGGGGAAAAGTAGTTGGGAGGGCGCACTCAGTGGCGCCCTTATTTCTGGACCCTCTATCTTAGTTTTTTATCTTAGTAACTTAAGAACACTTGCCTTTTATTTTATTTTTGTTTATGACTAGTAATAGCTTTTCATTTCTTAGTTTTTTTTTCTAGTGTATATCTTTAGTCATGACTTATGACTTAAACCGCTTATCCTTTAAAAAAACCAATCAGTGTAGCCGTTACATTCTTTGATATTTAATTTCTGTCGTTAGTCCGATTAATTATTGTTACTTTTACAATTCTGTCTCTCAGGGAAGTCATCACTGGTGCTGCGTTTTGTCAAAGGTCAATTTCACGAATATCAAGAGTCAACGATTGGAGCTGCATTTTTAACCCAGACGGTAAGCCCCTTGTCCTCGAAGTTCACTGACCTTTCGTTACCCTTTTGCGCCGTTCACTCAGCCTGCTACGGATAGCTTTCCGTTGTTTCTGGTCGAAATATGCAAATTCAAAATGTTTTTTCCTTAAATGAACAGTTGCTGCTATAGTTAGGGAGGAGGAATTTTGTGCCGCTTTGTTTTAATTGGGTGTTTTTACTGCAGGGAAGCATTCTTTTGAAAACAAAGCTCTAGACCGCTCTAATTTATTTCCCTTCTTTTTTTTTTTGTTATCGCAACGTAAGGAGTTAAGGAGCGCGAGAGCTTCAATCTAAAAATTGACCGAAACTATAGTGACAGGAATTGCGCGGATAATTTTCATTTAGCTGGATGCTAGACTTGGAGGATGGAGCCGTAGAAAGTTGAGAACTTTCAGCAATGCAAATTCTCAGGCAAACATTGTTTTAGTTTCATGCAGTAAGCTTAGGTGCGAAATTTAATTACTCCTCTTTAGTCATAATCGATTTTTAATTTTAAGAAAAAATGGTTTGTGAATGATCTAACTAATATATTAATGGTTAAAGATACTTGTTAGATAAAATCCACTAGAATTGCAAAACTCCACAGTAGTCACGTTGGTGAATTACAGTTCACTAGCGTAAAAAATATCTAGAGATAAATTTCTTCGTGACCCACCTATTGCGTACGTGAAGGGGTTTATTAAAACTGTATCAATGGGAATGGAGGCCCCATAAACCTTAATCATCACCGGTAATTCACGTTTATGTTCGACATGCTAATAAAGGAGATATGCGAAGCGAAATGGCAAAGTTTTGTCTTCTTTGTTGGTCAACTAATTTGCGTTCGCAACTTGAGGAGCCTCGAACCTGGCGCTCGGCTTGGTTTCCGTAATATTTTAGGAGAGCGCTATTAAATTGTACATACATCGTTTATATGTGGTTGTTTTTGTATGAAAATGGTGCACCAGGTATTTAGAATGGTGTTGATGTCGTCTTTTTATCAGGAGTCAGATACAAATCGTTTTGCACGCAAAACCGGTTACTTTGAACGATCAATTTGTGCGGATTGCACATTTCCTTCAATGAACTGAATCAGTCGGGAGTCTAAAACGTAAGCATAAGTCTTAGAGGATCTATGACGTGTCAGCTACGAAGAGAAAAAAAGGAAGACTTCAAGAAAAGTTTTGGGCGCCGGTGAATGCTCTCTTTCCCCCACCCCGAACTACATTTTCCTCTCTGCTGCTGATTATTATTGCTGTGATAGTTAAATCGTAAAATTACTGCATGGGATGGTGTTGTGGATGAATTATGGAAGGCCTTGAAATGTTGGTTAATTCCGCAAAACACTACTGAATTATATCCCGTTTTTGCACGCAAAATTTCCACATATCACTATAAGTCCGTACCAAAGATTCCTCTTTTAGGTTTGCCTAGATGATGCTACGGTAAAGTTTGAAATCTGGGACACAGCAGGTCAAGAACGGTACCATTCGCTGGCTCCTATGTACTATAGAGGTGCTCAGGCTGCAATTGTAGTGTACGACATTACAAATCAGGTGATTCAAAGTCCATTACTCCTGTGAAATCGCGTTTGCTTCTATTTCTAGATAGTTACAGTTTTTTCTCGAGTTTTTCAACTTCTAAATTGCATGGCTCATCATTCCTTCTTTCAGGAATCTTTCCAAAAAGCTAAGAATTGGGTGAAAGAACTTCAACGACAAGCGTCTCCAAATATTGTTATGGCTCTAGCGGGTAACAAGGCCGATATGGCTAATAGGGTATGCTGTTTAGTTTTTCATTGTGACATGCGGTGCTGCCATTGGAAGGGCATCGCTATTTCGATTTCCTGCACGATAAGGCGCTTTTGTCCGAGCTTGAGGTGACACGCTAGTCATTTGGTGTTTCTAGGTAACAAGCATATTTACTAGCATATCTCAAAAGATTAGTTCATCAATTTATTACAAATACTTGACGCTTTTTAAAGGAACCAGTTGACTAGTTTGTGTAGTTTATTTTTGGTTGAGAAGATGTTATATCGTATTCTTTGCACCGGTGATTTTTACTTAGCAGATATGAAATGGTAGGTAATGACAAGCTAAAACAGCAGGTCACTCAATACTGCTTTTTTATTACTGGTAATTTCGGTAAAAGATTTTCATCTAAAATTCTAGTAATATCTAAGTTCGCAAATATTGGCCTCCAAATCTCACGTCATTGGAGGTATTCACGTCATTTTTTGGAGGTATTCACGTGTTTTTTTTTAATGTGTAACGTTGTTAGCGGTGATTTTCTGTAGAAAGAGGTTTTTGAGGAGGTTTTGTTTTATTCTCTTTGCAAAGAAAGCGGTGCATCATTTTTTTTGTTTCAATTACTCCTTTTACAACTTCTGATAATGCGAAAAGCTGCTTTTTTGTTCAGGTCTTCAGTCTTCAGATTTTTGCAACCTTATGTATTTAACATTTTAGCATAGCAAGGAAAGCTTCCATCATTAAATTCTAAATTTCACTTTTGTTTGCTTTGTTCAAGATCTACGCTTTGATAAAAGGTTAATGAATAGGTTGGAAACTTTTTTGAAGTAATTTTTATTGAATGGGAAGTGTTCTGTTGCATTCTCAAAAAAGCGGTATAACTTTCCAGAGCTAACCCTGCCTTTTTATAAATCTTTAGAAGATTTCCATGCAGGCGTAAGATTTCTAGGGCATATGTTTCCTTTTATTTTCCTCACTGTTGTTCTTCAGTAGAAAACAATTGCGAAATGTGCCACACGCGTTATATGACAAATTTTTCAGCGAACTGTTGAGTATGAGGAAGCTCAGGCCTATGCAGAAGACAACGCTCTGCTCTTTATGGAAACTTCAGCAAAGGTTATGATTTTCTTGTTGTGCTTTCTAAGAGTTCCTATTTTCTTCATTCATTTCCGTTTTTCGGTTGTATTTCTATGTTATGAGTTCAGACATCGATGAATGTGAACGATATTTTTATGGCTATTGCGAAGAAGCTACCAATCGGTCCCCCAGCCGGAGAACCAAGTGGTACAGTTGACATGAATCAGCCACAACAGGCACAGAAGGGTAATTGCTGCAAGTAGAGGAGCTAGAGCGCACCTTGCCGTTTCACTGCTGACATACGTGCAGGAATTAATCTCTTGTACTGACTGTGTAACATGTGTGTTATCGGTTAGTACTTTGCTCTTCTGGAGAGAGTCGGAAGCATATCCGCTGTGTGTTTGTCGTTAGTGTATGGTACGAGGTGTTGTTATTTTTCAAATTCCTCCTCTTCGGGCCCACTCTGTTTTTGTACCTTTTTTTATACGTATTTTTGCTTACACAAGAAGATGTATATGATTTTGTTTTGTCATCGATGGACGCCTTTTCTTTTCACCAATTAGTGCTGTTCTTCATTCCTTTTGAACCTTTTTTTATACTTATTTATTCATAATGTTATATTCGGCAAACTTCCCTGTACACAACACTTCAACTTTCCCTTCATCTTCCGAGAAATACAAGAGTTTTTATAACGGTTCATTGAGAATCTACATCTAGTTGTTTCTCATTCATCTAGCTTCACTTGTTTATTTCTTTACCGATTTTGTCATGCTGTAGTCTCGTCTAACACTAAGTCGATTTTAATATATGCGCAAAAACTGCTGTACGCCGTATGCTTAAGTTCTCCGTCCAGTGGTGTTTGGTCATGATATTCGTGAAGTATTTCTGCATGTCTTACTATTGATAAAGCTATTCTTACGTATAGATTGGCCTTATATCAAGAGATGGGTTAGAACCGCTTCGATACATAGTGACGTCGAGAAACATTGGAGTAGCATTTTGAAGAAAAAAAAAGATATGAAAAGTGAAGTCATGGAAGGTTTGATATGAGTCAACATGAATTCGTTGCGTTTGTTTTCCTATATTTATTTTTTAAATTGTTTTTATTATTAATTCTTTTTAATATCAAAGTATTTTTCTTCCTACAGCTGCACTGCACGTGCGCCTTGCAAAATGTTCATTTTTGAGCTTTAGATTCCATAGATTGCGGTTATAATGATAGAATGTAAGATATTGCCGGTCTTTCAACGAAAATGTTTGGGATTTGAAATCGGAGATTCGAGCATGCGGAGATTTGCATTTTGATGGAGTTTAATAATGATGTCATAGAATGCGGTGTCCAGGAATTCTACATTCGTGTTCTCGCAAACCCTTGGAATATGAAATGATAAGTTAAATGGTGCTTTAGCATTTTTTTTATCCCTCGACATTTTAAAGTAAGCATAACAGCGAAATTAATTGTGATTTGTGGTAACAGATTAATGGGTGAACAAATTTTGCCAATACAGTGCTTTTTGTGATTTAAACAGCTCATCTTGGCCAATTCTGTCAATGTTAAGTTGACTTAAATAAATTGTATGTGGTCGCATACCGAGTATATTTTTGCACCTTGGCGTATTACTTCATTTCGATTGCATTTCCTAAATAGTCTTTCGCAAATACTTCTATTCTCGTGCAGATATAATAAGATTACGTTGCTCATTTTGGGAATGAAAATTCGAAATCTCGGATGAAATTTTTGTTAGGATGGAAGCTTCTATCGTTGCTAGTATTGGAGGATTTTGATACGAAATTTTGCAGATGTCATAGACGAACGGAATCTGAGAAATGTCGTGAATAAATTGTTCCGAGTATCAGTTTGCAACATCCTATAATTGCTGCAATTCTTTTTGTTTTGTGTGAGCTTCGGTGTGTTTCGAATCGTTATATCTTTGTCCAAATATTTTGTGCAACCTGAAAAATTTCTCGTCATTAATTATTTTGTGAATAACAGTACTCATTTATATTAAGTGAGGCTGGGGGTAGGTTTTGTTAATGGGATTTTGGCTTTGTAATTGGCTTATCAAAGCGATATACAACAGCTCTGAGGTAGTCTTCGAACTGGAAAAGAGCTGTTTTTTTCTAGGGGAAGACCATTTTGCTTACTGGTCAGGTTTTCAGAGTTTCAATCCCGTTTAATAATCGTGCCTCTGCATTTTTCATTTTTTTTTTCAAGTTTTCTCTCTTTTAAACAGAATATCTTTTTCTATTTGGGCTTTTTCTTAGAGTATTACACAGATTCTGACTCATCCAGGTAGTACTTTTTATTTATTTATTTTTTGAAGTGAAGAGTTCATTAATCATGTAACGCTTAGTGCTAAGCGGTTCTCTTAATCCCTTCAGGGGTGAAAGGAACTGCTCGAACCAGATTCTGGATTTTACTTTTTTTCTTCAATTACAAAATAGTGGATCGTTGCAGATTTTATTTTTGAATGTCCCGATCAAATAGTTCAAGACCGTCACTCTATTCGATTATGCGAACAACTACCGACGCGATACAAGCAGCTGCTTCCATATTACGGTTTGTCGATGACTCTGCTGCACGCACTGTTCAACCTGGGCAAGGTTAGCGACATTACTTTCGTAAGCGAATAGTTATAGTTCGGTCATAAAATCCTAGCTTTGGTTACGATTTGTTCTTGTACAGGTATCAGAGGTGAGCACGGCGTGATCGCCAGTGGTCGAGTCATTCCTATGCTATCTGTGGATCTAGATGCAGCACACTCTTCTAACAGCTCTCATGTTGACAATAATACTAGCCCCAGCACTGCAGCACCAGTTTCGCCTCCTCGTACTTCACCGCGCCCACCAACCCCTGTAAGCAAGCCTTTTTTCTTAATTTAACATGAAATGGTGTATGACACCGTTTTCCAGTTTATCTTTTAAGGTTCGGCGTGTTCTACGACGCAAAATTGGTGTGTTGCATAGCCAGCGAGCAGCTAAACGCTCGGATATAGGACGAGATGATCGGACAGAAATTATTACTAGATTATTAAATGAAGAAATTGCTCTTCAAACAGAAGCACCTGTAGGATGTTATGCTTCTCCTAAGGTTAGTGACGCTAATTAGGATTTGACTCGAGAAATTGTTGTTCAGTTTCTATACTTCAGGGTGATGATCTGTTCTTATGGACGGCAGTACTAGAAGGTCCGCCTGGAACCGTGTATGAAGGCGGTACCTTTTTTTGCAATATACATGTCACTTTGAGCTATCCGAAGACACCACCAAAGGTTTGATGCACTATATTTCCTCCTTTCTTTTTTTAAATATTAATTTTTTTCTCAAGCTTCTTCTTCTAGGTCGAGTTTCTCACAAGGATATATCACTGCAATGTGAACGCGCAAGGAGATGTATGTCTTTTTTTGAATTCGCAGTTACCTACATAACGTAGAGGTGCTATTTATTAATGAGGACTTATTAGCATCAATTAGGTGGACATTTCACGATATCTATGAGAGTAACGATATCTATGACACAGTGTTCAACGTTATCTCACTTTCTGTATCATAATTTTTTTTAAACACTAAACGACTCTAAAATTTGACTGAGATCCATACCTTTGGAAGATGCATGGTGTGCTCCTTCCAACCATCATAACATATCCATTACCTCAATCTTACAAATTTATTACCTTAACTTTGTAAGACGATAATATGCGTTTTCTGTGCAGTTTTTGTCAGCGCGAGTCAGGCGTTACACCGTATTGATGAGTCATCTCTGTCGTAAACAGCTTCGAATGAGATTGAGGTAAATGCCAAAGGAACTGCTAGAACCGACGAATGAAACTGAGGAAAATGCTAGGGGATTCGTCAAAGTCGATGCATGCACAATTACCTGCGTGGCCGTTAAGAAAACGTCTTCACTGCTTCTTTTACTATGTCGTTTTTTTCGCCATGCTGTCTCAGAGGAGATAACCTGATGAAACCAAATTGTCTACGCTTACGCATGAAACTGAATGTACACGGTCGCTGGCGCGTCGTCAAAATCCTTCCATTCATCAGCGCAGATCAGGCCGCTCCTCGTTCTCATACGTTGCTCTCATCGTTGATGACGTTACTCAAAACCTGCAGAAGGTTACGGAATCAAACAAAAAAAAATCTTTGCAAAAAAAAAGTGTTTTGTGGGCACTTTGCAAGCCATATGATTCATTCACTCATGATAATACAGGTATGCATTGACATTCTAAATGACAAATGGAATCCATCGATGTCGATCAAAACAGTGCTGATGGCGTTAACCTCACTAATGTTTAGTTGTAATCCAGGTGAGCAGGCGTCATTCGATTTTTTTCCCCGTAAACGCAGATTCATGATTGCAGATGAACCGCTTGTCCCTTCCATTGCTAAACAGTATAGAGAGAATCGAGAAGAATTCGACAAAATGGCTCGTGTATGGACGCAACGTTACGCAGTTTAATCATGTTGCTGTAAGTTTTTTTTCTTCGCTCTTTGCCATAGTTTTGTCCTCTTTTTTTTCTCTCTCTCTTATCTGGCAGTACTTTTCTTCTATTCTCGGGCACTTTTGTACTTCATCGACCCGAGGAATACTTCATGAAAAGTGGTTAAATTTTTCTCAGAATTTGTAGGCGGAAGCTTTTGTTATTTCCCAGCGAATTTCCCTGTGCTTTACAATATATTAATGCATTGTCAATCGTTTGAAGCTATTGTTAAAGATTTGACAAATTCTGCCTAATTGAGACACTATTCGAATTTTTGTCCATCAAACACTCTTTTTATCTTCCTCTTTACTTGTACTCTGTGTTTTGGAACAGAAACCACCTGCGTGATTTCATTTTTGTTCCCATAACTCTTTTCGTAATGGATAACATTCTATTCTCGGGTGTTCCGACCCCTATTACCGACTACAGAGGAACGAATAAATCTGCGTTGCCGCAGCAGGCTGCCCATTGGTAAAAAGTCCACCGCAAATTGAACATTGGCGTTAGGAATTACAAATCTCTTTACTTCGTAAGAATATTGAATTATTGGTAAGGAAAGTGGTAATAAAGTTGAGAAATATTAGAAGGACTGCTTGTCAGAAGAACGACACGACTTTGCGGAACTCCTAATACAGAAACTGACTTTCAGAAATGTAGTTGTAACTGTAATTGCATGTACATCTAGTAATTATAATAATATTAGTAACAATAATAATAATAGTAGCTGAATGTAATACCCATATTCTTTCTTCAAAAGCTTAATCGCGTTAGGCAGTTGTATTTACTCATCTGATGCAAATTTCATCCTCTTCAGGACCTTGGCTAAATCTCCTCTGAGGAATGAATCAGTCAATGGAGAGACAATGAAATGTGATAATGTGATTTCGCATTGGGACTCAGTCGCATTGCATAGGCTACTACAGATTCTCAAGTATGTTTCCACGAATTCCACTCAACTCGATCTTGCTGGGCTGTAGGAATTTCGCAAAAATTTTTCCTCAGAAAGATTGAAACGCTGACTTTTGTCCATGAACCTGATTGTACTGGTATTCATTGATTGGCTCTTGAGTCAAGATTTGGCAAGGATAGGTCTTTTTGGGATTGTTCGTTCGATGATCCATTTTTTCTTGTATTCTCCGTTCCTGTGCGTTCCTCTTGTCTATATATGTATGTGATTAAAAACGGGTTGTGTTAAGTGCTACTGATTTTAAGGCACGATAAGCTTCACTGGTTGATATTATAAGTTATTGTGTATACTAGACAGTAGTACTAATAAATTAGCAATAAATTTATAAATTAGAGCCTGTACATATTAGGAAGAAGAAGTTTTAGTAGAAAATAAATAAATACACAAATTTATATTTATAGTGAGAGTGTTATTTTTATGAATAATATTTTGAAAAATATTCGATGTGAGAGGTTTTCTTCTGCAGGGATGTGCTGTTTTGGAACTTTATAAGTATAAGTATACCGAAAATATCAGAAATCAGAAATAACATTATCAATCAGAATATATATATATATATATATATATATATATCAGAAATCAAGAAATAGTATCAGAACTAATGCAGATTCAAGAACCTTCAATGATTTTACTTCGAAAAGCAAAGATTTACAAGTATAGCCTAACGGCTATCACTTATGATGGATTACCGTGTCCTCGATGAAGTAATAGAAACATCGGAATACTACGGTAATCCTAGAAAAAGTATATTATGTTCTCAGTGTTTTGTTCTGCGTAGCTTACAACTCTCCGCCCCTAAAAAAACTCGTGACACTTTTGAAATATGATGAATAGAGAAATAATGCATAATAAGAGTAAGAAATTTAAATTGCTACTAGGAATTTGTAGTTGGACATGGGACCTTCTAAGTGCTATTAAGTATCCATAGTTATATCCGGCGTTTTTTTTAAGCGTATTTTTTTAGCGTACATACTTCATGCACTTTTAGTGCTGAAAAGTTTCTCTGGACTATTCCGTCTTAGGCAGCGTTTACCCTCTTTCCATCGTATGTTCTTCATTTTCGTTTATTTCCTGAATGAATCCTGAAAAAACGAAAATAAGATCGTTTTTCTGCTGCACTTCAGCCCCTATAGCTTCAAATTCACTTTCGAGTTTTTTTTTTCTAATCGCTCTGCTATCCATGAAGTGCAAGTGTACTTGATTCACGTGACGTACCGTATCCGTAATGAAATCTGCTTGGTAACCATGAAACCTTTCTAAACTAATACTATAATTAAGTAGTATAGAGGGTATAATTTAAGTCCCCCACCCCGGGCAGGTTTATTGATGATTTGCGGGTCTTCTTTAACCGTGGTCGGATGCCGCCGGCTGTCTGTGTCGAGTTTCTCCTCACGAGGAAGCACCAGCCACCGTAGAAATGTGTGTGTGTGTGTGTGAGAGAGAGAGAGTGTATGGCTAAGGCAACGGTTAATTGCGGTCGTTGCCGACAAAAGTAGATGAGTGTAGGTAGAATATGTACCTACGCGATAGTTGACCTGACCTGTAGAGCAGCTCTTATTCAAACAAACTCCATTTACAGCTACAGCTACGTACGGCATTACGCTGATGCTGTTGCTTACGTTTCTGCTGCTCGTCTTATTTACAGGTGAGTGTCCGGATAAACTACCATAAGTTCATGTAGATTATTTCTCCTTTAAAGAGAGATGAATAGCTAATTTGAGTTCCTTTATTCAAGAGCACTGATAATTTGTCTCTAGGCTGCTCTGCTGCTAAATAAACGTAATAAAATAAAATAAAGTAAAATAATGAAAATAAAAATAACATAACAAGTACGTAAAATGACATAATAAATACATAGTTTATTTTACGTTGAAAAAACTTTTTGAATAGGTTGAAATTACTTTGTTAGTGAGCTAACACATCCACGAATTTCATGATTACATGGCTTCATGGTTTTCTTTCTTTTTTTTTACTGAGAAGAACTTTTTAATTTTTCTTTCTTTCTTTTTACTGAGAAAAACGAAGAACATAAATGAAAATGTTCATAGTCGAGCAAAATTTTTAAATTTTTTTCTGTAACAACGTTACATATTTCCCCTGGAAATGTTAAAAATAAGGATGCGATCTGCTCCGGGAAGCAGATCTTCTCGAACCTGATTTATGCTCAGGAAACTCAACATTCATTAAGATATTCCACATAGGAGTGCGAAGCTAAAATAAAGGAGGGGAAAAATAACAGAATAAATTAAAGAATAAAGGTAAGGGAAGGAATCGTTTGCCATCCTTGACCTTTCTAGTACCTATCCAATTTCTATGCACAGGATAAATATGAGAAGCATAAATATTTTTCGCATTTCAAAGGAAGGGTTCCTTCTACTTCTAAGAAATTGTTCAGACTTTCAGACGTTTTAATCAAAGAAATTTATCTAGCTCAAGGTGATTGAAGCTAATTTTCACGAAATTTCTTTTTAAATTTGGTGGTTAATCAGGAGATTTTCGATCAGGCTCTTGGGTAGTCTTCATAATATTATAACTATTATATTCGTTTGTCTTTTTTTATATGCCTTTTCTACCCATCTCCCGTTGCCAAAGAGAGTTCAATTTGAAAAAAAAAGTTTCGTAGCGAAGACTCTGACATGAATTTTAGCGGATTACGTTTTAGTTTAAGTACAATTCCTATGAATGTCCCTTGAAGGGATCGTTCAGTGAAATTTACTGCAGTTATTGGACTCCTTTCACTGGTTGGCAGAGATCAGGATCTAGTTTGCAAATATAAAAGCAAAAACCCTGTGACAACCTCTATAAATCAACATTGATTACGACCATCAAAGTGTTCAATTCAGCCGACAATGCATCTCTTTACAACCATTACGAATGGGTGAAGTGAAAACGTGAGAAGAAGTGAGTACGTGATGAGTCAGTGATTAGTCAACAAAACAATTTTTTACATTCGTAGGAGTGATAAAAATCCATTGAATTTGCATGCTTCCATTTTATAAATGGGTGTAAAGAGTTGCTTCGTCGGGTAAATTATCTTGATTCATCTGTTCTCTATATTTGTAGGGGTGTTTCATATTTACGCTGTGACATTTGCACTACCGTGCTCTAGAAAACTCAACATTGTAAATTTCCCTATCTTAAAAAGTGTTGTCTTGAAGATGGGTGCATTCAGGATGGCGCATCCTTAACGGAACGGATTGCGCAAGAGAAAAGTGTGGTTTCCCCACACATCGTAAATTCCTAAGAGCCTGTATCGTGACCAACGTAAGTAAAAATGTATAAAACAAAAAATATGAGTGCAAAAAATTAGAAAATATATAATATTCATTCAAAAAATATGTAAACGTGATTGAAAAAAAAATATAAAATCAAAAAATGTGTAAAACCTTGTGGATGTGGTTTTACACGGATAGAAGCCGTATGTAGTATGTAGACGTTTTAGAGGTGTATAAAAAGGTTTTCAGTCTGTATTGCTTCCGGTGATTTCCTTTTGCAGTGAAATTGCTCTGGATGTTAGGGAAAAAAGATAAGAGCTAGAGAAAAATTGTGGATTTTTTTCCCTGTTCTCTAGCTTTTCAAAAAATCCAGTAACGCTTGTTTTTTTTGGAGGCGATTTTTTCTTGGCGTTCATCTCTACGATATATTTTGTTAGGATTCGCGTACATTTTTAGGAGCAGTATCGGTGCATAGAAAAATCTAGAAAAAATGGAACCAATAATAAAAAATAAAAAATAGTGGAAAAAAATAAAAATGAAATAATCTAAAAAAAATCGGCACGCACTAAAAATAGCAGGCTTTTTTGGTAATTTGCTAACAACTTAACAAAGTTATAAGTCTTAAGTCTTGTAAGGAAGGAAAAAAATCGTGATATTTTACGGAAGAATCATTTAGTCAGTGATTCTTCCATAAAATACTTTTTGATTTTTTTTTTTGCGCTACTTTGCGAACCGCTTCTATGACCACTCGACACATTTTTTTTCCTGCTTCACTCACTTTTTCCTCGTCCTCAGCGACCATGGCGGACGTCCACGTAAACATATGCATTGACGCTTAGTCTTAGTCAATAAAATAAACAATCAGTAAAATAAAATTATTTGGGAGATTGTAACAATAAAATTAATTTTGTATACTCCCGTACCTCAAGCCGAATCTTTTAGAATGTCAGGATTTCTGTTTTTTTTATTAATAGCAAAAGTGACACGTATTCATCGAAAAATAACTGCAAAAGTGCGAAAAACGTGAAAAATCGTAGGTAAACCGATGATTTTGGACTTTTGAGAAATTTATACTTGCGATTTTTGCTCGCAACAGCTTTTCTTTGGAATAAGAGGGTAAATCCTCTCAGAGGAACATGCCTTAGTACTTATGCACATCATTAAACAATGAGTAAATCACATGTGCTTTAGCTAATGATGACCATTATTCCCAGCTGTCTGGCATGTGCATCGCTGATAGCGCAGCGATAAATTATTCCTATGAACCTCATCCTGGTGACCAGGTTGAACTAATTCGTGCCCTTAAAAGGTCAGGTGAAAATAGATAGGCGTAGAGGTGTGGAAACTCACCACATTCTTCCACGATTTTTCTTTTTTGAGATTTTTTTAAAGCCAAGTTCTTGAGAAAATATTTTTATTACGTTGACGATAGAGTGCTTTTTTGCGCATCTGCGCCTGGTCCATGTTTTTATTTTCCTGGTCTCTGCTGTGTGTAAAATTATTCGAAAATAAAAAAAAGCCCTATAAATACAACAAAAAAGAAAGAAAAAAATCAGGAAATCATTATGAAACGGCCACTGAATTGTCCGGGTCACCGGAGTCGCGGAATGGTGGAGAACTGCCTCAATTCTCTTCCTGTAATCACTAAAAATGTATTCCGCATGAATTCAAAAGATCCATAATCAATATGGTAATCAAAATAATGATCAATAATTAAAATAAAAAGTACGGAATACAAAAGAAGAGGAAAATTGCTTGAAAAGAATAAGGTGACCAATAATTCCAATTATTTTAGTATTTTTAGTTCCTGTTCAGAGCGAATTTCTAAGTTTAGGAATAACGTGTTTATTTTTACGTGTTGGGTTATAGGGTTCGATTTAAAAACACAAGGATTTCCATGCCTCTATTCTTAATCTTTTTTTTGTAGTCAACAACTTGTATTCCAGAGCTAAAAATATTTTTAAAAAAAGTACCTAAAGGTAAATTGAAGTAAAGCAAAATAAATTTAAATTTCAAGAACGCCCAGAAACGACACGAAAAACGTTATGGTTACGATAATAGAGGGAAGTGGGAATTTTTTAGAAGGCGTTTGTCAAATTTTGCAACTTGATGACATGTTTTTCTTCTGCAATTTTTCGTGGATCTTCGCTCAAATTCCCAAATGACTTCATGTTTGCATTTGAAGTGTATCAGAATGTATTGCAACGGAATGGGGAAGCACATAGAATTTGATGAAACTGCAGCGATTCCAAGCAAGATGTTCTATTTTGCGTTTAATCATTATTGATTGAAATCAGCGCGAATTTTTTCGGTTGCTAAAGATGAGAGGAGAAGTTGATGAGCAGTCGCTGTTTACGAATATCCTGTGGAATAGTCTGTTATTGTGCCGTAGCTTCACTTATGAGATTTTTTTACATTTTTTTTCTTCTAAATATAACATTTTCTCTAAGCTCGAACTGAGTAATAATTTGCCGGTCCCATGATGGAAAAATCTGAAAAATTGTCTGATGGAAAAAAATATATTTGATATGACTATTGGAATTGAACAATTCAGAAGATCATTCATGATCAGGAAATTAGGCCAACGATTGTTGAAAATAACTAGGTGACTTAATTATTAACTCATTTTAGTGAAATTGAAGTTGATCATATCATCGGAAATGAAGCGTCACTTTTATGTTTAACTCCATAATTATTTTATCATTTTTTCTATGGGCGAGAACTGGTTCCCGTCAAGTAATAGACATGTGAACTATGTGCATTTCATCGTATCGACAATGGCAACAAGAATTTTAAGCAACTACGCTAGAACTTAATTGGAACAGATCTGTTGTTGATCCAGAGAAGCAAAGACGGGGGTGGTTCCAATCAATACCCATTTCTGAAATAGCTACCTTTACACGGCGTCTAAGAGCCAACAAAGTTTCAAAAAGTCAGATAAAAAATTCGCATAAAAATTAGATTGAAGAATTTAGGTCCCACGCCTACATTGGCTGCCGAATGTGATCTCATCGAAGAAGCGATTTCTCTGCAATGTCTTTCCCCATTGGTGGAGTATGCGACTATTGATCGATACGTTCTGCATCCTCCTCTGAGTGACGTAGATAATTTGTGCAATCAGTACAAAGAATACAAAGTGTGCACCATAGGTATAGACCCGAATTGCAGGTAAGATTTACTTCATGGAATTCCTGGTGCTTTTATTTCGAAAATTTGGTTTTGGGCGGAGTTTGTCGTGCGTGCGGTTGCGGCGCGGAGAGGGTTGAACTTATCTGCGACGAGCTTTCTGCTTGGAAAAATTCCGCATTAAGAAACAAAGAACAACCGCAATTATGCAGAGACTTATCCGCCCCCGGTCACATTTGACTAAATGAACTTGGTGGGAGTGTATTAAAATTTCCAGGAAATCTCGGGCACCGAATATTGAACGAATGTACGAAGGAATGTGTGAGGAGAGTTTCCGTAGTGTTGTACGCGAAGAAGTCCAATGTTTATCGAATTTAGAGAGGTAGGTTTCCCGAATTTTGTTTTTCTCTCACGCTCTCTGAAGTCATTCAACTGTAACAGGTTCTGGATATCCTCCAGAAACTTACACAAGGAAGGATTTCATCCCAAAATTCACCAGAGAGATCTTAGAATTTTCCAATTTCCCATAATTTCAGAGATCAAAAGCTTAGAGAATGTTTTGTGAATCGAACAAATACGCTTCGAGATGAAGATCCAGGTATGGAATTTTTTTTTACCGTAACCTTAATGAAAAAATAGTACATGCAAGCAATCCCTGAAGAAAATAGACCTCAACTTTCTGGATTTTGAGAATCTCCAGATTCTAAGTGGCTGTTTTTTTCACACTTCTTTTATATCAAGTGGAAGACTTTGTATACATTTAAACTATTTGGTGCGAAATATCAAACAAAGTGTTTGGGATAAATAATAAATAAACAACTTTGCAACTATAAATCAATATAGTAATTGCAACGATACTATGAATATTAAATTAAATCAATATTAGAAATCAATACGACGTCGTAATGTGGCGAGATTCATTGGACGTCGTGCATTACAGTTTTAGTTTAATTCCACTGAATCCCTCCAAATATTTTTTCCACACACAATCCAACGCTTCTATTTTTTTTAAATCTTTTTACCATTGTTATTTTAGCTATCCCTGATAGTATTTTAGATACTGAGAAAATTCAACAAAAAGCACTGCGCACCGCAAAAGATTACAGAAAATGACGAAATGACCAAAAAAAATGAAAATCACGTTATTGTAAGGATTAGGGAAAATTTCCATTTAATTTTTATTTTGTAATTGGACCTTTAAAACCACATGATAGAAAAAAATAAATTTAAAGAAATTTGAGTCACTCAGGCTCCTAAGCACTGCTATTCAACCCAATCTGTAAACTAATATTCTCGATAATCGTGGTTAATATATTACTGACCATTATTTATTATAATATTTTATATTTTTATACGATAAATAGGGCAAAAAAAATGACTGTGGAATATTTTGAAGAAGAACTTCCCTAACTTTTCAATAACATGCTAATTTCAAAGTTTAATAAATAAATTTAAATCTTTATTGATTATTAGTGCTGACATGTGACGTTGAGATGTATGTTTACAAACACCGAATTTGAAACATTACCCCCTGTTTCTGAATAAACATTGGACCTATGTTTATGGATTAACAGTTAATTCCGCGATTTTTGGGGATCTTTCCTGATCGTGTTTGAAATTTTCAGCTGTTCCACCAAAAGCTGATGTATCGTACTCTTCTTACGAATGTCTCATCACACAAACGTACGTGGATTGTCTGCTGGAACGAAAGGATAAGTCATGCAAGGAAGCCATAAAGGTGAAATAGGTCAAAAAAACTTTGAAAATGATTTTTTTTTGCAGTTAAAATGGAGTAAAAATACAATGAAACGTGAAGAAATATCAATAGAAGTATAAAAAAAATATCACTACGTCCTAAAAAAAATCCTTGATCATATTTGTGGATTATTCCAGCTCGAAATGGCAATGCTATCAATGTTATCCTCCCGGAATGATAGCCAGTGTGTACTTCATACAACTTCAACGAAAAAACGTCCAGTACAAACAGGTACGGTACCGTTTATTTTTATACTCGTCGATACTTATGTTTGACGCCACGACCGCGACGCGTTTGCAGCAATTCACTCACGTTTTCCAAGCACATAGTTTTTCCGCTCTGTGCCAAATCGTGGCGAGTCCGCATCGCGATCATCGAACATGGACACAAGGATCTATCTCCTTGAATCCCAGTAAGAAAAAAAAATCTAGAAGACCAACGTCAGGAGCGCCGAATACACCAAAATAATTTGATATCATCGTCGGAAAGCAGTAGCTCGGTAGTAATTATAATTAATTAGGATATAATTAGTTAAACTACCGTCTCTGGATGATTTCTCGAAATGTTGAGGTTTTCCTGGAGGCAGGAGGGGGGTTACTAATACTCGTATGATCCTTTGCAAAATTCGACACCGTGATGTCCAGAGGACATCTTTTTTTTGCTTTTTTTTTGGATTTGAACCATTATTGCGGAAAAAAATGCTTAAAAATTGAACAGCGACGCGGAAAACGTCGTTTGACATCGACGCTGAAATTCTGAGTTAAAATTCGACATGGATCGTAGAGTTTTAATCCTGTCGAAATTTAATATTTGTCTTCCAAAAGGTCCTAGCCAGAATTTTTATGTACTTCCGAACTATTTCAGAGGTCCCACTAGAGGAATGTGACAAACGTGGAAACTGTAAATGTCGTTTGAATGGTTACGTTTACGATTCGGACACGAAAAAATGTATTGGTAGGTGATATTTGAACACGAAAAATTATCACATGCATTTGAAATGAATGAAATTCATTGTGGATATTCATAGATATCAACGAATGTGACACCTTGGAACCAGGCTGCTCTCAGAAATGCGTCAACCATCCGGGAACCTACGAATGTATTTGTGATCCAAGTTTCTTTCGACTTGACACGGATAACAAGACCTGTATACGTAATGACAAAGGTAGGTCACTGTCATTTTCTTTTAATTAATTTTTCTTGACAAAAAAATAGACCATAAAAAATATTTTAAAAAAATAATATACAATATAAAAATATAAGACGGATAAAATATATGAAAATACCAAAAATAAACAAAATAAATAACTAAAAACTTAAATAAAGAAATCTATAACAGCTATAATAATTTCTAATAATAATAACAATAATAATAATAATAATAATCTGAAGTAATAATAATAAATCTGTCTAATACCAAGTTGTACCAGAACGTTCTGACTGAAATTTGGAAAAAAAAATCGAATTAATTCGTGGAAATAATATGCCGTGTGATGTATTTGTATAAAATTTTTAAAAATTTGAATCCTTTTCATATTTGTTGTTTTTCTAATGCATTTTCGTTGTTCACAGTAGAATTTGCGGTCCTACAGACAGCAAAAGCTGAAAAAGATGACTAAGAACAAATACCGCGCCCATCACATTCTGGGATGTGATCCTAACGTTCTTTTCGTCTCTTGAAATAACATTTAGCAATTTATTTAGAAATTATTTGCAATTTTGGGGGGAATCCAAGTAAAAGCACTGTGCCGTGGAAGACTATAGGAGATCGAGGAAATGATAACAACAACAATAATAATAATAATAATCTGAAGTAATAATAATAAATCTGTCTAATACCAAGTTGTTCCAGAAATTCCTTACTGAAATTTGGAAAACGAATTACTCGTTATTTTGAGGGTTAGGGAATGCTCCCATTTAATTTTGGTTCCGTATTCGGGCCTGTGAAACTACGTCGGAAAAAGAAGTTTTTGAGTCGCTTTGGCCCGTAGGCACTGGTATTCAACCCGATCTGCAGACTAATATTGTCGATAATCGTGGCTAATATATTACTATTATGACCATTATTTGTCATAAGATTATATATTTTTATACGATATTTGACAAAAAATGACTGTGAATATTTTGGAAAAGGTCTCTCTGAACCGTTTAATAACACGCTAATATCCGCTAATTTTCTAGATCCAATGTGGCTCTTCTTCGCTCATGGACAATCGATCTGGAACATTTCACTGAGTGGAGGATCGTTCGAATTACAAAAAGCAGGACTGCAAAAGACCGCTGTACTTGATATTGACGTGGTTGTGAGTAAAATTTAATTATTTGTATCGGGTTACAAATAACTCAAGTCACACCTCTCCAGCGGATATTTATTTTCTGTAAGAAAAAAGAATTCGAGTAAAAGCACAGCGCCATCGAAAATGATAGAAAATAGATCACGTTATATTAGAGGCTGAGAAATCGTGCTATTTAATTTCAGTTTTATATTCGAATTTGTGAGATCTATTCAATCGCGTATGAATTTTGATAGATCAAAATCAATCACTTTTCTTCCCCATTCAGGTTCAGGACTCTTCCGATTTGATTTCGACTCTTTTTCGGACTTAGAGAGAGAGAGATTTATGCTTAGTGCTCGTCGCCTGATCCTCGTCCTCTGAGCTCGGATTGCTAACGAAACGACCCTTTCAACTAAGCTGCACCCTCTCACCTTCGCTCCCTTCCTCTACTCTTCAACCACCCAAAGTACTCGAAATAAGCGAGTTCCATTTTGTTCTTCCTCTTGGATGGAGTCAAAAAAAATGCAAATCCCTTTTTCGGAGCTCTTCACTGACCAAGGAAAGATCCTTATAGGTATAAATACAGGTACACAAATAAGGTAAATAAAAAATTAAATATAATACAAGGACGAAAAAAATAAAATACAAAATAAAGTGAAAAGTCAAATAATAAACACTTTAATATGTAATATTATTGCATTTTGTTGCTGTACTGCCTCAGCCTTTCTCACCCCTCCCCCTCCGCCCCCTCTGCTTCTTATGTTTTAAACGCGCTACAGTACAAATTCGTTAACTGGATTCTTGCTTCGCTTAGGGTTTTTTGAAATAAAATAAAATTTAAATTTAAGATAAAATTCATTATTTAATTTCAAATTTTAATCTTTTTACAATCTTGAACTTTGAAGTAAACGAAATTTAGAGTGTTTCATTTCAGCCTCTTATTAACGTAATAAGTCGATTAGAGATCTAACGTGTGTTGATTCAGGAACGCCGAATTTATTACGCGGATGTGGGAGCAAACTCCATAGAACGACTGAATTTAGATGGAACATTCCCGCATGTGCTGCAAAAATACGAAGTCGACGGTCTCGAAGGGATTGCGGTCGATTGGATTGGAAGAAATCTCTACAGTTTACGAAGGTATCCTGATCGAAAACGCTTCTCTTGTGGTGTCGAAACTAGCAAGAAAATATTTCTAGGACTGATATCCTGGTGCAAACATTAGAAGGACACCACCGACGAGCACTTTATAAGGGAGTGATGCGTCTACCGCGTGCTATTGCTGTACATCCGGCAAAAGGGTAAGGAATTACGTAAACCTACACACCTATTGCTCATATAGTCCCTAGTCTACAGTATCGCTGCTAACTTCTGCCCCAAAATCCGTCGCTAACCGTCAAAATCCTTCAAAGTAGGGAAATTAAACTTTAAAATTTTATTTTTTTCTGAAATTTGAACTTGAAATCTTGTACCAATCTTTTTTAAGTTTTATTTGGAGGTTTTGAATCTTATTTTAAAATTTTTGAATTACTATTCAAAAGAAAATAAGGTGGTGCCAATTTCAAATATCACATTAAAATGCAACATACTTGTAAACAACAAAGAAATAAACAATAAAACAATAACAATAATAACAATATAAATAAAAAATGCACCTTCATTATTTTTATCACTACTTTTATTGTTATATATTATATATTATATTGAGGCAGGAGTAGCCCCTTTGGTATGAGCTCGGCCGTGGCCTCGGCGGTCGATGGTTCAAAATCGACCTAGTACCAACTAAGCCTTTCATCTCTCTGGGGTTGATAGTGTTATTACAGTAACTTATTTCGATAAACATTATGATACATTTCCAGAATTTAAGAGTAGTGAGAAATGTTTGGCCTGAAAATATGCGAGGTTCCCCCGTAACCTTTGACATCTCGTTAATTATTTTGACATCACCGCAATCCTCCTCCCATTACCATATCCCGTGGATATCTCTCTGTGGAAGGAGGAGGTGTTCATAGGATTCGCGCTGATTTTCTACCTAAAATTGGACGAAATGCTTATTATAATCTTAATTGGGAGGTTATTTAGAGCATTTTGGTACCCCAGATGGTATGTGAGCTCAAAAATTCCATTGTTTCTAGAAATTGACGAAAATGCTGCCTTAAAAATTGCTTTAAAAAAGGCATGCATTTCCAGCTGTAGAAAAAAACAAGAAAAATTAAATTTCACCTTAAAAATATTTTAAGCGAACGAGTTTCACTTGACAACAGTTCAAATTGCAGGTTCCTATCTTGGGAAGTGCTTAGTTGTTTTTTTTTTTACTTTTTTCTTCAATTTTACAACTTTTCTCTACTATTAATTTTTTTCTTTTTCTTTCTTTGAGCAGCTGTAGGTCTTTGAGCAGCTGTAGATAGTTTTTTTCTTCTATTCTTCAAATGTAAGGAACCATCTTTCCAAACATTTTCAGGTTTTCCACGGTTGATTTGGATGAATTACAGGATGATGTTCGTTTCCGACTGGTCCTCGTACGCCTTCATCGCTGCCGCATCAATGGATGGCTCATCATTTATGAAAATTATCACCGATCGAATCACTTGGCCAAATGCTATCGCTGTAGACGTTTACAGTGATAAAGTCTATTGGGCTGATGCGTATAATGATGTCATTGAGTAAGTATTTTTTTAGGAAAAAAATGTAGTCGAGAAAAATCCGCACAAAATGTAGGGTCCCATCAGTGATAAAGTTAGGCGATGTGGGACCCAATTAATCCCAGTTACAATGACTTAAATAGTGCTTTCTTAATGAATTTCTGATCTACTCTGATATAGCTTGAAAAAGTTCATGAAAAGTCAATATTCCACCCGTTACTGTAGCAGAAATGAAGGAAATGCAGAAATGATGAAATTTTTTGAATCTGATGTTACTGCTTTGTTTTTTAATACACCTTACATATTAGTGTAAAGCAGTAAATGTTAATGTAAAATATTGAGTAAAGTGTATTAGTATTAAAATAGAACGTTATTTATAACTCAACCTAATATTTAAGTACGAAAGAACCCGCTGAGATCCTTGCGAACGAGTTTCCATTTGTATTTCTTTTTTAGTTTCCAATCAACTGTTTGCTGCCATTCAGAGAAATGTATGAATAATAAAACGGAAGTTATATGTGACTGAACAGAATATTTTTTGACCTACCCCCTAATGCAGCTGCCTTGAAAAAGTCTATAAAAAGTCGCCATCCCACTTATTACATTGAAACAAACGGAAAATTTCCAAATATCTGACATCACTGCTTTATTTCTGATACATCTCACATATTACTGTAAACCACTAAGTTTTATTGATAACTAAAATTTAGTGGTTTATAATAATACTTAGATAATAACAGATAATTTAAAGTAAGTATTAAACGATAACTCTTAGTGCGATCGTAAAATTCACGAGACTTAGGTCTGTCGGATCGACCCATCAACATTCCAGGATAATGCTTTGAGCTTTCAGAGTGGCAAATCTTGACGGATCAGGTCGTCGTGCGATCATTTCGGATTCGGGGACAGTTCCACACGTTTTCGCGCTAGCCGTAGCCGACGATTTGCTTTATTGGAGTGATTGGACCTATAGGTTCGTATAGTACTTTACAACCACTGTTTCTCAGCATTAACAGACTAAATATAATTTATTTTTAAAAAATAACAACGATAAAAAATAATAAAATAATTTACATTAAAATCAAAAAATATAATTTATTCAGGGGTCTCCTGCGTGCGAACAAATTAAATGGTGAAAATGTGACGGTGGTCGCCCAAACCGCTTTGCTACCGTATGGCCTGAAGGTGTTTCATACATCTCTACAACCCCGATGTGAGAAAGCTCTTTCTCCTTTCGTTTTTTTTTTATTTTTTGTTCTTTTTTTTGGACTTCTAATTTTGATTATTTTCTATTTTTCCGATTACGGATATTCCGAATCAGTGAATTTTTCCATCATTCCGGAATTTCTTCTTCAGTCCCTACACTTTGTGACACATTGGGTTGTGAACAATTGTGTCTTCTTGGACCTGAACGGACCGCTAAATGCTCCTGTGGTGACGGATACGAATTGCATGGCAACGGGAAGAATTGCACCAGCAATTGTGACGAAAAGCACTTTGAATGTGGTGGAACTGAAGCGAAGTACGTTCAAATTATTGCTACAAAAGTTTTACTACGACATCCCAGAAAAAAATAAAGGCGTCAGAAGAAAAAACAGAGACCAATAAAATATCCTCAAAAAATTTTCAGAGACATATAAATGGTGGGCGAAAATTTATTACAATATCAACAAGAATATCTGGAAACTGCGAGAAAAAATTGTGGATTACGACGTCGCTAAAACAAATCAAAATATTTCATCCCATGGTTCCATAGCATTTAAAATTGATTGTGAAGTCAAACACTTCGAAGAAAAAAGAAAAGGAAAAAAGAAATTATCTACATAAGTACATATTCAGAGAGAAATCAGCTGCATAAATCTTCACACTATTGCGAGTCTTTCATTTGTCGAAGGTGTCGGGATACAGTCGCAAACAACTGATATACAAAAAAGCACATTTGCGGCCTAGTTTTACGACATTTATAGAACCCAGTGGACAAAAAGTCACGCGTGGGCTGTTCTCGAGAATAAATTTACGATTTATTGACATATTAAACATACATCAGGTGTTGTCGGAGGCAGTCCGCCAACGAGATATAGTCTCGCCTCCTCGGCCATGCCACCCGGCTAGGACGAGCCTCCCTCTTTTATAATCGGGTGAAAACGACATAAATCACGAGTGTAGTTGCGGTTGCGAACGTGCGCGCTCGAAACGGCGCGGTGGAGACAGCAATTGGAACCGAGTTGGGAACGTTGCAAACTGCAGCGATGGGTGGTGCCAGCAAAGGTTCCAGTACGTTACTAATCGCTACGCTCCACTGAAGCACCTCGAGAGAAGACGCGTACGCAATTGCGTACTTGCTTCATGTCGTTTTGACCCTAGTATACATTATATAACGTATGGTTGGGTCAAAACGACATGAAGCACGGACAGTTGCGGAAGCGATTGCGCTCGAAGCGCCGCGGTTGAGCGTAGTGATTGGGATCGTGTAAGGTCCCTCGTTATCATCCATCTCTGCAGTCCGCCATGGTCCCACCTCGATTCCAACCGCTGTCTCTACCGCGCCGCTTCGATGTTACGCTTACGCAACTGTCCATGTTTTGACCCGACTATGTATATCAATAAATATTTATAATAACTCTCTGAACTCCCGCCACACAACAAGTGTAGGATGAGCTCCCTATAACTTGACAAACTCTAATCTGAAGACGTGTGACCGTTCACATCTACGCATCTGGATGGTCCACGCTGAATTTGTTCAATCCGATGAGCGCGACGAATTTATCGCAACGCAACGTGCCTCGACCGGAAAGTGTGCATCTAAGGTCTACGCGAATCTGTCGAATGTTCGCAATGCCCCACAGCGCAAACTCAACAGCACCGCTAAGACGAGAAGTGAATACTTAGTTGTCAGGACTTTGTCAGGACATAACGTTCATAAAATTTTTTTTGAGTAAATTACTGTGACGGTGAACAGACGATGGAATATGAAACCTAAAAAATCTATCCAAACGAATAACGTAACGAGTATCAGTAAGGTGAGACATTATAAGGTGCGAGTGATCGATAGGAAGCGAGCAGAACTGTGACTCTCATTGCCAGAGTCACAGTTAGCGGTCTTGTTCGCTTCCTATCGATGACTCGCATACGGAGAGATATATTGGAGCTTAATAGATCGGATGTATGTGACCAGGGATCGTAAAATATAGTAATAAAAAGTTCCATCAGTTAAAGTTGGGAAATACATCAATGTAGGGTTGAAAACGAGTATGCCACCTCTCTGCGGTGTCAAACATCCGAAAGAATGTCCGCTTCTGGGGACTACTGAGGTTTATTGATTTCGATTGCGGACGTCGAGTAGATCACCGTTATTGATCCGAAATAGGTACGATGCCCGGGTTTCCTCCAAATTGGATCGGGCGATCGATCCGGGACACACACTCTTTCTGTGCCGCTGCTCCTCCTGTTCCCATCTCCTTGCTCCAATAAAAGATACATCAGATTCATCCGATTGTACACACTTGGGGATCATTATTTCCGGAATTCACCCAGTTCTGCTTCAACACAACCGTTCCCTAGACGTTTTCTTTATCTATTTTCTTTTTCCTCTACTTCTTATTTTTCAGATGTATCTCGAAGTTCTACACCTGTGATGGGGTCCCACATTGCAGCAACCAAGCGGACGAGATGAATTGCCGTGAGTTGTTGTGGCACTTCAACGATACCGGTCATTGTAAACATTCAGTGGATGGTGAAGGATGCACTCACGACCCATACAATCCAAATTTTACCAGCATGTCATTGTTTTTGTTCATATTCCATCTAACATTTCCTTCCTTAACATGTACTGCTTCGGAATTTCTTCACTATTTCCTCGCTAACATTTCCTCGATTAATGCACGATTCGAGTAACGACCTTAACATTGTGCCGCTCAAAATAATTGGAACGCATCGATGCGTATACTATAGGTCCTGGACATCCATGGTCTTCGTTCTTTTTAGCTCCGCGCATTTGTCTACCAGGACAATTCCAATGTCACGATAACAAGAAATGTGTGGCACCTGGTGGTTTATGCGATGGAGTCGAGGATTGTTGGGATGCGTCCGACGAGAAGTTCTGTCCATCGGGTTTTCGTTCGAATTCTTCTCATCTGAATTTAAATGCTTTAGTTGAGAAATAATCAAGTTTTTTTTTTAAATTTATATTCTTAGTAATTGTTGTTAGTCTCCCTCATCTTCATTTTTCATCTACTAATGATTAAAACATGTCATCACATTGGAGAGCAGGAAGTACACCGCATATTCTTTACATACCGTAGTTTCTTTATTTATTCTTGTTTAAAAAATATTTGTAGGTTTGATCTCATATTATTTCTATACTTGTGTTGAGCATAAATATTTTGTAAAATGTTCGATTTCGCTAAAGAAGCCTATTCTTCGTCAGATATCGCATTTTGAGGATTCGCGTTTGTATCATGTGACTATCTGCGAATGTTGAACCACAGCTAAAGAATGGGTTCATAAGGTTACAATTTCTTACTCTTCGGCAGACAGAGTCCGTGGTCGCAGAGCGATTTCATGGAACTGTAGTCTGTATGATTCAATTATCACCTGGAAATCGAGAAATCGCATGGATCAACAGGTGGATATCTAGTAGAGTCAAAATCACACGCCGCCAGGGACAATTGCGTAAGCGGCTGCGCTCGAAGCGGTGCGGCGAAGCGTAGCGGTTAGGATAGAGTAGGGATCCTCGCTCGCTACCACTACCCATCTCTGCAGTTCGCGATTCGTCTCACCTCGATTCCAACCGATGTCTCTACCGCGCCGCTTCGAGGTTACGCTTACGCTTACGCAACTGCACCGTGCTTCATGTCGTTTTGACCCGACTATAGAAAGCGAGAAATCACGTGAATCAACAGGTGGTTATAAAATGAATTACCTCAACGGAGATGATTTCAGAGTTAAGATCACAGTTTCTATAATACGGTACTCATATTGCTGTGCACAAGATCCTTAAGGTATTTTGAAACCACAAAAATCCTGAAATCTAGCTCAAGGAGGAATTTCAAACCATACATAAATTCTTCACTCTTCGATGCTGTTTTCGTAAAGTTAACAAACCTATTATCTAGATAGCTGTCAGCAGTGGCACTGCTATAGTCGAGTCAAAAGGACCTGGAGCTCGGTGCAGTTGCGTAGGCGGCTGCGCTCGAGCGCGGACTGTTCGGCGAACGCTTTGGATCGAGACGGGACCATCGCTAACGTCATTCGGACTGTAGCGATGAGTGGAGCCATCGAGGGTGCTATAGTAGGGTTAAAGGCATCACACCACTAATCTGAAGTGGTGCGGATTTCCGGTGGAGTATTCGTATACGGGATCATAGATTATTGAGAGAAGGGTGATTCCGTTCATTTCTTCTTAATTCTCGTAGAAAACGGCCCGGAAGATACGGCTTCGAGCGTTCCGGCGCACCATTTTCCACAAGGGGTTCGATTGGAGCGCGCCAGAATGCTCGAAGCCATATCTTCCGGGCCGTTTTCTACGACAATTAGGAAGAAATGCATAATCTACGATGCCGTATACGAATACTCCACCTGGAATTTGTATCACTCCAGATTCGTGGGGTGATGCCTCCAAAACGATATGAAGCACGGTACGGTTGCGTAAGTGGCTTGTCGCTTAGTTCGTAGTTTCCATCCTGGATGTGTTCATGCTGTTCCGATTCTACTGATCACTTCGTCCTTCATGACGCGTTATGAACGTTCGTAGAACGTACAATACGATAAATTCTTTATCATATGGGAGCGTTAGAATTGCATTCCGGTCCCTCACAGTAATGGTTGTACATGGAGATGAGATGTACGCATATCTCAGAAGAAAAACCGTTTGTCATCCGGCGAAGCCGCTATACCAGAAACTTTTGGTCTCGCTATGACCTCATTGCTTTCATTGTTAAAACGTTTCGAATTTGAATAACTCTCCACATTTTCCGTCCACACTTTTTTCTATCCATTTCCACTTTTTTTTCTGTTTTCGTTCCTTTATTCTTTTAACTTGCAGTCCCCGAGCTACCTCTCTCTGTTTTTTTTGTTCGGACAAGCGAAATGTGTTTCGAACTAATACGTTGACGACAACCATATCCTTATATAAGATTACGATACGATTACGTTTACGATAAGAGGGACAAGCTGAAACACTTTGACGAAAACTAGGTTTAGATTATTTCTCTCCACCAGTTATCGTGGTCGCTACTTACAGTCAGCAACCAACTTGTTTTCTTTTTTTTTCTGCTCTTGTTTTTTTGCTGTCCCAAGAGTTTCGTGCTCTTTCACTGCGAGTCCTGTTGTTTGCATGGATGTCGGCGATAAGAAAAAGAGTAACGATGGCGTTGATAACGTCTGTAGGTATTTCTTGTTATTGAATCGATTTGTTTGTTCCTTACAAGCCTCTCAAAACCGGAAAACAACCGTACTTTTCACATGGAACACCCTGAAATAGGAAATTCTTGAAGGGTGAAAGTTGTTACCTGAACATTTCTTCGGATACCCTTGGATCACCGACGAATCTCGCTCTAATTGTAGAAGCACTGTGGTGTGCTGATCTAAGTGACGAGTCTACTCCTTTTCTATAGTTCGTAATACGTTATAAAACGCCTTAAGGTGATCACCAGAGTAGTATCGATCGGTATCGGTACAGTCTTGTCAAAACGAGTTGACTTGTGGTGCAATTGCGTAAGCGGTTACGGACGACGTGGTGCGGTGGGGAACTCGGCCAACTCTATCGCTCAATCAGGGCTACTCAAGGTTCCGCCGCGAGCGTAAGCGCTTACGCAGTTCCATCATAAGTCAGGCGTTGGTTTGACCCGCCTACACGATGCTTCGTTGGATTTATGGCATTTATTTTTGTTCGCTTGGAAAGAGGTACCTTGATGCCAAGTAGTCCGAGTTACCGCAGTCCGCGGGAAAGAGAGATAGTGCGCTCGATAGCAGCAGCGCGCGACGACGCAACCACGTTTCTCGCTGATCCATCGCGAGAACCGGGCCTCACCTCTTTGCTTCGAAATATTTGATCGTCTTTCTTTTCTGGATTGTTTACTTTAGTAATTTAAACAGTTATATAAACAAGCTATTCCAGAAGAATCAATTATGCTGCCCGAACAAGTAAATCCGTGGTATGCCGGTCTGTTGGTTGTTGGAGGAGTTGTTGGTTATTTGAAAGCGGGTTAGTTCATATTTTTCATTTCAAATCAACTCCCGTTTAAATCGATCTGTTTTGCCTCCTTTTGCTTGTTTTCTGACCTTCTGATTATGTGTACACAGCCTTAATATATCTAGATGGGATTTTAATACATCTAGATATATCTACGGGAAGATCTCGTTATATTTTTGTTCCCTTGAAGCTGTAAATGGACGAATGTGTCCACGATCTTCATATTTTTTTTCTAGATAGGTGTTACCATAGTAACTGCATAAGAGTAATTCAGGATGGTCGCATAAAAAGTTTCTTTTCAGCGTTTGAATTCACTACTGATTTTAATTGAAGAAGAAAGCTTTTAGATAGAACAAATGTAAGCTCAAATATTGAAAATTGAATAAGATCAAAGAAGTGGTAGCTACTTTTAATACCTTAACTCATAAAAATGCAACGGAAAGACTGGAAACGTGTGATCAACCTTCCTGTAAAGCTGAAGTGTTTGATTTGGTGATTTTCCCGCTAGTAGCTGGGATTTGATACGATACAAGTGCCCAGAACTCTCTTTCCTGCTATGATTTGGAAAACAAATACATCAGGAGCACCAAATTCGTCAGCTTATCAGTTTTTTTGACAGAACAACTATTTGTATCCGCACGAGTGATTGGACGAAATCGCGTAAAGTAGATTTTGTCATTTATATCGGTGTAGAAAGTTGTTTGATTCTGATGCCCCTGATCCATCTAATTTTCGGATTTGCTGAACTGTTGGAAAGAACCCAGGATCGAAAAATACCCTGAACACTGCTTTACTGTCGACACTGCCGTTTTTAGGCATGTGCCCATCTTTCAAGTGCCCATCTTTCAAAAGTGGCACTTGAAAGAAACTTCTTGCTAGTCTTATTCTTCCACGTTTTTCGAAAAGTTTTTTTATTGTATTTTTTCTGGCTTTTTTTTTCAGGCTCGGTTCCCTCTTTGATCGCCGGTGCAGGAAGTGGCGCCATAGTGGCTGCTTTTACGTTTATGGACCTTCCATATAAAACTCTTGCTGTCGCAGGTGAGTGACAATGCCGGTCCAAAGGGCATTGAGGAAATTTTCTGTGCTTTTCTTAGTGTTATGTAGCATTCCATGTAACACTATGAAAGAAATCCTCCTGTTCGCTTAGTTTCAATGTCAACCAACTTTTTTTCTACTTTTTATAGTTTTGTTCTCTAAATACTAACTATGGAAAGGTTTTTAAAGGTGTCTCTGGAGTACTGTCATATATTATGGGAATGAGATTTGCGAACTCACACAAAATCATGCCGGCTGGACTAATCGCTTTTGCAAGGTCAGTCCTCTCATTCTGCGCTAGATAATTATGAATTTTTTCCACTTGTTTTTATATTTATGTGTGTATTTCTGTATTTTTTTTTTTAGCGTTGGTGCCCTGCTTGTTCAACTAAACCACATGCGTAAGACAGGAAGTCTTCACTAATCATGTTTCTCTTATTTTGACTTTGTTATCATTTGTAGCAATTTTTTTAAAAGTGATTCCCGGTATGCTTCTTTTATTAAGTATTAGAGAGCCCTACCTCGTTGTAAAATAAAACAGAAAATAGTGAGCTTTTCACTTCGAATGACGGTTGCATACTTAGGCGGTGGATCTATTTTTGTAATCAAACAAACAGACAATCTAGATTTCAATGCATGTTTATGTTTACGAGTTTACGCTAAGTTATTTTCTAGAATCCTTCTCCTTCCATCTCATTTTTCATATTTGATCGCTTAAAAATGTGGAGGACTTATTTCCAATCATCGAGGGCATCGTGACTCAATTGTGTACTGTAATGAACTATTTGATTTTCTGATTTTTCAACCGTAATGAACTGTTTGATCTTCTGATTTTCGTTTTTGCCATTAAATATAGTTTCTATAACCTCAAAATTATTACGCAATATTACTATGGACTACTGGCCACTGTGCCTCATTGTCATTTTCCAAATTCGCAGTTTGAAAGGTTTTCGCTGAGGGTGCATGTCTTATTGCTATAGACAACGGCGAACGATGAAGAGTTGGGACAACAACACAGCGTAACGTTCCAATAATCAAACTGTTTTATACCAGTGTACAGTGTCTGAATGTATCGTAGAGAAAATCCTTTAAACTTGCATTGCACGAGAGTTTCATTACGCTCAAGGAGATGCAGTGTTTTCAATGTGTAGGGGCAGAGTTCCGTGCTAAAAAAGAGCTCTGTCAAGTTAGGTTTGAATTTGTTTACGAAGGTTATAGACGGTGATACGGGTGGAGTAAAACTGTCTGAACTTTCTCGTTAAATATCCTCAGCTAGATTCGGTAACTTCCTCATTACGTTGAGAAAGTGCACACTGTGTCAACTTTCAGGTCGTTCTGACTACTCGACGGACTCGCTTTTTTTTTATTCTTGACAAAGCAGCGGTAAAATTTACTTCCGGATGTGTGGCGATGAAAGTGTGAGTTATTTGTGCGTGCGAGAACGAATCTCAGGTAGGTAAACGGTAAACATTGGATGAACGATTCTCGTAAGCATCAATGCTAATTGAACAATTTTTTTTTTTTGCGGCAAAGCCAATCTAAAATTCGCTTTCCACTTTAAAATGTCAAAGTTTGCGAGATGCTGTCAAATGCAGTCGCCTTATTCACTCAGGAGTTTTTGTATACAAAGCGCATTCAACTAAATGCATTGACACGTGTACTTTATCGAAAGCTTCTTGAATATTTAAAGTCACTTCAATAAAATATGTAAATCAATCCTTACATAATTCTTATTTATGAGCTGGTTTTTGAATATAAGATAAGCTACGCTTTGAATATGAAAGAAATACAATCCGAGAATGCCGACTTTACACAAATGTCATGAGTACCATCCCCGAAGACGAACCAATAAAACAAACGAGAGTTTAATCAAGGGGAAATTTCTTAGCGTTCATTGATTACAGCAATGGGTGCCTCAAAGACATCACTCCACGAATCTGAGGTGATACGGATTTCAGGTGGTGTATTCGTATACGGGATGGGAGACTACGGAGAAGGAGGTGATTCCGTCCATTTCTTCCTAATTGCCGTGAAAAACGGCCCGGAAGATATGGCATCAGGCGTTCTGGAGCACTATTTTCAACAAGAAGTCCGACTGGAGCGCGCCAGCTTTGTGCGGCGCCGCATCTTTCGGGCCGTGTTTTACAACAATTAGGAAGAAATGGACGGAATCGACCCGGTCCGCTCGGAGCGTCTCCCATCCCGGTAATTTGGAACGAGTGAGGAGCCTTGCTATCACCGTTTATTGCTGCAGTTCGCGATGGTCCCACCTTAATTCCAGCCGCTACGCTTCACCGCGCCTCTTCGAGCGCAACCGCACCGTACTGTATATCGTTTTGACCCGACTATATGTATCAGATACGAACAATCCTTTCTCATTTCCCTTTTTCTCACAATTGAAGTAACCCAGCCATCGTGGTTTTTATTTTTCGAGCCTCTTATTGATGGTTGGGATTATTCTATGAAAAACTATGTTTAATCAGTTGTCAATAGAGGAGAAACACATGAATGGGTGGGTGTGCAACAAAGCATCACCATCAAAGCAAATATGTGTTGAAATTTGCACAACCATCGGCTATATTTGATCGAGATCGATGTGTAGTAGACATTGAAGGTGTTCACCTGAACGATGGTGAGATTTGTGTTGATTTGTGTTCCCAAATAGTGCAATGTGATTGCGTTGCATAAGCGTCAGCGCAACGGTTGAACTCACTCACTATACATTACATTGAACAACGGAAATGAGAACATTCTCCGACAAATCCAAGGTCTTGAAGATTCACAAGCCGACGACGTCAGCAATTATCCTACTGCACTTACCTATTATGCATACAACTGCTGTCCCATAAATCCGTAACACACATACAGATACTAGCCGCTACGTATAACACAGAGAAATCCGACCAGGCGATATTCAGGCAAAGTTTCATCTTCGAAAATTTGAAATCCCCAAAATCAGCTAGTTTGATACAGTTCCACAAAGACACCATAAGAGCGGATACATACTGGTTCAAACCGACATGAAGCACCGTGCAGTTACGTAAGTGACTGCACTCGAAGCAGTGCGCTGAAGAAAGCGGGCGGAATCGAGGTGGGACCATCGCGAACTGCAGCGAGGAGTGGTGTCAGCAAAGGTCCCGCCCAGCTTCTAATCGCTGCGCTCAGTCGCACCGCTTCAATCACAACTTACGCAACTGGACTTCGCTTCACGTCGTTATGACCTTACTATGCCTTAACCAGCTTAGAAGGCCCTAGAAGCTGTTGTTTCCTTACATCCCAATCGATACAATGTGACTTGATGAAAATGCGACTGGACGTTAGAAAAAAAAAGAGAGAACAACCGGAAATGTGTGATTTTCAATAACAAGCGATGCAAAAATCGATCAGTCACAACCTTTCCTATCGGCTGAGTCGTTCCTGATCTTATACATTATAGTAAACACTAACTGCATTGTGGAGTAAACGCTTCCACAATTCCACGAATTTGAAAAAAAAAAACCCGTACGATCATTGGAAAGTGCAATTGAAAATCACGTCACTTTGTGAATGTGACCGCCCGTGCCGGTATCGCGCCTAAATTCCAGTTTTTCGACCGCATTTAGTACTTGTGTCTTTGTCTCTTGGTCTTTTACTTTGGTTTCCACTTTATCTCTAAAGACTTATTCAATTCGTTTATTTCGTATATTCGGATCAATGCCCACGGTTTCGTTTATAATATCTTTCGACGTAGGTTTACAATGCGTACAAGGCTACTGTAGATTTCTATTCGGGAGATTGATCCTTAGATTACTGTTCGAGCAGTAAACAATAAAAGAAATAAAGTTTCCGTGAACTTCCCTAACTATGACTGACGGGGAGACAAAAAGCGTAAGCGTTTTTCCCTATCGTCTATGTATAGTGGAGTCAGAGCGACATGAAGCACGGTGTAGTTGCGTAAGCGGTTGCGCTCGAAGCGGTGCGATGGAGCGGTTAGCGGTTAGGATCGAGTGAGGACACGTGCTACCGTCGTTCATTGCTGCATGTCGCGATGGTCCCACCTCGATTCTAACCGCTTTCTCTACCGCGCCGCTTCGAGGTTACGCTTACGCTTACGCAGCTGCACCGTGCTTCATGACGTTTTGACTCGACTAGAGTACAGCTCCTTCGGACCTATTTTGATAACTAAAACTCAAAGTAAGCTGTACCCTGAACTTACGGATAAGTTCGTTCGTGTTGATCCCGCTTTCCAATAACGTGTAGCGAAGGTAAGAAATGAATCCCCGTCCTCATATGTACGTGCACTTTCGCCCGCCAGATGGTGAAACAGGTGATTTTGATTTCGAATTAGGAAACCCGTCAGCAATACACTACATAGTCGGGTTAAAACGCTCTGATGCCGTGTGCAATTACGTAAATGGCTACTTTGGACGCAGCGCGGCGATGAGATGAGTGGAGCTAAAGGTTGGTCCCATCTCGATGCTGTTTTTAGCGCTGCAAAAATTCTTTTTTTACTGCTAGCCACGCGACGAAATTCGGAGCGTAGTCGCTTACGCAATTGCACAGAATTTCAGGTGTTTTTGACCCGGCTGTAGGGATGTTTGACAGTAACAGTACTTTGTCTTTTGGAAAAGAAATTGAAGTGTGGACGTACGGAACTTCCCTAACCGGCGCACGATTTTTCGCATCTGGACGAGCAAATCGAACACTAACGTCCCTACAGCCTCCGTGTACCAACCGGCTCTGCGATGTGTTATGAGTGCAGTTAACGACAGTTGCCGGACGATTCTCCAGCAGCAGCCGTGGGCGTCTCCGGCTCGCGGCGCGACGTCGCGTTGCACGCCGTGTGCGCGTCGTCATCGTCAGCACAGCACTCTATTCGACGTGTACTAGGAATGAACATGCACAGATGACGTGCATTGCTGACGTTCCGCCGTTACCGCGTACGTAAGTGCTCCAGAATTGTAATCGCCCGTCCGTGCGAGTGTTGATCGTCGAATTTGTTCCCCTTATTTTTTCATAGTTACATCTTTTGAGTCATTTTCATTGTCATTGTCATTCCGACTCATTTTTTTTTAGCATTTTTTATTTGTTTTCGTTTTTGTTTTCGCCGATAATTTGAAATTCTAATCATATACTATGTTTCAGCGGGTGGTGTGGTTTCGGTGAGCTTTTACTTTAACTTTTTATTAAACACGTTTTTTTTTCCGTCCATGTAACCATACATGAATTGAGTTCAACTCTACTTTTAGTGTTTTTTTTTTCTTTGCATTGATCATTGCTCTGTATTGTTAGCCCTTAATGATGTTTATTTCTTATTAGTTTTTTTCTCTCTCTCAGTTGGACGCGTTCCATAGTGGAACAAAGACTCGTTTCATCGTCGACTGATATTTCTAGCGAGAAAGACTTGAATTAAGGAGAATTCTTACAGCTCTTTTTGTTCGAGGTGACATATTTCTTGAAACTGGATTGCGTATTTGCCGCGCTGCTCGCTTGTAGAGCCGTTGGACCAGTCTGGACGACGGTCGGACGACGGTCGATCATCCCCACCACTCTTACGATCGCTATCGGACGGACACTACGCTGGCTGTTCCGAATCTTTCCGCGGCTGCCCCACTAGGCCTTCTATGTGTTGTTCCTGAACCCACATCGTTTTGCATAGCTTTATATCATCATTATTCTTTCTGGATTTGTTTTTCTGTATTAGCTCTATGTTTTCCTCAAGAACCTGTTCATTAGTGTGGATTTTCTGGATTATCCACATGTTCCGGTTTCCTCCTAGTTGCTATGAAGCCACTAAAACTAATCAGTTGATTTCACGTTTGCTTCGTGCAGATGTGGCCTGTCTTATGGCTGGCTGCCCTTGTGACCGTAGTATTTGGCCAATTCGATCCTACTCGACCATGTTTCTGTAAGATTGGAGAAGCTGTGGATTCGTGCAGTTGCAATGAACCTAACATCGATCAGCTGAATAATGTGGAAATTTATGAAAAACTGCAAAAATTGCTCAAGAGGGACTTCTTCCGGTTCTATCGAGTAAGTTTCCGCATTGTTTGCGTACCGTTTAATGTTTTTTCTTAGTAGCAGCGACTGTTAGTCGTCATTCTTCGCTTCTTTTCCAACTTAACTTAGTAGAGTATTCCAAAGTTTTCCGACTTATATTCTTTATTACTTCGGAACTTTCCTACTGTTTCTTTTTTTCTTTACCTTTACCCCGTTCTTTTGCAGAAGCTTCTTTTTGTTTTTGTACATTCCAATCACCTCAAGAAATTTGTAAAATTTTGCATTACTTTTCTTATCAGATGATTTTGTTACATGTTCACTGATATGATCGTAAATGGTCTCTTTTGATTGTAAGGTTTAATCATGTTGTTATCGAATAAGTCGTTCAGCAAACAGTTTTTTTTTTTTCGGAACACTGTCATACCGCTATCACATGTGTAGAAACCATCTTTTGATAACATCATTTGGAATAGAAAACTTCGTATCGATCCAAAGAGTCAGTAGTTTTCATCCAACACACTTCAATGCAGAAATCTGGGGCACTTTTTATTCATAGGACGAAACACGTTTTTTGGGTCAGAAGGATAGTTTTAGCGTAAATGACTTATATTTTCACTATTCTATTACTGACACGGTTCTGATTCTTCCCTTTGAAAACGTTATCACCGATTTAAAAAAAAAGAACGATAAAAGACAATTATTCGTTTTCATCATTAAATCTGGTTTGGAAGAAGAAAGTTTTGTTTGCACGATTCAGTAGAAATTGTTCTCGTATTTACATGCCTTCCACTTTCAAAGACCTTGTTGATAAGAGAAATGAACTTTTCATTTGTGGTGAAAATATTTATTATTATCCAACAGAAACGTTCATCATGAAACTGTAAAACTCATAAGAACGAAACTAGTGTTCGAAATATATGCTCAGTTAGGGATCTGTTAAAGTATAGCTTTTGTGCGGAGTTTAATACTCATACGATCCTTCCTTAAAAGGCTACCCTTAGTTGAAAGATATGTATTTTTGCATACTGTGGTTATTTTGTGCAGAATTTTGCTTCGCTTCTTTAGATTTGTTTAATGTTTGCGTCATTCTTGCGGGGAAAAAATAGTGAATACCGTTTCCAACTGGAGTTATATGCGTGAAATGTTTTGGTAACTGCTTATTGTGGATTTTCCAATCAACTAATTATCTTAGTAATGAAGAGTTTTGAAGTATTTAGTTATTATTTAGTGTTAAGTTTATAGTTTGAAGTATTTAGTATTAAATAGTGGATTTTTAATGCTCTGAATCTACCCCAAAGTTGCTTTTCTCTTTCTGAGCTCGATTTTTGAACTCTGGACATTTCTGTCACAACAGCAAGAGAATTTAGACAGTCTACTAAGTCAAACCTGAAGAGCAATTGTTTTATTTTACTTTATACGTGAAAAAAAGCGAAAAACAAAACAAGGAAGGCTGGGATACAGTTAAAGTATCGCCTCATCAAACGATCAATGAACAACCTGACCATAATTGATCGACTACTCACGTTGTTCTTTTAGGTCAACATGGACAAGCCATGTCCATTCTGGCCCGATGACCGGCAATGCGGTTCGAAGCAATGTGGTATTGCTTTCTGCGATGATGAAGTACCTGCCGGCCTACGTCGCCGTGCTGTCGTCTCTACGGTGCGTCTGTTCGCCGATGACTATCTATTCAGCAACCATACAGCTGAAGCTCACCGTCGATCACGAAACCACACCACCCGCCGCATCGTCAGCACTCCGACGCTTCAGGATTGCCCGAATGCCGGTGAAAAAAGCAATGACTTTGACCCAATGGATCGAAGCCTTGATGAAAGATATCGGGAACAGCTCAGAGAAATGGATATTCATGATGATCAAGAGAATAAATTCTGTGAAGTAGACGGTACGTCCTACATCCCATTCTTGTTTATTACTGTCTTTTAGGTTAATATAAATGTTTTTTCATTAACTAAGATTTTGCTCCCCTTCCATAATTTCCCTTTTCTTCACGAGAAAAATTGCTGACAGTTACTGACGTATCTGTTTTTGCATCGGATTTCATGGACATATTGGCTATTTCTGTTTCTCATACATTTCTTTTTCATCTGCTACCACAGCAAGGCTTGAAAGCTCTTTTTGAAAGCATTTGGAAAGTGGTTTAATTAAGTTGGAGGAAAGGCAGATGAGTGCTTCAGAGATACTGAATCAGAAATTTTAAAAGAAGTAGTATATCCGGGATATCCTATCGCACTGTAATGCTGCGTTTGATTGACTTAACATTCTGAGGTACATGTGAGAACATTTAAAAGTAGATGTAAAATACTGAGAAACCTCACTATTTCACAGCCTTCTAATTATTTGCTGTTTTTAGTTTCAGTAACACGTGAGGATTTTCACGGTAATACAACCAGGCTGTGTTATGTTTTTTTTTTCAAGCCGATAAAATTGAGTAATCGATGAGAATAACCGCTTCATAATTCTACTTCCACTGAAGTTCGTCAATTGTTTTAATTGCCTCCAACATATGTAACGTTTTTTTTTTCTTGCTCAAATTATTCACCGCAGCGAGCAATAATTGGACAATATACAGTATCTCGATGACGTTGGAGATATCCACAATTTAATCCGTTTTAGATGAGGACTCCACCGATATGCACTATGTTGATCTGTCGAAAAATCCAGAACGTTATACCGGATATTCTGGGGACTCTGCCCTCCGCGTATGGAAGAGTATTTACCAAGAAAACTGTTTCAAGTAGGTTTTCGATTCGTTCTTTTCCGTATGCCGCTTGGATTCGTTAAAGCTTTGCTCTTTTTAAGGCCGGATATGAAATTTGACAAAAACTTCCTTACGCATCCGAACAATTTTGGTGAGTAGTTTTTTTCCCACCTTTTGTTAAAAATTCACTCCATTTTGTATATTCTTTCCGCGGAAGAAAGTTTAGGCGATAAGTCAATTTATCGTTTTTGTTTTTGTTTTTTCTTAATGCAAAACATACCTATTTATGCCTTTGTAGTGTCATTAACAACTTATATTAATGTTTGCAGAAGGTATGTTAACATCGTTTTCGGATTAATCTTCTCGCTACCGAATTGTGTGGGTTTGTGTGGTGATGTTGTTCTTTGTGTGTAATCTTTATCATTTGCAAATCCTGCTTGTTTGATGTGTTCGTTGGTTTTTTGATTTTACGTTTCGGGGTCAACTGTCAGTAACCACTTTACGACGCCTACATACTCAGTGAAGAAAGAGAGACTTCGATTCGAAAACCGGCCTTTAAATCTCTAGATTCTTATGTTGAAAGATATGAAGATTGCTGAAAGAAGTTACAAGGAACACAGAGAAGAGACAGAATGTTTGCACAAAGTTTCGTTTGGCGCTGGTATCGATTCTTGCTTTTCTTTTTTCCAAGGTTTTTCAGTTCTGGTTAGATTCAAGGTCAAAATGGGTAGTAGTTTGCAATACTCAGTTTATATACTTTCTTGGGATTTATAGCTAAGAATTACTGGTGACAATTACTGTAATCTCACTACTCTGCGATATCTAGAATCTTCAAGTTTGTAATTGAAAAAAAAAATACAGGTGCTCTTTTTTGAAGACTTTTTAGCACAATCTAATGCGATCGCTGTAAATGTTGCCAGAGCAGACGTCTACAGTCCACCATGGTTGACGTGTTTTCTTGTTTTTTTCTTTCATCAGTGCAAACAAAGATTCTACCATGCGTCGCTCATCTTGTTATGCATTGCCTTGTTTGTGAGCGCCTGTATTGCAATTTTATTGTCGTGCGGGTCTTCAATAGCAGTTTGAGGGGTTTCACCGTAATCCTACAGAGATTGCTAGCTTTTGTCAACCCATTAATGAATTAGCGAGAAACAGCTGAGGCTTAAAGCCTTTTCTTAACCCTGTGTGGTTTTGCATTTGAAATGCATTAAGAAGCACTCAGTTTGAGATGATATTCCTAAAGTACATAATTAATTACTTTGTCCTCTAGGGTTATGTGTTGTAATATGTCTGTTATCAGTTGTGGAATTATTTAAGTCCTGTTTTTTTTGTGAATGTGGTTCTAAGGTCAATTAGAATCGAAACTTTTTTGATGTAACATTTGGTGTGCTTGAAGAGTGGAAGATTAGCTCTGTGAAGAGATACAGTTGATTATGTAGCACAGGAAACGATTATTGTAAGTGGTCAAAATATTTGAATTTTTTCACTTAATGTTTCGGTATTCCGTTTCCAGGGTTCCTATTCTACTGATTCTCTGTTTCGTTTTGCATACCCTGGTCCACCAATAGTTGGGAGAATTTAACTATGCTCTTTTAGGATTGTGTCTTGAGAAACGGGTGTTCTATAGGCTGATTTCTGGATTCCATTCGGCAATTACAATCTCAATTGCCGCATATAATTACAAGCCTCGTGAGCAAAAAACTTTCCTTTTCAATTCCACCCAGCATAAAACATTCATCGTGGTTTTTTTTTTTTAGCCCCTGCTGGTTTTGGCGTTGGATCATGGTTCCGCAATACGGAAATGTTTGCTGGACGCTTTGGGACCAAGTGGAGTTGGGAAGGTCCACAACGGTTTGTCATTAGTGTGTCATTTAAGTTTTTTTTTTCCAGAATCAATTATATTACCAAACTTTTTCTGTATTAGTTTTAACTCAAGCTCTTTTTTTCCTAGAAATTGCTCTACGACAAGCACTTGTATGTTTTTGGGGTATTTGATGGTACTAAGTATGTTAGAAGGGTATCTTCCTAATGTTTTCTTATTCATATGTTTTCTCCGTGGATTTTCTTCGCAAATAGAATATCAATATTATATTCTTTAAAATTCTTATTCTTCTTTAAAAATATTCTTATTCTTTAATTCTTTAAAATGAATATTCTTTAAAAATATTGAAGAACAATTTCCCACATAATAACGAATAAAACATGCCTACAAAAAGAAAATCCAGGCACATTGGGACACTTTGGATGGCGTTTAAGCTAAAATATGATAAAATGTATGAACGAGTTTTTTTTTTGTTTCTAAAGAATCTGTCGAATTCTTTTTTTCTTTTCCAGGTTGAAGAATGTTTATTTTGTGTTCTTATTGGAGCTACGTGCTTTGTTGAAAGTGGGCCCTTATTTGCAAAAAGAGCTCTTCTATACAGGAAATGAAAAGGTACAATTAATTTTATCCATCTTTTACATAACATCTTCGATACCTGGTGTTTACAGTATCGAGTTAACGCGTAGTTGTGAATTTAAGGACAAGAGAGTGATAGCGTCATTTGAAGTTATTTAGTGGTTCGGGTACACTTCATCAATGTCCCTATATCCAACAGCGAATCCAATATAAATTAAGATGTCAGCCTCAACTCTCCACCTTTCGCTCACAGTGACACGTCTATTCCTGGGAATTTCTAGTTCATTTTAGAATAGATAAGATATTAATCATTTTTAGGAAGATATAGAAACGCGTGTCGCCATCGATGAATTGTTAGATATCATTCGCCAGTTCCCGGATAAATTCGACGAGCATGAGTTGTTTACGGTATGTTGCTGTGTTAATGGTGTAAAGATTTGCCACCAGTTATAATTTCTTTTGATTTTACAGACGTAAAATTTAAACAAAAAGTACATCATAGTAGGCTAGAACAATAATTTGTAACAGATAGCAAAAGAAAACGAGATTTTTGGGCATCTCGCAAACTCGCTCTTTCACCTTACTAATGTTCATTCTCAACTGTTCTTTCACTTTCGCTTTACGAGTATCGAACCAGATCACCTGTTTCTCATCAATCCCCGTCTTTCTCGTTCCTCACGATCCTCTGCCCTTCTTGTCTTCTCGTTTGAGTTAGAAAAATGGTTTTCGTTCAATCTTCGACCAATTTTTTATATAAGTGAATTTAGGGAGTTGAATCACATGCGCGTGAATTACGAGAAGAATTCCGATCGCATTTTCTCAATATTTCTCGGATAATGGATTGTGTAGCATGTGACAAGTGTCGATTATGGGGCAAGGTGAGTGTTTTTTGTGTGATGATTCTTGTTTAGTTCGACTAATCTAAAAGGAACAAAATTCATGTTCACTTCATGTACGTCTATAGCAAAGTTCTGCTGTTCTTGCAGTTTGGACATTTTTTAAATTTGCCGTCTTCCTGGAAATTAAGTGATTAGTTGAACCTGCTCTAAAAGATCACATCTCAGGTCCAAATCCACGGTATGGGCACAGCTCTGAAGATTCTCTTCTCAGACTTACCCCATTCCCACTACAGGATTGGCGCTGATGGTGTCGCTCAAAGCGCACCTTTCCAGCTAACCAGGTAATCTTTTGAGTTCGTTTTTGATTGGTTTTTTGACGGATTTGTTATATTTTCGGTTGATATAGTTAAAAAAATTGAGATAATCTTCAGTCACGAGCATATTTGAGCTCCTTTTTTTTTACAGTAGATGGAGCCCCTTTTTTTTGTTTTTACGCTGTTTTGTGTCTTCATGTGAAAACGCTAGTGATGACGAACAACTACGAGTAGAGTTACCAAAATAGTGTGAAAAGCTAAAGTAATTGTTTAGAAATTCTGTAATAGTGATGTGTAATAATGAGATAATAACTCTTCTAAAAAAAGTCTTCTTTCACATTCCTAGAAGAAGGTAAAGTGGAATTGAAAAAAGTTAACATGCGTGAAAAGATGTGTTTAAAAATGGGTTAGGGTTGAGATCTTTTTGGAGCCGTTTACACTCTTAGTCTGTAGCGCATCTTTGAGAATTTATGCGTTAATTGACATAACACTACAAAACCGTCTTCAGGGTCTTGAATTATCTGCGTGTGAAGTGATTGAATTGCACGCTTACACCAAAATTTGTTTCTCTTAGATCTTGATCCATTTCTGTTCATTGCGGAAATTTGAGATTTTTCTAAATCTTATTATTGTTCCTTAATGCGTTTTATTTAATGTTTAGCTGAAGTTTTTGTGAAATAATAGACAGTTGCCAGCCTAGCAAATATTTTTTCAGAAATGAAGTCGTCTCGCTATTTCAAAGTCTTGGTCGATACTCGTCAAGTATCAAGGAAGTAGGAGAATTCAGGAAGGAAATGCTACCAGATCATCCCGGTATAGACGAATTATGATTAAAAAAACATGTAGTGCATCACAGAATGTACCTATAATATCATTCGTCTAAATATCCGTGTATTTATTTACTTTTTACAGTTATTGTATTTGCATTTTTCTAGATAGGGTATAGTAACATATTTTGTATTTCTCGAACTCAATGGTCGTGCCTTGCGTTGTGTAGCTGTGTTCCAAAAAAACGGTCCTCTCATCTGCACGGCACTAATAAGCTCGTTATCATATTGTACTATATTGTTTCTGCTTTTATGGGTTTGTTTTCTTTCTCTCAGTCTTGTTCGAATCTTTATTTACAAAGATTTCTATTACTGTGATATGCAATTATTGATTATGCATCATCATCATCAATCTTGTGACAGTATGATTATCTTGATGGCGTGCAATCTTTTGTTGTCTTTTTGTGCAAGCAATTAAGTTTTTGAACAGCTGTTGCACGGTACCAAGGTCAATAACGTTGGAAAGTCCACCTGGCCTGCTTCCCGCGGATTTTATTGTCATTGCAGAGGGAGAGAGAAAAAAAGGATCAGAGGGACAGACAACAAAATTTAGTGATTAAGTCGTTCCTTGCTTGGCTGGCTCATCTCTTAATTCCAGAAATTTAAAAGGTGTTGTCTGCCATATGAATAGTTGAAAACACTCACAATTGAGCTATTTGAAGTAATCCTACTTTATTGTGATACTTTGTTTGGTATACCACGAAAAACTCGAAAAACCCACTAAGTTAAAGTATTAATTATTGCGTTACCAAGTTCAGCTAATGAGGTAAGCACTAGCCAATATGTTGCTGTTTGAGTTTGCCTGCCGTTTGGATGCTTTCTGTGGGTGATAAGGCGCTTGAGAGAATAAATCACTAATGGCTTTGATTTTTCCAGGCTCTGACGAAGGCGAAAACGTCGAAACGTTAGCTGTTAATAAATATCAATACCAGCCTTGGCAATAGCTCAAGCAAATCAATAAAAACAAAGCTACGTATTCAACATGTCAAGATTCAAGGACAGTCGAACATGGGCGATTAAAGTATTAAGTTAAGGGATAGAGTGTCTGGCATTAATCAATCCTCTCGGGATGCGTCACCGTGTCCACTTCAATTCAGAATCGTTTGAGGTTTATGAACGCCTATGTAGTGACTTGTACGGGTGATTCAATGGACCAAGTCAGTGTTTTTATCCTCCCAAACAAGCCTGGCACGAATTTGTTGGTCGCTGAGTTATGAAAAACCTGGTTGACACTAGTGCGGATTCGAACCTCCGATCGATCGAGCAGTGACAACGGAGTCCCCTACCGACTGCGCTACACCGCCCATGTAAAGTTCATACTAAAATTAGTAAGTTATGAACAGCAATATTCAGTATCTCTGGAGTATATAGTATGAATTGGCTCATTTTTCAAAAGGACATTCTTTCGAATTCTCTTGGAGTCTGTATTGTGTTGCAGGGGACAAAAATACAGTGTTTCATGAGAGTGTTGGATTTAACGTTGTTTGTGGTTACTTTGACGGATTTTTTGTATTACAAAACGATTGGGTGTTTTCGTTTTCTGGGATATCAATTTTACTTTTTTTCCAGTTTTCCAAGACCAAAAAGCATGTTGTAATGTGTGTAAATTTCCTCTGTATCCCTTTTTTTCGTCGTTTCACATGCAAGAAAGAAATGTACGTATTTATCGAAGGAACTAGTACATGTAAGAGAAGTTTCGCATAGCATGGATGGTGTACTTTTCCTGCGATCGCGATTACGCGCTGACAATTGCTCCTGTACAGAAAATAACGGTTCGCTTGGAAGGTTATAGATATTATAGCACCATGTTCGCATTTATGGTGCAATTACAAAAAAGAATCCTCGTTTGGATTCAGGATCCTATCGGAAATATAAGGACTACAGGGCTTGCTGTATTTGATAAATAGATGAAAAATACATCATGTAATATATAAATTAAATCAAAAAGTAAAATTAATATAATATAATATTATAGTATATGTATATAGAAGCACACATAAACTTCTGCCAATTTACCGTTACGGTACAAAAAGTTCCTATTATTTATTATAATATTTATATATCAGTATTTATTATTATTTTTATCTTTGCAGTGCTGCAATCTATTATTTTATTATTTTATTACTACTTTTTTTTAAATCTGTTACTACTATCCGAAGGAAACCTGTTAGTTCAAGATTCGTGCCAAATCTCATTATCCTTAGTTGTTTCCCTTAGGCGATCCACTCACTATATAATAAATAATAATACTAGTAAAAAAAGGTGTCTAAGGCTACTAACGGAACATTTTTTTTTGTTTTTTTCCTGACTAACTGACCTCCTCTTTCTGACGATGGTTGTATTTTCGAATGAAAGAAAATATTGGATTCTGCTTTAAAAAAATACTGCATACACTTCTCAATTCTATGTACAATGATTCAAAGAAGGTTCGACTCGGGACCTATGTAGTTGGATTCTTCGAACCCTGATTCTTACCGTATGAATCAAACATAGCGTTTGACGGTAATTAAGTGTGACGCTATATAAAATGAAGATCTTCATCCAGCTCAAGAAAATTCTCTTTATCCAACGTTAAATTTTTCGGAACTTCAACGCCTGATTCGGTACCCGCATTTTACACGCATGACATACATGTGTGCATGGGACCCTATAGAAACATGGACATTTTTCTGAGCAGAACCCACATTGCTATCTGTGTTTATTTTTCTTCTCATCCTTTGAGCCTTTGGATCTTCTTTTCATAAAAACGGAAGCATTTTCACCTGTAATTTTTCTGCGGCCTGGGTGAGGCTCCAGGACCATGCTAGCGGCTACTTCGCTGATTTATTTGACAAATCAGTCAGATTCAATTCAACGTTTAATCTTTGCTTGCAGCCAAAATCAAACATCTTTTTCTTTGAAGGACTGCAAATGTTGTTTGTACATACATATGCGCTTATGTGGGTGGGATATTCATGCATGATATAATATAGTCATAATTCTACGTGATTGGGAAGATTCATAGCGATCAGCAGATGTCATAGCAGTAATATTTGTAAGTATTGTTTTTAAACGCTATTTATATGAATAATGAAGTGGTCGCATTGAAGATAGGGCAATGAACTGGTCGTTGAACTTCCGAATACTCTATTGAACACGTGAAAATTTCTATTCTACTCGTTTTTAATTATGTTCTTATGAGTATTGTTTAAAACTTCTTTTCAACTATTCAAGGGTATATGTATCCTGAGCAACCTTGCCCTCCTTTTTCGAATGCTCGAAAAGACCACGCCCAATTTTCGCTGCGGACCGCCCCTCTCCATAGTGCGCCCACACAGAAAAAGTGTATTCCTGGGAATTTCTAGTTCGTCCTATAAGCGATATTAATCTTTTCTAGGGAGATATAGAAACGCGTGTTGCCATTGATGAAGTGTTAGATATCATTCGCCAGTTCCCGTACCAATTCGACGAGCATGAGTTGTTTGCGGTATGTGTCGCATTCCCGAATGCTAGTCTTCCAGGTCCACCTCCGGAAACTCATTGATGTGTGGTTCTCTTGAGGAGCTGGCGCCAGGATCCTAACACCTCAGGGGAAGCGATGTGTGCGAACAGTCGGGACTGGAGTTGATCCACACGTGGTCATGGTAGCCACTAGGTCCTGGATCAATGGTTCACTTCATGCCTCGTGAGATCACTACTTGGGAGGCCCTAAGGCTACCGCCATACTTTCCTGTACTTTACCCTTACTCTGGCCCTATCTCGGCTTGCCCTAAGTTCTAGCACGTGCGGTATCCTTGGCCGCCGCCTCGATGAAACTGCGGCCTGGACTCTTCGTGCTCCTGCTATATACATATACATTTACCAAATACACACGAATTGTTTCGCCACTCTCTTGTGGCTCCTATGTACTCGACTGACACCCGAAGCTATTACTCAGTCTTCATCCCACTCTCTCTCTCTCTCTCTCTATATATATATATATATATATATATATATATATATATATATATATATATATATATATATATACATATATAAAATATATGTTTATATAAATATAAGTAAATACATAAATATATATGTATATACGGGTCCTGCAAGTACAAATCCCCGGACATATGAGCAAAGTCTGGACGCGATAGCTTGTGCTCCATTCCACCAGACAGCCTCAGGAATGTCGGTTACTTCCAGCTCGTAGCAGCTTCTCCTCCCTCTTGGCAAATGGTATTGTTCGAAAGTAGCGCTGTTGTTCGTGATCGAGCCCATCCGTAGAGTCCGTTCCGGTTACCGATTCCCAGATGACATCTTCAAGGCATGAATTTCGAAGAACTGAACGGCTCGTTTTATAAAAACAGAAGTCGGCGGAGCGTAAAGCGCGGGAAACGGAGGAGAGCTGTGGAACCTTTGTCGCGTCCGCGGCACCCTCCCTTTAGATGTTCCAAAAAAAGTCGCTCTGAACCCGCGACCGTATGTTGCTGTGTTGGTGGTGTAAAGATTTCCCATCAGTTATTATTTATGTAGATTTTACGTACGTAAAATGTCCACAAAAATTACAACATAATGGACTAGAACAATAATTTCTAAGAGATAGAAAAAAGTGAAAATTTCCTGAAAAGATATGAATTTTTCAGAGAAGAACCTTAGAAGCCGGAATACTACCGAAAACAAATGGTTTGTTGTCCGATGAAATCTTGTGCTAAATCTTCTCCAGCTGCGAAAGTAAGTTTTTTACTAAACCTGAAACCTCCTTCATGTTCAGAAAGTCTTAGAACCTGATATACCTAAGAATATGATATTAGAGATGTTCATGACAAAAATAACTTGCTTGACATCAACGTTTCAGGTCTTGAAAAGAAAAGCATGATTAACACTCCCTGAAGCAAACTTGTGCACTCCTTCATTGACCTCAACCCAGAGCTGTTGAAGAATAGAGGTAACTGCATTCAAAGAGAATTATAATGCAAACTAATATTTGGTTGTAATATCAGTAGCCAGAAGGAGACAGTATATTTTGTGTTCCAAGTGCAAATAGAATCGCACTTTCGGGTCTACAGAGGACGTGTCAGAACATCAGGCTAAAAAACAGTGATATTTTCACCTGATAATTTCAAGGGCATCGTATAGTTCAGTTCAATACAAGGTAACGTATAGCCCTTAATTTTTGGAATTGTATAGAAGCTACGATATAATGCAGATTATGATAGTTTATGAACGAGCCAGAGTCAGTTTTTACTACCGAATAATTCTAATTCTTCTAATATGTGAAAATTAAATGAGAGTGCAGGCCTTACACTCAAATCAATACAATTTAATCGTAAGGAAGGATGTAATGTGTGTAGTTAAAGTATTTGAGTAAAAATGTCTTTAGAAAGCGATAATGCAAGCCGTTTATTTGAGGTTGTTGGGAGTACTCAACAAAGACCACATGTTTTTGCGCAATGTGCAGCTACGATCCTACGTGGAATAAATTGATGGTGGCAGAAGTTTCGTAGTTGCATGAGAAGTTTACATCTGTAATAACTAAATATACCTCCATGATGATAGGTGAAGTTTTAGCTAAATAATTTACCTATCCGAATCCGAACATTTCGTTGTTGGCCGCGTCTCAGGGAATGGACGAGAAGTGACGAGTCTTGTCTCAGGCTCTGGTCGATTAACAGATTCTGTATCAGTTGTCTCCGGCTCTAATGGACCAGAAGTGCTCGTACCAGAAGTCTCCGGAGTCGTCTCATTATTTCCAGGAACTAAAGTAGTTCTGCAGCGATTAGGAAACGAGGTCACGAGTCAACATATTTATGGCCATTTCCACAATTCTCATCATCTCGCCAATTTTCTGCATAATTTTCTGGAAACAAAAATTGCATACCGGCCCGATAGCGTATTTTTACTTCAGATACGTAGAACCGATTGAAGAAGATAACTGGGACGATATTGTGGGTCGATTCCAGGATGACATTCGTATCTTCTTGGCGACAGTACCTAAATCCATTTGAGTACATGCGGCACATAAGGCAATAAGATATTTATTTTTGCTATGAAGTATGAAGTGACGACTGTGTCAATGAATAAATACCTGTAACCAGTAAGACGCTGGTCTTCTTGGCTCTTAATTTCAACTCCTCCGTAGTGGCAGCCATCATTGATCAGTCCTGCGTTCAACTTTTCAATCTTCACTTCAACTTTTGAGCCTTTTGGTGCCTCAAATACATTTTTAGGACATCGGATTTTTGTTAAGAAACGAAAAAAACAGAAGACCTCGATCCAGTAGGTGCATGTGGTTAGTTCTACTCTTTTATTAAATCCTGCACTGCGATCTCCAACTTCAACGTCCTGGTACTGGTAGGATGTGTTTGCCATGAGCACTTCTCCACATCCGTCATCCGGCTGAATTTAGGAGAACACCCGTTTGTCCTGGTTAGCAGCCCAAGAAGAGCATAGAAAAATACCCTTTCGTCGCATAGATCGCCTCCATATCCGCCAGGGCAGATGCATTTTGCGCAGTTTCGAGGATGCGGGTATCCATTCATCTGGCATTTGGCGGAAGTGTCTGGGTTGCATTTCTCTGAAGAATGTGGGACATGCCTTCCATCCAAGGGACTGCCTTCGCATAGCAAACTGTGATTCACAATTTCTACTTACTTGTGCAGTTGTAATGTGTGTTTACCATGAAGAGATCATTGAACGAAATAATCGCTGAACCAAGGGTCTCCAAATATTTGGTGTCTCGCGGAATCATTGTAGGAAGTCCATTTTGCGACGAGCTGTAATAATCTGGTTTTAATGCCTTCAAAAATTTGTCGATTGTAGAATTCGTCAAAATTTCAAACCTATGTGCTCCATAGTGCATAATACTTCCGTAATCGTATTCTATTCCATAGTTGTAATTGGTGTCCGTGGTTTCTTTGTTGAATTGACTGACCCATCCGTCCTACATCTCATCTTTTTGTTAAAATTCCTCCCTCCAAAAAACTTTCCTAGAGGTACCTGGACATTGTGTGCGTTGAATGTAATATAACTGTCACGATCATGTCTAGACTGTGTATGGAAAAGACCAAGCGAATGACCAATTTCGTGGGCAGCATTTCTCAGCTGAAAAGTTCTCATCAGTCATCTGTTATCTCTTTTTGATTTTTTTTCGCTTATTTCATTTTACAGTCTGAATTCTGCTTTCTGTAATTAGTTGATGCGTGAAGAAATGCGCTCCATGCGCAAAGAGGAAAATCTCACATTTTCGCACCGTTCCCCTAAGGACAGGCTTTGCTCGGTGCCGGTCCTACCAACATGGGACCAGCATCCCACTCCCTTAAACACGCCAATCCTATCCTCAGCTAAAATATTAATTACTCATATACGAATCATACTAATTTCACAACTACAACTTACCGTAGGGATTCTCGTGAAAATCTATACAAGTTTGGCTCCTCCACAACTCCACTGCTTTCAGGAATATACTTCGTGTTCCATGAGCTATATACGGATGTGTGGTAGGTAAACATTTTTCCGAAGATAATTATCGATGCGCGCACAGTAAAATACGTACTTGCATTTTGATGGAAGAAATAGTTGACACCTTTTGTCCATACAGTGATGGGATACCATCTATCACGATACGCTTGGCGTTTCGAGCGTGCGTTTCCGTTGTTTTTGATCTCATTCACAATTTCTTCAGCTTGAGTTCTGCAGAGGAGGAATCAACTAGGCTTTACAGCATTATACGTTACTTACTGCATTACTTAATATAGTAATTGCAATACAACTGTAAATAATATTAGCAAGCACTAAATAGGAATTGATACTAACCTCGTTAGGACCATGTCGCCTTGATACAAGAGCTCCGAAATCCCACTTTCATCATTTACCTTTTCTATTGTTTCACTGCCTTCCTCTACATCAACCAGTTTGTTGTGATCTATATCTTGAAATACACCACTATATTTTAAAAAGTCTCGCAGAAAATCACAGAAAAGTCTTCTTCTTATCTTTAACTCCTTTTTCAGTTCATTTTCTCTTTCTTCAGTAAGAGCTATTTGTGCTTTGGCTTGCTCTTTCACTTCATCTAACTGCTTCCGAACTGCGAGAAGTTCTTCAACATTTACGCCCTGAGAGTAGGTTTACTTTTGTTAAGAGTAATAAATATAGTTTGAATCTGAAATATACTCACTTCGGAACGAAACATCCGAGTCATGAATGGAGGAAGATATCCACCACTTGTTGAGAGGGCGAACAGTAGGACAAGCAAAAGAGCCCTCATTTCAGAGCAACCAGAAGAACCAACAGGAAATAAAAACAGAGCGGGAGAATTTGTAGGATTCTTGTCGCAATATGCAACAGTGTTTTGTGTGTGTATGAGTTAAAATGGAGCCACTTTTATACTGGGTAGCCAGACTGCTTCATGAAAAGTCTGCTAAGTACTATTTAGACAGTGATTGGAGATGTGCAAGTGCAAAATTTCTGGACCTAGCGTTCAGACCTCATTTTTCTACTCATTCCTCATTACTATCATTCCACTGATTGTGTTCGATTCTGCCTGCGTTCGTTCAAAAACTCATTCAAGGATGCTCTCGGGTAAAAAAAGGAAATGATAAAGTAGCGTAGATGGAAAAAGAAAATGTGCGTAAACAAAATTATTCTTTTGTTATAATCGTTTAATTGGAACTGTTCACTGTTCGTTGGAGTTTGTATTGTGTGGGTGATTACAAACAAGTCATTACCCAAATAAAACTGAATTGAAGTGCATTCGAAGCGCATTGGAGTGACTAAACAAAGGTCTGTAGTTCCAAGGACAAACCCCGGGGGCATGGGGAATTCTATTTTTGATCACCCTGTCGTCTATCACATTCTTCCACTTCACTCTGATTGTGAGTGGATTTGAAATAGGTTCTCCTCTCTTTCCTCTCGCAATGATACTTCCTTCCGTTGCGCCTGCGCACGGTCGACCGCTGGAAGCTGCCGCGGTGGAATACAGTCCTGCCATCGAGTCAATAAATTTGTGCCAGTATAATCTGGGAGGAAAAGAATATAAAAAGAGATCTGGGAGGAAAAGAGGCAGTATTATCTGGGAGTCGATAAATTTGTGCCAGCATTATCTGGGAGGAAAAAGAAACCAAACTGATACTTACTTTGAGTGGTCCCGCAACTCGTTACTGTATATACCGCATTCACGTTCACAGTCCTTAAACGATTTTTTTATTGAACCGAGAAGAAGTGCTTACGTTTGATCTACGCTCTCTTTCTTCTACGCTGCTGAGTATGAGTTGATTGGATATACAGTTCGATTTGTCTGGGAGATATTCGTGTTTCATCAGCTCCTCTTCCTAGAGCCCTCTTTCGTGGAACCAGTGAACAGGAAAGCCAGTCGTGTAGTACTTGGATTCGTGCCGCAGTTCCGTCCGCATCCGCAAATGCGTTGGGCCACGCCTGAAACATAACGGTATATTGTCAACTATTACCATCTACCGTAGCCTCTCTCGTCACACGGCGTCCTCAGTCCTCAGGCCGGTCTTCGATAGCCGCAATTGGTGTATGAGCCACTATACTACTGTAACCAATTTTCGCCAAAAATTTATCCTGCATATGTGTTCCAAAAACGTTTCGCTTTGCATTGTATGTGATCCTGAAAAAATGCGAGATAAAATTTCATCCAGAGGATAAATTTTGTGAGTTTATTGACTATTACCTGTAATACCTGACTGTTATTCCCCTTCACTTCTTTATCTAGCATCTATAATATTAGTGCTTCCTTTTCTACCCACCGGTTGAGCGTGGTGAGCCAATATACCCGCTTGCCGAACTGCCGGTGTTGTACCTATTAATTTTATGAGGGCATCTTGCTGGCTGATGTGATTGGAAGCCACTAATTTTTATAGCCTATCTATACTTTCTTATTTTCCAAGAGTCTTAATTCCCACCCTGTCGAGTTTATGTGCTTTTTGAAATTACTAAATCGTTCCCTGCTTTACTGTTCTCGTGACTTATCCCTGCTTATTTTCATCCTACTCTTTTCTCGTTGCTGGATTTTCTATTGTTTATTTGTATTCATTCCTTGTCTCTTACTCTGGGCACGCCTTTGAGCGTAATAAATAAATAAATAAATAAATAAATAATACATAGGAGTGTGGAACCTGTGGCAATCTCAAGGACCGGTTATTATTGATCTGTTCGGACTCTGTCAGTTGCGATGAACTTCTGGAATGAGTTAAAGCAAACCAAGTTTGAGTAGATTTTCAATAGAAGTCAATGCAGTTCACAAACGCCATTGGAGTTCACTACCACATTCGTATCGTTGGAATTGTCTGCGAGGTATATTTCAGGAAACAATATGAGAGATTTCTCACCGCTGCGAAATACTTAGAGAACCCTTCAATATCTCCTCACAGTTAGAGTGACAAGGCCCTCGGATCAACAAAAAGTCAAAATTCGGCGGTTCCTCCGAAATTATTATCCGAAACGGTCTTGATGTGCATATGAAGCAAACATGCGAATCTGTTCCGGACGTTTTTATGTTAGAGGCAGTGACTCCTGATCTGTGACGAGTATGATTTAGGTTTCATATATCAATATCGTATCGTTCACTTCCTTCATTGCAAAGAATGGCCTTGAACTAAGCTTTCCCTTTTTTTCCCAGTAAACATTTTCCTGGAAACTCATCATTTCGATGAGCTTCTCAAATGTGACAGCGGTGTCTGCTCACGTCTCGGCTGCATGACAGATCGCGAGAGGAGAGCACTGTCAAGTCAAACAGGAGTACACGGATCTCTTTCTCTATAGTCCTCTCTATGGAAAGAACCCTACTCATGCTCCTCTAATCCTTCTAAACCCTTCAGATCGTTCTTCAGATGCACGGATGATCCATGACAAACGTATGATGAAGTTTTCACCATTTCAAAGCCATCAAGTTGCATTCCATGGTCCGCGTCGTGGTACTCTCTACTTTCTAAGATGGGCCGTTGAAATTGGCAGATTATGAGGGTTGAAGGTGGATTCCAGAGATCAAAGAGGTCAAAAGTAGGAAAAATCTTAATCTGTTCACGAAATCCAACTTCGGCTGCTTGTGCAAACGAAAAAAGCGCACAACCGCGTATATATTAATACATATGTTCATCTACATATGGTTAGGTCAGAGGGACATGATGCACAGACAGTTGCGGAAGCGGCACAGTGAAGCGCAGCGATTGGGATCATGTAAGGATTCCAGTCGCTACCGTCACCCATCTCTGCAGTTCGCCATGGTTCCACCTCGATTCCCACCACGCTGTCTCCACCGCACCGCTTCGAGCGCGCAGCCGCTTACGTAACTGTCGTTGTTTCATGTGGTTTTGATCCGACTATACGATGTCAGCGCTCAAATGGGCCACGCATCTAAACGCTGACATTTTCTTATAAAACCAAGACGTTTTTCTTTCCGGTTTTGTTGGTTCGGCTGGTCTTCGAACTTTTGCTTCTTCCAACCTCGATGATTTATCTGATAAATCAGCGATTCAGTTCATAACGTTAATTCTCTGCCCGCAGCCAAAATCAAACATTTTTTTCTTGAAGAACCGTGTGTGGTGTTTATGCACATTTACATGTGAGCGATAGACATTCATAGTTTTGGAGCCATATTCCTCCAACACAGACAGTTGCGGAAGCGTTGGAGAGGTCAGCTGACGTTCGTGTAGGCGTTTCTGAACACTTTTTGAACTTTTTGAATGCTGTGCAGTGGATGGGTTAAAGGCATCACCCCACGAATCTGGAGTGGTATTCGTATTCGTATCCCGGTGAAGTATTCGTATACGGGGTTGTAGATTATGGGGAGAAGGGTGATTCCGTTCATTTCTTCCTAATTGCCGTAAAAAAACGGCCGCGAAGATACGGCTTCTAGCGTTTCGGCGCACTATTTTCTACAAAGAGTTCGATTGGAGCGCGCCAGCCAGTGCGGCGCCGCATCTTCCGGGCCGTTTTTTACGGCAATTAGGAAGAAATGGACGGAATCACCTCCTCTCCATAATCTACTATACCATGTAAGAATACTCCATCTGAAATCCGTACCACCTCAGATTCGTGGGGTGATGCCTTTAAATCAGGGTAATCGCGTAAAAAGTGAGATCAATCAAAAGACGTGGAACATCCAAGAAATCGAAAAAGTGAAAAATCACTCGGTTTTAATTAGGTCCTGTGAATGAATGTTGTAGAAAACTCCTTTTCAACTATTCAAACCTATACGTGTCAGCAACACTCTTGGTCCTATATGTGGATTTCTCCATGACCCTGAATCCAGTTTTCGTAGCACCGAGAATTTTCTGTAGTGCATCCACTTCAAAAAATACTGGAAGCGCATGCTAATTTCGTCGAATCTAGTCGTTTTCATTGTGATACATAGGTTCAAATTCCTTCCCAATATTCATTTCTGGGAAAAAAAACCCCACACAAACTCGATCGCATTTTTTTCTAAGAAATTTTGTGGCCTAGTTATCTACGGTTGTTTACTCAATTTATCGATTATCGATAAAGCGTAACAACACGTTATGGAGCATTCAATGAATCATTCATTCATTCATTCATTCATTCATTCATTCATTCATTCATTCATCCATTCATTCATTTGTTCATTCATTCGTTCATTCAAAGGCTTATTTTTTGACTGCATGAATCATGGTTGTGGAAATAATTTTTGTCTTGCTAATTAACTGTAACTGAGGAATTTGTGTAAAAGAGAATTTATTGAATTGCTTCACTATGCACTTCTCTTACATAGTTTGCATGTCACCGCACAATATCTCTTCTTCACATGATCCGGGAATACGGTACTCTTACAGAAGTCCTTTAGTTGCAATAGAATGGGGCACCTAGATTTTGAGAAGAAAAAATCGTTAGCGCTTCAATTAGAAACATAGAAAACATAGAAACATACGAAAGACGAAATACCTCTTGTCATCTTCACAGGTTTTTTTCTTAGGCTTAGGCGTGGTGGTCGTAGTCGTAGTCGTCGATGTAGTAAGAGACCCAAAGTCCTCCCCATGATCTAATGTGTACGGTGCTGGTGTTGTAGGCTTTGGACGAGCTCCCTTTACTGAAAAAACAAACAAACAAACAAACAATGAGATCACACTTTCCACATGATGATTGGGAAATTTTTCAAAATATTTTTTCTAATATGTATTTTATTTTATCTATTTTATTATTTTCTATTTTATTTCACTATTAATTTTATTTTATTTACAAGTTCTTCTTAATTTTACCTATACGATACTTGATATGGAATTCTGAGCTGTGCGCTCGACTGTGAGTGATGACAGGAACAACGTGGAAGTTCGAGCGAAGAGTTACACCGACATCCTCTTCAGCGCAAAATCTGAATAGAATTGCTATTCGCTTGAAAATAATTGCTATACACATTCGAAAACCTACCACTACATTTCTATCCACAAATTCTTACCTATAACCGGTTAGACGCAGATCTTCATGAGTTTTTATCTCAATTCCTGCGTACGTACAACCATCAGTAGCCATTCCGTAATCAATTTTAGCAATTTTCACTTCGATAACAGAGCCTGGAGGTGCCTTAAAGGTGAATTTTAGGATATTTTGAAAGAGGAATATCTGAGGGAGTTTTTCTTTTCTCAAGTCTCGACAAAACCTTAATCCAATAATGACACTTCATATACTCCATTCGATCTCCACTTCCTTCTTTTCCGATTTTAGCTTTAAGCGTTTTATAGTTAGTTGTAGCTGTTAGAATTTGACCGCATCCTTTTGGCTGAAATTGTCATCAAATTTACTGTTTATGAATATAAAGAAGTAATATATGTAAATTGCTGAATTACTCTTTCATTGCAAAGAGCACCACCGTAACCGCTCGGACAAATACATTTATTACAGTCTCGTGGATGGGGGAATCCTCCCATTTTACATTTTGCTGAAGTTTTTGGATCGCAATCTAAAATAAGTGATAGTAATTGTAAATAAAACTTACAAGTAAGAAAAAATTATCTAATTAAGCTAAAAACCTACTAAGACATTTATAATGCTTGTTTATCATCAGCAATTCATAGAAGGAAATAAATGGTGAGCCCAGCGTTCGAGAATAATTCGGATCCTTTGCGACTAGTGAATTTCTATCGCCTTCAGCAGCACTGTAAAGATATTCACCAAATTAAATGTTATCTTATGGCAGCTAAGAATACGAAAATCGATAGAAATTTGCTCTAAAAATCCTTACGCTCTTGCACCGTAATGCATTATGCTACCGTAATCGTACGGTATACCATAGTTTTCATTGCGAAGTTTAGTTTCTCTGTTGAATTGACTTCTCCAACTGGGCTGTAATCAACTTTTTCTCTTTCTAAGTTAAGTTCGTTTCTAGATAAGTTTCATTAAGTTTAGTTAAGTTCGTTTCTAAGTAAGTTTTTTTTTTCGCAAAATTAAAATAAAAATTTAAAAAAAAAATTCTTGAAAGCTATTACATAAATATTTTGGACATGGACGTAAACGTAATCGTCTCGATCGTGCCGTGATTGTGTATGGAACATTCCAAGAGCGTGGCCTAGTTCATGCGCAGCAATTGCAGGCTGAATGAAATGGTTTTAAATAAACATATTTATGTATTATATATCATTACATATTTATATTTACATATACATATTGAATTATTTAAATTAATTATTATTAATTAATTTAATTTAATTTAATTAATTATTTTGAGCGTAGTTCAGCAGAAATACATATATAATGAATAAATAAATAGAATAAATAAATAATATAAATAAAAATACATATATATATTGAATATTTGCATTATTTTGAGCGTAGTTCAGCAGAAATACATATATAATGAATAAATAAATAGAATAAATAAATAATATAAATAAAAATACATATATATTGAATATTTGTATTATTTTGAGCGTAGTTCAACAGAAATACATATATAATGAATAAATAAATAGAATAAATAAATAATATAAATAAAAATACATATATATTGAATATTTGTATTATTTTGAGCGTAATTTTTTTTCTTAAATAGTACATGTATATTTTTCTTACCGTACCACATCCATCACCTAACGAAAGTTGTTGTACTCTGCCAGTTCTACCAACATACGACCAACAACCGTTATGTCGGAAAACAAGAATTTTGTCGCTTACTGTAATATGTAAGGTTGTATATAGCTCTAGCTGTGAAAATAAGACAACTATCATCTATTTCTACATCATACCTGAATTATCCTCACGGAAATCAATACATGTGTCTTGTTCCCACCATTTGGCACCCGTTTTGAAAGCTTTTTGAACATCGGGATCTGTAAACAAGCATGGAATTTTTAAATAGATGAATTTCTATCATATTTTTTCAAAAAAAATAATAAATTTTCCTATCAGATACATACGTAAATTGGCATCGAAAACGTAGTTGACTCCTTTTCTCCATATATTATACGGATATCTTTCATCTTTGTACGCTTGTCGTTTTGTACGATTTTGTTCTCCGTGACGTAAACCTTCGACAATTTCTTCTTCTTGGAATCTTTAAAATAAATTTGTATGGATCAGGAAAGAAAAGAAAAACGAGGATTAAAGGTGAGCTCACGGTTGTAGAAGCATGTCGCCTTGGTATAAATACAATCCGTATTCACTTCCGTTAGTGATCTCGTCGAGTGTGTTCTGATGGGGGTGTATACCGTGTTCTACATAATGTTTCACTTTCTATAAAGAGTTTTTTTCTTTAAAAAAGAAAATGCGAATTGAAAGCAGCTACTGTATGATGATGCTATGAGGTGTCCCATCATTGCTCTTACCTTTTCCAATTTTTCGAGCTTTTCTTGCTCTTCTGGAGATAATTTCAGTTGTTCTTCTATTTCAGGTTTTACTTCTTCCAATTCCTCATGGAGTAGAAGTATATCGTTATCAAGTTTCTTAAAATCACATTTAAATAAAATAATTACGTAAAAAAAATAATAATTTTATATCCTAATGATGAATTTTTGTTCTAATTTCACCAACATTTTCTAAAGGCGAATGGTTGTGGGGTTGACTGATTGCATAGACGCCAAGCAGAAGAAGGAGGAGAATAATCCTCATTCTGAAATATGAAAATTTATGAAGTGCTTAATAAAAACGAAATATTTCGACACAATGTCGTTGGAAAGGAGGGCAGATTTTGGCCCCCGTTGGTTTGCCGTTGATGATTTTTATAGACGTCTCTTTTATATGGATCCTGCATAGTTGAAAATTTCTGCGATATATCAGGTGTGCTGCCGATGATGATGTCCTGAAAAAAAGTAATTCAACAAGCCGATGCTTTGGAAATACAAATTAGACAAACAAACTTAATAATGCTGAAATTAGGCAGCACTACTGCTTTCTTACTGTAGAGTAAATGAAAAGTGACATATTTCTGATTTTTTACCATGTCTGCTCACATGCCCACTGATTCCTAATAGCTAAATTTCCAAAAAGCTTAAATGTACGTATATATGAAAAGTAAATATTAAGAGATGAAGTTTACTTTAGTAAATCCTGGACAAATTTGACCGTAACACTTGACTGGGTTCTGAAACGGTAGAAAAAACGATCAAGATAGTTTTTTTTTGTGAATCTTTCTTTGGAAACAATGTATTCTCAATGCGATTCTCTGGAAATTTCTTTAGGCATTTTTCTCTTTTTTTTCCTCTGTTTTTTTTTCACGTCACAACCATAGGGCTAGCATAACTGTATTTATCGATACAGTTATGTTATCCTTATGGTTGTGCTATCCTTATGGTTGTGACGTTTATTGACAACACACCTGACATCTTTCTTTTAGTGATGTTCCACCCACGATAGCCTAGTCATCAAGCATAATATTATGACATCGACTCGCTTTGAAAAGTAAATATTTCCTTTTGGTTCGGATTTTTCCAACGACTTTCGTTGCGAAACAGAAACGTCACTGTTTATCACAGTTTTGAAGGGACTTACTCTCGTTTCTAGCTCTCAGGTCTTCCATAGGCTCTTCGTAGAAACCTTCGCAGGAAATCTCGACGTATACTTTCGTTTTCGTGCGAAGATAATCACTTAGTCGCAATCGGTATCTTCAGGTACTTCTCAAAGACAATTTGTCACAAAATACAAGATATGCGGGTTTTTATGGGTCAATATAGTATCCGAGATCTAGATGTGATCGTACCCACGCTCAATTCTCCCTAATTTTCCTGAAAAACGGCGTGGGAAATGTCCTGGTTCCAACGAGGCACATTAGAACGCGCCAACAATACACACGCGCCGGTTTTGGGTGGGGGGGGTAAAAAAAAAATGGGGGGTTTTGTGGTTTTTTTAAAAAAAAAAACAAAAAAAAAAATTTTTAGGGGGGAGGGGGGGGGGAAAAGGGTTTTTTTTTTTTTTTCCTTTGGTAAGATCGCTACATTGGCTTCATATTGCCCGATTGCATATTACATGTATACATACAATGGGATAATGTGGACCCAATGTAGCGATAATAAAGCACGAATATATGCTCTCGGAACACGGAATAAATTGTTTCGATCTGACCCGTTGCGTCCTTAGTGCACTTGGGCTTGCCTCTCTGCCCTCGCCAATCAATGAAACGATATCTGCCGTCTTTGATCGAAACGATGCTGATTTCCTGTCGCTCCTGTTCTGTTTTTGTTTGAATGTTTTCCGTTCCTTTTTGTCATGTTATCCGGTATGGATAAATTTTTTTCCGTTGTCGTTCATGTCATAGGGGACCGATCTCGTGGGTTTTGTTCTCTTTACTTCAACAAATAAATGAATACCCTTTTTTGTGGTTTTTGCGTTAGACATTCATTCAAAACTAACTTTTGATAAACACTAATTGATGTTGGTTAACTGGCCAACATCAACTAGTGTCCATCAAAATGTCTGGAGAAATACCTATGAAATCACTATCTCTGCGAGCTCTTCATTAGTAACATCTGTATAAAATTCTTACAAATTAATGACAGCATGTTTTGCTAACGTGTCGGGTTGGGGAAAAATGTAGTTCGGGTGGGGTGGGGGGAAAGGGTTGATGGCGCCGTCCTTATTTCCCGACGCTCTAACTTACTTTTCTCTCTTAGTAACTTTAGTTATAGATCCTATAAGACAAATGTTTAGGCTTTAGTGGGCTAGTAGTAACTAGTAACGATGCCTCTGATCCCGTAGGTCAAAACCCGCAAAGGTCTTGATATGGCGCCAGCTCGTTCCAGGTCCAGGTCACAGCGATCCATTCTTCTTTACGATTCAAGATTGGACTTTTGACCGTGATATAAAACGCTTCCAATGTTTTTTCGCGCCAGAACGTCTGATTCGCGTGCTAAGATCGTCACTCTATCTTAAAAAGGGTGTTGTCATGACACTGTCTGCGATCAGCACCTAAAGGGGATGATGTTTTTGATTTTACGAGTCTGTCCAGGTGCTCCTTTACGCGGGTACATAGCACTAACAGCTAATACATGTTCATTGATGATGGTGAAATTAATACTTAGTCGACACCTTCATCACTACTACCAACCGTGCATTCACGTACTGCGGAGTCCACAACCTCGACTGTGGTGTCCGTTTCCTTTTATGTTTTTTTTTCTGTTTATTCCATTTTTTCGTCTTCTGAAGAATTGTTTTACCGAGTCATTGAATACGAGCTCTTGACAGATTTTCATGTTGGTGTCAAATTCAAGATCACTTAATGGACTTTCCGTGTAGGAGTAGAATCTTTGGATGTTAACGTGGAACGATGTTTTCTAATATATTAACAGGAGTATCACATGGTAGACTGCAACAGCCGCTCAGCAATGTCAATAGTTTCACTGCATCTAACTAAATGATTCTTGTATCGTCAGATACATATCGAAATTCACATGCACGGTGACATGAATCGTTGAAAGAAAGCCATTTTATCGAGGTTCTCCACTAATTTCTCCGTTCTATGCTGTTACGCAGATAAGTATCGGGTTCTTATTTTGTATATTTTCCTTCCTGATTTTTCCGTTGCTTTCTTATTGAATTTGTTCTTTTCAATAATTATTCATTGAACTTGTTCTTTTCAATAAATTAAATCTTGCTCCAATCTTGACAAGTCTAGTAGTAGTATCCACTGTAAAGAATAATCTGACTTCTCTTTGTTATTCACGTTCATCATCCGCTCACTTCTTTCGGTCGTATAGTCAGGTAAAAACCACCCGAAGCTCGGTGCGGGTGTGCGGGTGCGTAGGCGGCTGCGATCGAAGCAGCACGGTGGAGCGGTGGCGATCGAGGTTTCACCTCAGCTAGCTCACTGCAGTAGATAACGACGGTTATACCTCGACTCCACTCTATCGAACCGCTTTGAGCACAGCCGCCTACGCAATTGCACCGATCTTCTGGTCATTTTGATCTAACTATAACTTAACTATTTATCACATAGGTCTTGTATTACAAAGCAGATGCGCAATATATGCATCTAAGAAATAATAGCGTCCAAATCGGGGGAGAGGCAGACGTAATGGGTTGCCCTCCATCATGCATTGTTTTTTTACAGACATTTTCAGCAGCGAGTGCTCTAACTCGTCGCAAATGACAAAGTAACAGGCACAGTAATTAAAAGATAAGGATAAAGTGTCTGGCGTTAATCAATCCGCTTGGGATGCGCCCCCACGTTCACTTCAATTCGGAATCATTTGAGGTTCACGAACGTGTAACTGGCCCGTGCAATGACTTGCGGTGGCTAGCCAATGTGTCAAGTCAGGGTTTTTATCCTCCCAGACAAACTTGGTACAAATTTATCGACTCCGGAGGGATGAAAGGCTTGGTGAGCACTAGGGCGAATTCGAACCTTCGATCGACCTTGCAAGAAGAGGAACCTCTAACCGCTACACCACATCCGCTCCAGCACTCCAGTAATTACTTTGTAATAATAATGTTTATACAATGTTTCATAAAATGCTTACAACGAGGAGCAATAATGATAACATGTTTCAAATCCTAGGTCCTTAGCGTGGTTTTGGTTTCGGGCTGTAGGCATCCATTGGAAAGATTTTCGCTTCATGTGTCCTTTGATGTCGTCTGCTGTTCGTAATTTATTCGCGAAACAACAGATCCAAGAGAGACAGATACGGAAAAATAAAGGTATATTAATAATAATACAAGAAAAAAGACAGAAAAAAATAAATTACAGTCTGAACAGCCTCGAATATCTGGGTTGTACAACGGGTTTGAGAGCATTGAAAGAAAGTAATCGCCGCAGGACCAAATAGTTGTGCAGCCGACGAAAATGCATTTAAGACAAAGGATTTATTTGCACCCATAGGAACTTCTCATTTTATGTCCTGTTATTCATGGATTCTGACGGATGTATGATCACTTCAAAGCACTTTAAGGGCAGCGCATCACGAAAGTGACGATGTTGAGTCCGTGTGGGCAAGTATAGAGTTTGGGTTGTAAGTTTTGAACGTGAGTGTTGACCCGCCCAATTCTCCCTAATCGTCCGGAAAAATAGCATGGAAAACGGAGTTTGTCTCAGCGAAGTACGTGGAAATGCGCCACTCTCGTGCACGCGCCACGTTCACGAGCGAGCGATCGGAAATCAATCAGGGTTTTTCATCAACCTATTCAAGTAAAACCATTGAAAAGGCTGCGGAACCAGGTGAGGCGCGTACTTCTTACGGCGTCTTACGTACTTCGAGTGAAATAAGGCTTTAGGTCGATTAAGGAGAGTTGAGCGGGATCGCACTTTGTAAACTGCACCGAAAACTCTATATTATTCTGTATTATTATTATTAACTCTATATTATTATTATATCTATATTTGCCCACAAAGACCCTAATATTGTCAGTTTCGTGATACGTTGCTTTTGAATATCGCAAAGGTAAAGTTTCTTTGCATACCTTCCAACAAACGCAAAATATGCTCATGAAGAAGCTAGTGAATTGTAACACTTAAAACCGGCATTGTTACCAAACTAAGGATTCCCTCATTCATTCACAGTGAGATTATTTATTCCAGGTTTTGGTGATAGCGTGACCTATGGCCACTCAAAGCCTGAAGATAGGAATGGTGGATGGCCAAATCCTGAGTCATAAACGGAGCCTTCCATGGAACGTGTGCCCGATCAACGATATGTGGTGCGACATGCTTGGACCATTATAATGAGTACTACTTCTGTGAAGGTAAAAGTGCAGAGGATGTGAAAAAGCATGTTAGTGTTGTTGAAAGAGTTGTCATTCCAGGAAATAAATCAGTGTTTCCTTAATTCTGTGCAGAGATGTTAAGTTGGGCGATCATCGAGGTTTTGTAGTGAAGGGTTTTTTTAAATACTGAATCTGCAACTGCGACGTAGATGCTATTCCGCGCGCGCGCTTCCTTTAAAGGCATCAGCCCACGAATCTGAGGTGGTACGGATTTCAGGTGTAGTATTCGTATACGGGATGGGAGACTATGGAGAGGAGGGTGATTCCGTCCATTCCTTGCTAATTGCCGTAAAAAACGGCCCGGAAGATACGGCTTCATACGTTTTGGCGCACTATTTTCTACAAGGGGTTCGATTGGAGCGCGCCAACCTTGTGCGGCGCCGCATCTTCCGGGCCGTTTTTTACGGCAATAAGGAAGAAATGGACGGAATCACCTCCATCTTCGTAGTCTCCCATCCCGTATACGAATACTCCACCTGAAATCTGCACCAATTCAGATTCGTGGGGTGATGCCTTTAAGGGCCGAAAAATGATTTCGCTGAGGGGTCAAAGAATAACGGGAACAGGATCTACGCTAAAGAGAAAATAACCTGGAAAAATTCCAGGACATCAACTCGTTCAGCACGGAAATTTTTGTCTTTTTTGTCAAGATAACTCAAAGACGAGGTTTTCGAAAAGTGTCCCCGGTCTTTGGACCATGTAAGGGACTCCATTCAAGAAGAAATTGAAGGGAATCCGGTCGAAATTCTCGTGAGGGTGATGTAAAAGTTCCAAGAACGGCACCTAATATGGATCAGGTGTCAAACCGAAAAATGGGAAGAAACGGTTCTATTGTGGATACGCGTACATAGTTCACCATTGTCAAAATATGTATCGATTTCTGCGTGTTGACAGTTTATTGACCGTTTAACTTGTGACTTGTTTCCGGGGATAACACACCTTTACAAACAAAATTTATTAAAGTAATCTTATAAATAAGGTGATGTTGTATTATATATGAGTGATATGTCTGAAGCTTCCGCCTGGAATTCACCCGCGCTATCGGAAATACGTTTATCAAACTCACACAAAATTATTTGAGGTTTATAAACGTATTTTTGATCTGTTCAATTAATCGCAGAGGCTATTAGTGTCAAGTCAGAGTTTTTTTTTCCTGCCAGATTGATCTGGCAGCATCTTAACGAGCCTGAAAAGATGAAAGCCTTGGTTACCCTGTAGCTCTTTCGAAGCACCGACTGTGCGCGTTTTCGGCGGCGTCTCTTATCAACTGTGCTACGAAGCCCTTTGTATTAAAAAAAAAGTAGAGTGCGAGGAAACATCAATGTGAACGAAATATTGGCTCAATGAACAGTTATGCGCAGTTTTTTTTCTAGCAAGCATTTTCACTACGAAAAATTGCGTTTCGCTTTTTATTTTCTTTTATAAAAACAATCTTCACTCTTTTGCTTGTAAAGATCAAAAATTTTACTCACATTTGTAATACTATGATCTACTACTTTGAAAAGTATGAAAGGCGTCACAGTCATTTCGCGATCTCAACGAGCTTTTCGGCGAGGGAACGATTAGTGAAAGAAAAAGAAGAAAAAGAAAAAAAAAGAAAAAGGAAACGACCATCGGCTCGTTATCGACTATCTGGCAATTCTGGGAACCGTGGATGAGGATAAGAGCATAACAACCCGAATATTGGCCGAAACTCTGAACGCAATTCAAAATCAACAGCAAGCTTGGCCCAATTTAATTGCCTTCAGGAACCATATCACCTTCCAGTAAAATCATGGACGTACGTCCACGTGTTGAACGGCGTGTCATCGAATCCATTGCGAATAAAGTCGGGAACATAAACGAAAACAAGAACATCAAATTTTCCCATAGAGACGTTAAAAGGTTACCAGATTAGTCTCTTTTTGGAAAGGTGCCAGACAAATAACGTTCATGTTGGGTAAAGTTGCCTCCAAGAAACTTGACTTTTTTGTTTATGGAATCGAATGTCTGTTGAGCAGCCAGCTGAAAAGCAATAATTGAAGCTGACGATGATTACGTTCCAGAATAATCATATAAGCATGTTTCCGTCGGATCTATATGTTTCCTAATGATAAATAAAAGGATAAAGTCACTGGCATATCAATCCACTTGGGACGCACCAACGCGTTTTACTGGAATTCGTAATCGTTGAGGTTTTTTCAACGCGTGTTGGCCTATACAATGACTTGCGGGGGCCAGCCGATGATCAAGTCGGTGTTTTTATCCTCCCAGACAAGTCTGGTACCAGCAATTTATCGAGCCCGGCGGGATGAAAGGCTTGGTTTGCACTAGGGCGGTTTCGAACCCTCGAGCATGTGGCTACAACGGACCTCTAATCGACTGCGCCACACCCGTCCCAATGATAATTAATTACTGAAAATGATAAATATTGTTCAAAAAATCGTGGGTAATTATGCACAAACGTAGCTGTATCTGACCATTCCCTATCCCACTGGCGCCCTATGGTACTTTGCAAACGTGGACTATCACCTGTAAACTAATTTTCTTCTCTACGTTCTTAACCTGGACTGTAAGCGCTGCATTAAAGGCATCACCCCACGAATCTGAGGTGGTACGGATTTCAGGTGGAGTATTCGTATACTGGATAATAGATTATGGAGAGGGAGGTGTATCTGTCCATTTCTTCCTAATTGCCGTAAAAAACGGCCCGGAAGATGCGGCGCCGCACAAGGCCGGCGCGCTCCAGTCGAACTCCTTATGGAAAATATTGCGCCAGAACGCCTGAAGCCGTATCTTCCGGGCCATTTTTACGGCAATTAGGGAGAAATGGCAACGGAATCACCCCCCTCTCCGTAGTCTCTCATCCCGTATACGAATACTCCACCTGAAATCCGTACCACCTCAGATTCGCGGAGTGATGCCTTTAACTTATCGAAGAACAGCTGTACTAACTGACTGAGTGGTTTCTGTGCACGATTTTATGAAGCAGTTGAATATGCACAAAAAGCTGCAGCAAACAATGTGCTTTGCAGCGCAAAAAAAAACAGAGACAAACAACGGCTGACTTCAACGCCCACGCATACGTGATATATGTGTTGTATGCTTTTCGTATGTTTATTCAAACGAATGGAATGAAAACGATACTCTTTCCACGATTCTCCTACATATAATTACTGAATCAATGGCAGGCGATTGATCAGTTGAAATTAAAGGATTTGCGTCCAATTAGTTTTCTTCTCTTCGGATCTCTGAGAATAATCACAGCAGTTGACAATGGATCTGATTATCTCTTCGCTTCTGGTCTTCGTTCTGGAAGATGCGAAGATGACCTTCCGTGACTACCTTAGAAGACGGGGCAAGATGTTTACGTTATCTGCTGCCTTCCACTCGTAAACTACATTCATCCCCCGTAAAATTTTTCAATTATGGTATACGCTGGCCAAAATTACTCGAGCTTCTATCTAAGTACCAGTTTCTCCACGCAGTCAGGAATTTCGGCTCAGAACCGACCGTGGGCAAGTCGTGAGACACGCCTGGGTAAGCAAGTCCATGTCTGCGATTACTAGATCGGGGATGTTTTACAAGTCTGGAAGAGACGGGCTACCCGTTTGTTCACCTGGCCTCCGGGAGACAATCGCAGATCAAATGGCTCATAATTCTCCTTGGTACAGTAAGAAAAAGGAGTTCCAAGCATCTAATTGATCAGCTAATACGGCAGCGTCAGGAAAGACGGGTTGCAGGAGTTCCCTGTTTGCAGAGGAAGAAGAGGCTTAATTTGACGATCTGGCCATTGTTTGTTAGCGTCATTGAACTAAATGAAGTGTAACAGTAGCTACAATCGCATAATCGGCATTGCCGTAGGCGTTTCATGTTCTCCCTCTATCTTTCCGCTCCAAAATTGCAGTTGGATATTTATCAATAAGAAGATAAAGTTTCTGGGGTTAGTCAATCCGCTTGGGATGCGGCCCCCACGTTCACTTCAATTCAGGATCGTTTGAGGTTCACAAACGTGTAACTGGCCTATACAATGACTTGCAGGGGTTGGGCTACGGGTTAGGTCAGTGTTTTTATCCTCCCAGACAAGTCTGGTACCAATTTATCGACCCCGGAGGGATGAAAGGCTTAGTGAGCACTACGACGGAAACGAACGTCCGATCGACCGCGCAGGAAGCGGAACCTCTAACCGCTACACCACACCCGCCCACGCAAAAATTATGATTTTAAATATTGTTATAGAACCGATAGCTTGGGTTTTTTTTCTGCTGAAGCAGTGATGGCTTGAAGCTTGAGAAAGATATCCTGAAAATATCTTCTAAACTTACTAATTATATGTATATCACATTTATTTTTTGTTCATATTATTTTGCTTCTTATTATTACCTATTTAACAATTTTTATTAAATTTACTAGTAAAAAACTGGAGAATTTGGAAGTTCAACATGAAGCAAAAGCTGATCAGAAGTGAAATTTATCCTAATCAATTAGAAGTGACTCTCTTTTCTTCTTCGTGTATTTTTTTCGTTTCCTAGTAAAGAAATCACCGGATCTTTAGAGGATCCGTCGGGCGTTTTTTTTTTCCGGCGCTGCCGCTAATTTGCTCGGAAGAGGGTAGGTGACTTGCTCGTTCTTTGTCCTCACGGAACTATTGCCGGCGCGTGCGAAGAAGTGCCAGCCGTCCTTCGTGGGGTCACTTGGCCAGGCCAGGATAATTCTATAATGACTTCAGGGGACAAACAACATATGAGAAAACTTGAAATTATCCTAGTGTCCGTAAGATTCTCATGCGTAACGTAAGCGAAAAAAGTTACGATAGTGTTAACAACAATTTCCAATACTATCGTAGCTTTAGTTTTACTTTAAACTTACTCCTTACTTAATTCCTACTTTTTTTACTTACTTTAAGCGGACTGGAGTTATCGCACGCCTCATCGTCACCGAACCCCGTCGACCTTATGCCGCCAGTGATCAAATCAGGGTTTTTATGCTCCAGGAGACAATTACCTCAATTCATCGGGATGGAAAGTTTGGTTGGCACCAGGGCAGTTTCGAACCATCGACCATGCGGCCACTTGCCACAGCTCTTACCGACTGCGCTACAACCGCTTGTTATGAGGTTATCAAGTAAAACTCTAATTCCATCCTTCTATAAGTTGTAGGATAAATTTCTTCGTTCACGTGGATCTCTGGATTTTTCCTTCTGGAGTAAAAGTCTGACAAAAGAACATGTTTATTACTATCACGATCTTCTGTGAGCTCTGTTTCATATTGTTTTTGTTTTATGGCACACTTGTAGGTGTTTTCAAATAAATAAATAAATAAATAGTGTAAAATAGCTATTAGTGGACGTTAAGAACTTTATCGATCAACTTTTCCGTGATTATCTACAACACATATCTTGCTCGTGATTTTATCCGACTTCTCTCCAGGATATTAGGAAGATGTGAAGCCGCTTTCTTCCCCCAACAGGTCATTCCTCTCATTTCGTATCCAGAAAACAAAATCAGCTACCCTCTCTCTCTCTCTCTCTCTCTGATAAAGACCCACATAAATAGCCGTATGTCAACAGCGATAACAGCCCATCATGGGAATGTCTACCTTAAGTCACGTGTTCCCCCCCTCAAGATCTCTTCTAAAATTCATTACAGTAAGTATTATATTTTATTCCCTTCTAATATTTGTGTATTAAGGAAGGCATAATTTTATTTTTATGTGAGAATTCATATATTATGAACGAGAAGTCTTCAAATTCGTATTTTTGGGTAGAATCATTGTTACTTCCAATAATTATGATAAGGAAAATAGCGGCACGAATAAACGAATGGCAAGCGACAGGAAAATCCACTTGGTTCTATTTTTACAATTATGTTCAGCCTAATACAGTACAGTATCCAGCAACTCATTGGATCAATCTATTTTTTTCCTGTAGCAACGATTCTATTCTTTGTTGACCATCTGAAATATCTATTTGAAATCCATCATCGACACCTCACCTCGAGTCAGCGGTTCGGTTGAGGTCAGCGGGTCAAATTTCTATGAATTTCCAGAAATCAGCAAAAAATTTTCGGTTGAGTTAAGATTTTGAAACTTCCGAGATATAAGTGAGTGAAAAACTAAACATCTTGCAGATATTAAGATTAAGATAAAGTATTAAAATCCGAGATATTCGGTGATCTCCTTGGTTGAAATTTAATGAACGGTAGTAGAAGAATCCGCCTTCTGGACACATATGCGGAATTATAATTGATCCATTATTCACATATTTTCTTGGATTTCTATTGCTGGCTACTATATGTCTAGGGCAATTTCATTTTTAAAAAGAGATCACAAGTGTATAAACATAACTAGCGACTTTGAAATATAAATGGGAACAAATCGGCGCTTTGCGCTCGCACTTTCACCTCGGAGAAAAATGTCTCAATTTCTGATGAAATCGTTTGTAGGTCATCCACAGCGTACATAGTTCAACCGCTCGGATACGAAGCATACGTAGTTCATTGGAATCATCCATGAAGTTTCCGGCATATCTAAAAACGGGGGTGAAAGCGATGGAATATTCGCAATAGCAAAGATTTATGTGTCGTCCTAACTACGAGCTCAACGTTTCCTCAACTATAAAAAAATGTTATTGAAGAAAAAAATGATGAGATGAAAATTCTTTAAAAAAAGAGATGATGACTAGGAAGTTCAGATTTACAAAAAAATAGTTGTCTAGGATTCTCTCTCTATTTGTGGAGGACGAAAGGAGAAAAGGATTTTTTCAGGGATTTGTAGAACGTGTAACGGTTTCTACGTCTACGCTTTTCTAAATTTTAAACCATAAATTGCTCGTCAGTTCCACTGCTGAAACTTCTATTTATTTCTATTTATTCATTTTTATTTATTTCTATCCTATTTCTTGTTTTTATTCACTTTTAAAACTTAAATTTTTTAAATTTAATTTTTAATTTTTTTTTGATAACCTCAGCATGCTAATTATCAAAGAGAGTAAATGTAAATGAAGTAAATGGGTCACACATGCTTGACATATATTAGCAAAGATTCAGATCACTCCACATAGTTCAGAAAAAATACTGATCACTTCGAAACTGACTTTTTGTTTTTGAAAAAGAATTCCTTGAAAAAAAATTTAAGCACATTCAAAAATATTAGATCATCGTACAGATTTTTTTGTTTCGGCTTTTTGTGCAATACGAAGAATTTTAAGGAAATCTTCAAGAAATTTTTGCTTGTCTTTGTTTATAAATACAAACATTGTTTTGTTAGACTTGTAATCTAAAAAAGAAGATCCAAAAATCTAACAGCACGAAAAAACTTATCCTTTGACTTAAGGAAGGATGAAGTTCGAGTGTTCCTTGTGTACGATAATATTATAATGATCGGGTGTAGCGCAGTCGGTAAGAGGTTCGCTGTGGCCTTACAATTGATTCGAAACCACGGTTCGAAACCGCTCCGGTGCCAACTAAGCCTTTCATCCCTCCGGGGTCAATGAGTTGGTACCAGACTAGTTTGGAAGAATAGAAAACACGGACTGGATCATCGAGTGGCCTCGGCAAGTCATTGTGAAGCTAACGAGGGGTTCCAAAACCTCAACGATCACGATAAGCCTGCAATTTCTGCGACGATTTTTGAACAGCGTTTGTAAAAATCTCTCCATTCGTTTGTTGAACATTGACCATATAAAATGAAAGACATTTTTTCAATTTTTTTGGAGCCCTAGAGTTCTTTGAACGGCTGTCATAGCGAAACTGATAAGATGTCATTTATAGATTGCTGCCGTTTTTTCGTTATTCTCACCGGCAGCATCTCGCAATGTGATTGACGTGGAATCGAGTTCAAGCGAGGAGGAACAGGGATTCGTTCGACATTCCACCCTTGGTATGGTTTACTGTAACAATGATGTATAGAATTCCTAGGATCGGATAAAATGTAATGAGTAGATCACTTGATTTCGTGCTAATTCATCGATGACAGTAGAATCCGCGTGTGCGTGTTGCATGGGCTCAGGATTATGGGACAGTCCGTGATCAGTCGTCCTAGTGCCATTCCTGGACCTGAACTACTAACTCACATGAAAAAAAGAGCGAAAATTATCAAAGACCAGAAAAAGTATTTAATATAAGGATAGCACTGCTATGAACAATTCATTGGAGCTAGGTCCCAGGTAGTCCCGCGAGGGTAGATCAAAAGTCAGAAAGTAGATCAGATGGTGATATACCAAAATAACGTCCTGGTCCTATATGCCATGGAGACGAAAAGGCGTTTTAACCCAAATAATAATATTAAATAATGCAGTTTTTAGTGTGTTGCGGGACATTTTTGATTTTTTCTGGATGATAACGCTACTGACACCATCGGGGTAGCTCAATTCTCACGTGAGGAGGAGGAACCACGGCGGGTTAAAGGTCGAACCTCCCTCTCCTCCCCTCCTTCTTTCCCGCCCTCAAGAAAAGAACCATAATAGCTGTTGATATCTTAGCGAAATTGATCTTCGTGATAGTCTAATCATTGATCTATTGATCGGCTGATGCCACCGCATTGTCGCCTCCCTCACCTTCGCTCTAATAGGCTTGTTGTTGTTGTTGCTGTTGTTGTTATTGTTATTGTTCTTGTTCAAGTTGCCCTGTCAGATAGGAGCCGTTAATGGAGGGATAGAAACGATACTAATGGATTTTTTGAAAAAAATACAAGATTACAGTAACCCGGTCCACTATTTTCCAGAAATCTTGTTTAAAGATCTTTAGCGTATGATTACGTCGGAATATTCCCTTCCGTCCCTTCTCACTTATATCCATGTTTCAGAATCACTCCGGAATCGTCAGATCTCAGCGGAAGCGGAGGAACTCACCGGCAAAGATCTTGTAGATTATGTGAACCGGAAACAAAATTTATGGAGGGTACGACTAGAACAAAAAAAAAGATGTTAGTGTGCATTAATTTGATATTTTGATCCAGAAAAATTCAGGCGAAAAAACACCATCGTTTCAATCAATATCCGGATAGCACAAAATGGGGTTTGATGGGTGTGAACCACGTTCGACTATCCGTAGAGGTACGTTATCATCCTTAAGGTGATTTTTTTTTGATCTGAAATCAAGCCTGATGTATGTTTTTGGTGTTTAGGCAAAACAAAATCTTTCTCCCACCAAGGATCTTGATATCGATATTCCGGAGACGTTCGACGCTCGTGAAGCATGGCCACAATGTCAATCGATTCGAAGTATTCGTGATCAATCCAGCTGTGGTATGTACATATTTAAAAGAAGAGAGAACCTACTGCTGGGAAAAAAAACTCTACAAGTGAAATTTTCAACTCCTAATTATCCTCAGTAAAACCGGAGGGTCAGAATGTTACCTTAGCAAATGTAACTACCTTTTTTCCTCTTAGCGGACCCTCTCGGAACGGCTCCGTCATCAAATGCGTATCTTTTTCGTGTTCTAATTTTAATTCCTCACTTTTCCTTGCTGGTTGCGTATTTTTCAGTAGGAGTACTCCTGAAAATAAGTGCTCAGACATCTGGATGAGGTCATGCAATGATTTGATTCCTTATCTGTCCCGTGTTAAGGTTCGTGCTGGGCATTCGGAGCCGTGGAAGCGATGTCGGACCGTATCTGTATTGCATCGAACGGAAAAACACAGGTAGTGTCATCGTGTCTTGATTATCAGGGAAATTCCCAGTAGGATGGGGAGATATTACAGTTAGAAAATGTAAAAAAGTTTATTTCTAGTAGACCCTTTGAGAAAATGGTTCACTGTATCACAAAAGGAAATGAAATCAGGCGAAAGATTTTCAGGATAATCATCCGCACTCCTCTCCTTTTCTCTCCATTCCTCCTGTTCTCTATTTCCTTCCCTCTCTCGCTCTCGGTTTCTCCCGCTCTATCGGAGTCTTCGGTCCCTCGAGTTTGAAAATCTAATGAAATAAGGAATAAATTAAACATTAATATTGAATGCACTAGTAAAAAAAACAGAACAATGTAAAAATAAGGAGTGAAAATATACAAATTGCATCTTCCCTGACCTCAAAGTTGTTTTAGTTCTGCAGAGCTCGATTCTTGTTTGGTTTGATCCTCGATTTTTACATCTTTCCCTATTTTTCCATCAATGATGCTTTTTTCTTTCCTCGCTCTTTGAGTGTTCCAGTGTTCTTGATAGGAATGCAATAAAATAGTAACTGATAACAGAATATTTTAGATTTTAAAAGAACTGTATCCAGAAGAACAAAAGAATACGGTATTAATGATGTCTTTTTAGGTGACACTTTCGGCCGATGATTTGCTTAGTTGCTGCAAATTCTGCGGTTTCGGGTTAGTCCTAGAATTTCAGCCTTAAAGACAACGTATCACAATTTTGACGTGTTGCGGAATCCACAGCAAAAACGCAAAGTTCGGATAGTAGATTGTAGAATTGATTGTGGTTCCGCTTATTTTTTCGTGATAATCGTAGAAAGAGTCGTGGGAAAGGCTTTATTTCCTACGAGGTACGTTAGAACGGGCCTCTATGTACATCTCACGGTCACCTCAGCAGCCTATTGCTTTTACGTGAATGGCCTGGTGAGAAGATTTCACTGATTTTTGACCGCTCACATGTAGATGCGACGCGTGCGCAAAGGTAGCGCGTTGCAACGGATTCCGTAGGAAAGGACGTCGTTTTCCACGACGATTAGGGAAAAATGAGCGGAACAACGCTAGATTCCGTAATCTACAACGCGAAGATTGGAGTTTCGCCGTAGATTCGCCACCACTTTAAAATCGTGATACGCTGCTTTTGAGACTCTTATTTTAATATCTTTTAAAGCATTCTCGAAAGACTTGCATCCATGAGTCAAATTCCAAGGAGTTTTAATGTTTTTTATACACGTCGTTACTCTTTTACCAACACTCACGCATTTATTTAGCAGTCATTCATAACTTCACCGTTTATCTTTGCAGGAAAAAGGAATATTTAAGAAAAGAAGGTTTTCCGAACTGTGAGCGAAATGTTTCCTTGCATAAAATGATAAAATTTAGCTGATAGTTGCTAGAAAAGAGCACAAAGCTCGTGGTTCAAGTTCACTTTTGTGGCGCTCAAGCAACAAAACAATTACAGTACTTAAAAAAATAATTAGCTTGGATTCCAACTACAAAAAGGGAGTAAAAAGCAAATTCATTATTACTAAGGTGTACACTGGATTCGTTTCAAGTACTGTAGCACAGTCGGTTCAAAATGAACTGAATCCTAGGACAAATGTGCACGCTGTAGGTCTGATGGGACCCTAACTCATTTCCACAGATCGATTGGAACTAGCGACGATCTGATTTCAATCGCAGTCGCGTAAGTAATTGTGCAAGGCTATAGGTCTTCTTTAATCCGACTCTATTCTAACCCACAAAAATTCCAAAGTTCAAATTACCGTGATTTATCAACAGTAATATTATTTCTAGAATGATACCAAAAATGAAATTTCTTTTCAAACACGAAAATCTTTTTTCTAATGAAAAAAAATTGTTCGAAAAAAAACGCGGTAAACAGAACATTTTTCTATTAGTACAGCGATTTGCATAGCTTTATTCGCCCCCACTTTTTGGTTCTAAAAAAGTCTTGGTGCCTTGGATTAACTCTGGCTTCTACACAAATAGATTTGTCACGCAAAAAAAAAAACTCTGCAAAGAAATTTAGGACCAAAGAGCTGTGCTCTGAAAAAAAAAGAAAAAGAAAAGAAAAAGTTCTGCTAATGAAAAACTTTATTCGTTTCTGATGTTTTTTTTTCTGTCCTTTTCTTTCTGTTTCCTTCTTCTTTAAACGAATTCACGTGTTATTTTTAGATGTAACGGTGGTGATCCGTATTCCGCTTGGAAGTATTGGAAGAACGATGGAATCGTCACAGGATCTAATTTCACCATGAATACTGGTTGCAAGGTGTGAAATTTACACATGCGTTCACTTAAAAGTAAAAAAGACAAATAAATACAATAAATAAATTCGCCAATTTTTCATGAAGGGGTAGAAAATTTAAAAAATTCGAATTTTAGTTGCAAAATTCCACGGTCTGGATACAAGGGAAATTTTGTTTATGAGAAAAAAAGGAGAAAAAAATATAAATAGCAAAGTTGGCTACATAGAGAAGCTTCTAACGTTTCCATTAGCGGAAGAACTCCTGAAAAAACTTTTTTTAAAAATGCTGTTAAAATCAAAAGAATTGCAATTTTAGATAAAGAAATATTTGATTTCAGCCTTATCCCTTCCCACCGTGTGAACATCACAGCAATAAAACTCATTACGATCCTTGTAAGCATGATCTTTTCCCAACACCAAAATGTGAACATCATTGTGTGCCCACATACAAAGACAAGAGTTATGAAGCTGATAAGTTCTACGGTAAGTTCCGATGCGCTTCCTATAATGCACTTTCAATAGAATTCGTTATTTTATCTCAGGTCGATCTGCTTACGGGGTTAAGGACGATGTAACTGCTATTCAAAAAGAGATACTCACACATGGACCGGTGGAAGTCGCTTTCGAAGTGTACGAGGATTTCTTGAATTACGCCGGAGGAGTTTATGTGGTACGTTGAAGGTCGCTCGAGTTCTCCTTATATTATCTTAAGAGTTGAGGGATAGTGATAACAAAAAAGTATGTGTTCTTAATTCGAGTTCACTTCGAGGCGAAGTTGTTGGAATCCTTTATTCTTGGAAAACGTTTCGGCACGAAATCCTCTTTCTCGGAGCCTGAAAGAGTAAAATTGAATGTGATTCATCCGATCAACTACGCCCTACAACTGCCCAACAAAGAAAATCGTAAGCCCACTGTTGGGTCTGTAATAGTACTTAAGTGGAAGTGTAGGGCTCACCTTAGTGTTAGTGAAGGATTTCTTGTCTCAGCTGGGTGCTCGTGGAGAGGTGACCAGCGCACTCAAAATAGCAACCTTAAATAGAGAGCGAGTTCCCGCGTAATATACGCGCGCCCCCTATTTGCGCGCCAATATCGTGATCTTATAACTTCAAAATCTTCTCCGCTATGACACCGTATCCTATGACCACCACCACCTAATGCAATGGGGTACTGTGATTTCTTTTCGCCGTCCAGGTGTCCTTTAACTCTAAACTTTGACCTTTAAGATATAAAGGAGTTAGCTGTTTCTCTTACGTATTTGTCACCGCACTGCGTGCAGGAAACCAGATAAACAACACCCGAACTCATGCAATCACCGTCTTTGTTATCCGGACATATTTCGCATATCTGATATAGTGAAAATCATAAAGTCATATAGATAGGCATGATGTATGAGCGTTGCTTATTGCTGGAGGGAACTGTACATACAATCTTCGTGATTTGGTTTAATCAGACACTGCCGAATGGCAAGGCACCACTTCGTGGGGTGCCTTTAAGCAGAACTAATCCGAAACAAATCTGGTATGGAGAAAATACCCTTTTGTACACTGTTTATTTCCAATGAGGTTAACGCTGCCATCTGGGGTGGTGCAGATTTCAGTTGGAGTATTTGTATACGGGATGGGAGACTATGGAGAGGGGGTGGGAGGGGTGATTCCGTTCATTTCTTCCTAATTGCCGTAAAAAAACAGCTCGGAAGATGCGGCGCGTGCACAAGGCTGGCGCGCTCCACTCGAACTTCTTGTAGAAAATAGTGTGCCAGAACGCCTGAAGCCGTATCTTCCGGGCCGTTTTTTACGGCAATTAGGAAGAAATGGACGGAATCATCCTCCTCACCATCAGTCTCCCATCCCGTATACGAATACTCCACCTGAAATCCGTACCACCTCAGATTCGTGGAGTGATGCTTTTAACTCATAAATCGTACTGAACACATACTGAATCTTCATCATGGAATAATAAAAAAAAATTACCCGGATCACCTGGAAAAGTGTGAACCGATAGATCACTTATACAGGGACGGAAATTCTTCAAAATATACATAATATATTACTGTTTTCCATTATTATACTTTTACTATTTGACTATTATTACTATTTGACTATTTGATCTACTAATTCAGCATACCGCTGGTAAACTTGGAGGTGGGCATGCTGTGAAGATGATCGGATGGGGAGTTGATCAGGGAATTCCATATTGGCTCCTGGCAAATAGTTGGAATGAAGATTGGGGAGAAGACGGTAAGGATGAGGGTCCTGCAAATTAATTACTTTGCTTTTTGTTTCAAATAGAAAAAAAAACTACTGAGTTAAGGATTTTTCCGCATAGTAAGAGGTATGGATGAATGTGGAATCGAGTCTGGAGTTGTTGGCGGTATTCCTAAACTTAATGAGATTCCGCGTAGAAGGTTTGTGCCTCGGTTCAAAACAAAAAATAAGGAATTTGAGAAAAAAACCCTTATTTTTTCATTTTATAGGCATCACATCAGAATTGCTTGGGATGATGATTTCTGAATGATTCCATACAAGTTTCATCAATTTGTTACAGACACAGTTTTATTGTGTTTAAACCACCATTTAAATAAATCCTTAAAAATCAATAATCTTATTGTTGTTCGGATTTTGCAAGTGTATTGATACAGTATTTTCCAGTAGGGCTGGGTGCCAAATCCACAGTTCTGTCGCCCTGTGGTCGACACAAACTGCACCCCGAATTGCTCTTAAAGCTGGGTGTAAGCCAGGATATTCTCAGGACATCATTTATTTACATCGAACAACCTAATTTCAGAAAGAAATAGAAAAGACTTGAACGATACAGCAGTATCGCAGATTTCCGTTGAGTGCAGAGTTTGGGTCCCAATAGGTCCCACTTCCACTTTCTAACGGGCTTATTGTACCCTCAGTAATAATATTCTCGTACCTGAAATTCCTTCAGCACTTCCAAAATATCAGCAGTTGTGAACAAAAAGCGCTTTTTTCTGGAAATCAACCATAAAGGCGACTTTATTTCCCATGCCACTCCTACTTCGGATCACTCTCGATGACCGTTTTTGATATCAGCTGAGATAAGGATGCCGGAAAAAAAACACTGGAAATGTTGAAGGAGATTTTTTTCACTCACTGAAGAGATCCTTCCAAAAGAAATTGGACTATACACACGATAGTAAGATTCAAGAAAACAAATCAAGCTCAAGAGAACCGGAACAAATCGGAAGATCGATATTTCTGGAATAGAAGGTGGGAGGGGGTAATTAAACTAAACATATACACGATAGCAAGATTAAAGAAACCAAGCCAAGCTGGAGCGAACTGTAAGAAGTCGAATAATAAAGATCTCATCGATGCTTCCAGAACAAATGGAGGGGGCGGTAGGGTGAAAGGAGGACAGTGGAGGGGAGAATTCGGCGATGTTCGTTCGTTGATCGTTGAGACGTATTGGATAAAACACTGGAATTCAAAAAAAAAGAATGAAAAGCCGGGAATCAAATGAAGACTAACAGAAAAAGCTGTGATATGCGCTCGTCGGCCACAAATCCGTAGCCAACGATCGTTCCCATACACACGATCCAGGAGCCATATAGCCTGTACAATTATATGACAGGAGTTATCCGGATATTGCAAAAAAAAGTACTTTTTCCAGCCGAAGGGCAAAATCTAAGCCAAATAGGTGAAATACTCAGAGGGAGTGGGGTATCCTCGGCAACATCACTCCGTTTCGTTCAAGTGAACCGCTGAAGATCAAACTGAGGTATGGCGGGGTCAAACAGACATGAAGCGCAGTGCACAATTGCGTAGGCGGCTGCACTCGAAGCGATACGATAGAGAAAACGGTCGAAATCGAGGTGGGACCAACGCGAATCAACCAGTAAGTAACCAGAATCATGTTAGCAAGGGTTCTCCCTTACCGCTACGCTCCACCACACCGCTTCGAGCGCAACCGCAGCGTGATTCGTGTCGTTGTGATCTACTATACCAAGGTCACTCCAGGTCGATAAGCAGCTCGCCGTAACGTAAGCTACGTAACGGCGACAAATAGATGGTACAAGGTGTAGATCGAGAAGTTTAGGCACAGCTGCATTCAAAGACGACACGCTTCGCCGAAGATGCGGGCGACCGCTGTTAAGGAGAATTATACCCCACTAAGGGAGTAAGTGGACATTAAAGGCATCACCCCACGAATCTGGAGTGGTACGGATTTCAGGTGGAGTATTCGTATACGGGATGGGAGACTACGGAGAGGAGGGTGATTCCGTCCATTTCTTCCTAATTGCCGTAAAAAACGGCCCGGAAGATACGGCTTCAGGCGTTCTGGCGCACTATTTTGTACAGGGAGTTCGACTGGAGCGCGCCTGCCTTGTGCGGCGTCGTATCTTTTTTTTTACGGCCGTTTTTTACGGCAATTTGGAAGAAATGGACGGAATCACCCCCCTCTCCATAGTCTCCCATCCCACCTCAGATTCGTGGGGTGATGCCTTTAAGAAGTAACTTTGAAGAAGTCCCATCTCCAGGAAAAAATCACTGCTACAGATTTATCCGTTTTGTATCCTTCCGCAGGTAATTTGAAAATACTTGGCGAATTAAAAACCAGTAGTAACTGGTATAAAGTGAAAATGAGGAAGACATAGGGGGAAAGATCTCGTCACGTGGACATTATCCTGAAATAAATTATCATAAAATTTTCATAAGAACTCGTAACTCAAATTTTTATTGTAATAAAAAAGACCGTCGTTTGAAACAACTCATATACAGTTTAATTCATAGAGTAAATAAATAATTATGTTAGTATTTGCTTTCTTTAACTGAGCCGGACACGAGCCAGTTGTTTATCCGTACTTTATTCGTGGCTAACGTTAGCAAAAAAAAAAAAAGAAATACTGAAATAGTAAAACACCACAATGCTGAGGTTTATTGAAAGTTGTGCATGGAGATTTATAAGAATATTTTATCCGTTCTTTCCAGAATCCTTTTACTAATGCTATTCACCTGAGAATATGAGCATGTGCGAAAGTCGACTACCTCCTCTGTCAGTCATTATTTGGAAAATTGAACGCTTCTGAAATCAATGAACAGAAAATATGCAAAAATAAAAATGCATGTTAAATGAAAATGAAGAAAAATGCTAAGTGAATAACAAAAATGAAATATGAAAATAGAAAACAGAAAATAAAATATAAAAACAGGATAATATTTGTCTGGACATCTTCAACTTTTAAAATAAGATAGATAGTAGTATTTTGTTCACTTCAGGCAAAAAGCAGAAATTCAGGCGAAAAGAATGTGCGGTCATTTCTTTCATGTATTCTCTATTCTCCACGTATCCTCTTTCATCATCTACGCTTCTCAGAGCCGAATTTGGGCTATTTACAAAGTAATTTTTTCTCGTTTAAAATCGTTTGCTAACAGTCGATTATGAAATGTGAAAAAAAACGCAAAGAAAAAATTAATAGAAAAAATTAGAACGTGACTTTGAATGGACCGTAACATGTTTTTTTCAACTCTTGTCTAAATATTACTTAGTAACGTTGTGCACGAGCACATCAGGATTTGCTGTATAAAAGCGTCTTGCGTTAGCACTGCTTCATAGTTCAACGGCAGCAAACTTCCCAACTCCTTAACTCAGCCGATATTCCCTCAATATTTCCCCTTCGCATCATAATGAGGATTGTTGTGCTTATTCTAACGTTGGTTTCAACGTCGACAACACAAAATCACCCCGATCCTTTAATCCTTGAAAAGCTTGAAGAGGAAGTGAGTATAATTGAAGAGAAAAAATTACAGTGTCACGATTGTTGCCCTTTATAAAACGAAATTTATTAAGGGCCTAAACGTTACTGAACTCATTGAGATTCGGGAACAGCTGGATGAAGTGAAGGATCAAGCAGAGGCTGAGATAATTCTTACTCCAGAACAAGAGGCTGAACTGCAGGAAAAGCTGAAGGTAAGAGAGAAAAATTTTTTTTGAAAAATGACAATCTAGAATTTTTAACAGGGTGTGCTTGTTTCAGGATGTAGATAACATTACACAGGATAAAACAGAAGACGGTGGTGAAGCAATTGAAGATGCAAATGATGAGACTGGCGTTTCGCAGATACTGTACCAAGGAGACATAGTCCTAACGAAGTTAGCGTTCACCACTGTTCTAGCGTTTATTTATTAGGCTATTTTTGCATAATGCTCAACAAATTCCCTTTTTAGACCTCAAGCCGCCGAAATTGTTGAAGAAATTAAACATAGTGGTACGGAAGGCACGGAGGATACGCAAGATGTACGCAAGAAACGTCAAGCGTATCGTGATAAATGGTATCCGATTACGGTATGGTCAAAAGGTGTCAACTACTACTTTCAGCCAAGCGCAAGTTCGTATCTTACTTCATCCGCTTCCGGATAATTCTCCTAGAATGTTTATCTAACGCACAATGCATTTATAGCTCATGGAACACGAAGTATATTCCTGAAAGCAATGGAATTGTGGAGGAGTCAAACATGTATAGAATTTTACGAGAATCCCTACGGTAAGTTGTAGTAGTGAAATTAGTATGATTCGTATATAAATAATTAACATTTTAGCTGAGGATAGGATTGGCGTGTTTAAGGGAGCGGGATGTTGGTCCCATATTGGTAGGACCGGCACTGAGCAAAGCCTGTCCTTAGGGGAACGGTGCGAAAATGTGAGATTTTGTCCGTTTGTTTCTTTGTTTGTATCTTTTGTTTGTTCAATTTGTTTCTCTACGTATTGGCTGGAATTAATGGAGGAAAAAAAAAGACAAGTTGTAGAAGAAAATAAGTGAAATGGGTTCTAAAAAAAAGAGGGAACGGATAACAAATAGAAATTTTCAGCTGAGAAATGCTGCCCACGAAATTGGTCATTCGCTTGGTCTTTTCCATACACAGTCCAGACATGATCGTGATAGTTACATTACATTCAACGCACATAATGTCCAGGTACCTCTAAGAACACCTAACTTTTCCTTGATATGTTGTTTTGAGAAAAAAAATAAATACAGCATGGATGGGTTAGCGAATATAACAAAGAAACCGAAGAAACGAATTATAACTATGGATTAGCATATGATTACGGAAGTATTATGCACTATGGAGCGCATAGGTTTGAAATTTCAGCAAATTTTCAGCATACTACAAATTTTTGAAGACATTAAAATCGGACATTATTACAGCTCGTCACGAAATACACTTCCCACAATGATCCCGCGAGACACCAAATATTTGGAGACCCTTGGTTCAGCGATTATTTCTTTCAATGATCTTTATATGATTAACAAACACTACAACTGCACAGGTGTGTGAAACCTATGTATATTTAATATTTATTTATTTATTTATTTATATCGATGCCATGTGAACGCAGGACATTGAATGAAAAAGCATGTTTGAAAAATATTTCAGCGAAATGCGACCCGTCAAAGTCCGCTAAATGCAAGAGGGGAGGATACCCGCATCCTCGAAACTGTGCAAAATGCATCTGCCCTGGTGGATATGGAGGCGACCTATGCGACAAAAGGGTATTTTTCTATATTAATTGAGCCGCCAGATAAAATACAAGCGGATATTCACGCCTGTTTTCAGCCAGACGACGGATGTGGCAAAGTCCTTCAGGCAACCACTTCCTACCAGTACTTCCAGGCCGAGGTTGGAGATCGTCAAGCGGGAAGGAAAGCAAGAGTAGATTTTACCACGTGCACATATTGGATCAAGGTGTATTCTGCTTTTACTTTGCTTCTTAATGATATGATGTTTTTAAAATCGGTTCAAGGCATCAAAAGGATCCAGAGTCGAGGTGAATATCAAAGAATTGGATGTAGGACATGTAGGGGATGGGTGCCAATTTGGAGGAGTTGAAATAAAGAGTCAACAAGATCAACGTCTTACAGGATACCGGTACTTATTTATATATATATTTATTTATTTATTGATGTGCAGTGTCCATAGTCCTCTGTGGAGGCAAACGTATCATCTCTTACCGTACCGTTGCTGCACATTGAAATTGTTTCAGATACTGCGCTCCCAAAGATAACAGAGTCACATTGGTTTCCACCCATAACATCGTACCAGTTATAATCTTCAACAGGTTCTACGTAACTAAAGTCACAATACAGTATCGAGAAAGTGTGTTTTTGTTTATTTTTAGCGTTAGCGTTCTACTACTGGTAATAATTTTCAATTATTTCTTCTAATCCTGATCTAGTTCCTGGTGGTCAAGTTAATCCTACAACTCGTCGACCAAAACCCCCAACTACGACAGTTCGACCGAAACCATCTGAATGCGTTGACTCAGAGAGGTGACGAATCCTGTTATTACTTCCTATTTTATCATATTCTCTATTTTTCTTCATAAAACGACAATTTTTTTTTCATTAAAGATGCAAACTGCTTATGCAACTAAGAGATTTCTGCCGACGACCAACCATTTCGACTCCGTTCAAGAGAGCACATTGCGGGAAGTCATGTAATCTCTGCTAAATTGTTCCTGAATCTTTTAGTAAACGATTAGCGCTCACTTATTCTCTACAGAAACACTAATTTGAATTCGTTTATCTTTGTTATCCATGCAACTCACTGGACTAAGCTACCTATTGTGATGCAAATGTTTTTTTTTATTTATTTTCAATGTTTGGAGTAGGAAAATGAGACCAGCGAACAACAACGAAGAAGAAAAAGGAAATATCTCAGTGGTACTCTGAATTTTAAAGCAGTAATGTTATTCGATTCATATTATCACTACATTTATTATATTATTATTTTATATTTTCATATTATTTGATACTATTCATTACATTCTACTCGAAAATATCGGATACAAGTTGAAGTGGCAAAATTCTTCAGAAAGTCTACCAGATTACTTTTCAACAAGATGTCGGAAGGTTCTAAAGATGACCAGTTTTCAAAAGGAATTTTTTCTAAATATTTAAATGTAATGGATGTAATTAAAGTCAGCTAAGCGGTGAGATGAAAATTATCCAAGCAAAAATAGTGCATGTTTTTTCTGGATGTATTTATAACAAAATGAAGAATCGTTGTGGCTTACGATTATCTAGCATCCTTGAGAACGATAGAGGATAACAAAAATATAAGAAAAATTTGATCAATTCGTGAACAACCTCGTGAACAACGTGAACAACAACTACTTGAACAGTGCAGAATCAATATGGAAGACGGTCCAGCGTATCATGGTTACAAGGAGGTAACTCTTGGCATCGAACTGCGATGTGCAGTGAAAGTATGCCCTCTGGCAGCCCTCTTTTCTAAGATATAAACGAATTCGACACCTTCAACATTACCGTTTGAATCGGAAGTCTAGCTGGGAGTAAAACACGGACAAGTTTTTTTTTTAATCCCAACCGTCTTGGTAAAATGTCCCGAAGTGGTTCTTTGATCCATAAAAGGTTGGGTAGAAACCTCAGGCTCAGAGAAAAAGAGCAAACACCTTAGCTGATAGTTTAGATAAACACTTTATAGACCAGAAAGGATGCCGCTGAAATAGCAACGGGCCTCAGTTTCCGGACCTTGGTCATCATTTCTTGAATCCAGAGGGGTCTGCGATGTAGTTGACCTGTATCATTGGCCGAACGTTTCTGAATCCATCTTGATAGCTTCAGTTCATTATCTGACGAACCCAGGCAACTTCTGTTTCCCATTTGCCTTCGTTGAGATACTGCTACAGTGAGGTGGAGGAGTATGATTGATGATAGGTGTTGACATATAAATTTATGGTTTCAGCACAGTTTTCGTTCGAAACTACATACTTTTGTTCTATCAAACAAACAAAAGCCCAAACACGCCTTAAAGGCATCACCCCACGAATCTGAATTGCAGTAAAAAAAAACGGTCCAGAAGATGCGGCGCGTGCACAAGGCTGACGCGCTCCAATCGAACCAGTCGTAGAAAATAGCGCGCCAGAACGCTCAAAGCCGTATCCGTTCCGGGCCGTTTTCTACTTTTCTAGAAAGAAATGGACGGAATCACCTCCCTCTACTTAATCTACGATCCCGTTTACGAATACTCCACCAGAAATCCGTACCACCTCAAATTCGTGGAGTGATGCCTTCAACGACAGATTTTTTTATCTATCATCCTTTTCTGGACGCGACCTATACTAAGACTTGCGGGACCAGTCGATGTATCAGTTTGGTATCCCTTTCTTCTGGACAATAATGTCACCAATTTATTAAAACGGAAACCTGCGAAGACTCGATTGACCTGCTGTGATTCTGAACCATCAATCGAACGATCACAACCGGAATCTCTTGTCACTGCAATAAAGAGGAGAACTTTTCTGGAAGTCAACCGTAATCAGAGTATCGCTGCTAAATTACGGATCCATGCTTCTACGCTTAAAGCTACAGACTTATGTTTTCCCATTCGAACACTTTTATATAATGTACTATTCGGTTCTATTTGAGCAATGACTTGTTTATCAGAAACGCTACCAACTCCAGCGAACAGTGAACAATTCCAGTAATTTTTGCTTCTTTATATTTTCTTTTTCCATCTACATTACTTTGTCATTTCAGCTTATTTCGATGAGAATTGTCTTCATCAAAACGTTGACGGAATCGGTTACGATGAGTGAAATGATGTAGAAAGATGAGAGATTTGAAAATTTTAGCCAGCATTTTCAGCCGGTGTCTAAATAGTACTTACCAGACCTTTTATGAAATCGTCTGGATACCAGTATAAAAATGGCTCGTTTCCACAAAAATGCAAGAAACGCTGTTGCATATTTCGATAGCATCAGTCCTCCTACCTCTTCGGCTTTCCTTTAACTGTCTCGAAATGAGGGTGCTTTTGCTCGTACTGGTCTCGGTCATCTCTACAAGTGGATACCTTTCTCCATCCATAACTTCGAAGCTTCGCTCCCAGGTGAGTGTAACTCAAGTAAAAACTACGTTACTTTAGTTACTTCAGTTTTTTTTTTGTTTTACAAAAAGAGAGCTACTTTTAGGGTCTGGATGTCGATGAACTTCTCGAAATTCGGAAGCAGTTGGATGAAGTGAAAGAGGAAGCTAGAGCAGAGATAGCTCTTACTCCAGAAAAACAAATCGAGTTACAAGAAAAGTTTAAGGCAAGAAAAAAGAAAATTTCTGGATGTGATTTTCTACTTAAGATTTATATTACAAATAATGTGCTTCAGGATGTAAGCAAAATCAAACTGGATGATGAAAAAAACACTGATGAAACAATAGAAAAAGCTAATGAGGAGAGTGGGATTTCAGAGCTGTTGTATCAAGGAGACATAGTCCTAACGAGGTTTCTCTCAACCACTAATTTGGAGTTCACTGATAATATTTACCGTAGTATTACAACCACCGTAACAACAATAATACTGTAAAACTTAGCTGATTATTTTTCTCCAGAGTACAAGCTGAGGAAATTGTAGAAGAAATCAAACACGATGCAGGGACTCAACGTTCAAAACGTCAGGCGTACCGTGATAGATGGTATCCCATCACTGTATGGACAAACGGTGTCAACTATTTCTTCCATCAAAATGCAAGTACGTATTTTACTGTGCCTCGCATCAATAATTATCTTCGGAAAAAATGTTTACCTACCGCACATCCGTATATAGCTCATGGAACACGAAGTATATTCCTGAAAGCAGTGGAGCTGTGGAGGAGCCAAACTTGTATAGATTTTCACGAGAATCCCTACGGTAAGTTGTAGTAGTAAAATTAGTATGATTCGTATATAAATAATTAATATTTTAGCTGAGGATAGGATTGGCGTGTTTAAGGGAGTGGGATGCTGGTCCCATGTTGGTAGGACCGGCACCGAGCAAAGCCTGTCCTTAGGGGAACGGTGCGAAAATGTGAGATTTTCCTCTTTGCGCATGGAGCGCATTTCTTCACGCATCAACTAATTACAGAAAGCAGAAGTCAGACTGTAAAATGGAATAAGCGAAAAAAAAATCAAAAAAGAGATAACAGATGACTGATGAAAACTTTCCAGCTGAGAAATGCTGCACACGAAATTGGTCATTCGCTTGGTCTTTTCCATACACAGTCTAGACATGATCGTGACAGTTACATTACATTCAACGCACACAATGTCCAGGTACCTCTAGGAAAATTTTTTGGAGGGAGGTGTTTTAACAAAAAGATGAGATGTAGGACGGATGGGTCAGTCAATTCAACAAAGAAACCACGGACACCAATTACAACTATGGAATAGAATACGATTACGGAAGTATTATGCACTATGGAGCACATAGGTTTGAACCTTTAACGAATTCTACAATGGACAAATTTTTGAAAGCATTAAAACCAGATTATTACAGCTCGTCACGAAATAGTCTTCCCACAATGATCCCGCGAGACACCAAATATTTGGAGACCCTTGGTTCAGCGATTATTTCGTTCAATGATCTCTTCATGGTAAACACACATTACAACTGCACAAGTAAGTAGAAATTGTGAATCACAGTTTGCTATGCGAAGGCAGTCCCTTGGATGGGAGGCATGTCCCACATTCTTCAGAGAAGTGCAACCCAGACACTTCCGCCAAATGCCAGATGAATGGATACCCGCATCCTCGAAACTGCGCAAAATGCATCTGCCCTGGCGGATATGGAGGCGATCTATGCGACAAAAGGGTATTTTTCTATGCTCTTCTTGGGCTGCTAACCAGGACAAACGGGTGTTCTCCTAAATTCAGCCGGATGACGGATGTGGAGAAGTGCTCATGGCAAACACATCCTACCAGTACCAGGACGTTGAAGTTGGAGATCGCAATGCAGGATTTAATAAAAGAGTAGAACTAACCACGTGCACTTACTGGATCCAGGTCTCCTGTTTTTTTTGCTTCTTAACAAAAATTGCGATGTCCTAAAAATGTATTTGAGGCACCAAAAGGATCAAAAGTCGAAGTGAAGATTGAAAAGTTGAACGCAGGACTGATCAATGATGGCTGCCACTATGGAGGAGTTGAAATTAAGAGCCAAGAAGACCAGCGTCTTACTGGTTACAGGTATTTATTCATTGACACAGTCGTCACTTTCATCGCTCATACTTCATAGCAAAAATAAATATCTTATTGGATTACCGCATGTATTGAAATGGATTTAGGTACTGTCGCCAAGAAGATACAAATGTCATCCTGGAATCAACCCACAATATCGTCCCAGTTATCTTCTTCAACCGGTACTACGTATCTGAAGTGAAAATACGTTATCGGGCCGGTATGCAATTTTTGTTTCCAGAAAATTATGCAGAAAATTGGCGAGATCTGAGTTATAAAATTCGCTGTAAAAATCTTCACCTCTCATCTCGTTTTCGAATCGCTATAAAATCTATTTTAGTTCCTGGAGATGATGGGACGGATGACACTTCTGTCCCACCGGAATCTGAGACAACTACTACCCCGACAAAACCTGTAACTGCTATCCGTCCACGGCCTCAGACTCGACCATCACGTAGATGCGCTGACACGAACAGGTGACTGATCGAACTAAAACTTCTATTCACTATGAAAATATACATATATGTTTATTACAGATGCGAATTGCTTATGAAGTTAAGGAATTTCTGTCAAAATCCAGCAATTCCGCATAGGATCAAATTCACACATTGTGCACAGTCTTGTCATCTTTGTTGAATGATCCCGACAACCTCGGATAAACGGCTTGCATTATCGCTTTTCTAAAGATACACCACACTAAACTGAATAGCCTAATTACATAATCAAATTGTTTAAAGGATTAAGGATAAAGCGTTAATCAATCCGCTTGGGATGCCCGCACACGTTCACTTCAATTCAGAATCGTTTGAGGTTTACGAACGTGTATCTGGCCCAAACAATGACTTGCGGTGGTTGGCCGATGTGTTAAGTCAGTGTTTTTATCTCTCCAGACAAGCCTGGTACCAATTTATCGACTCCAGAGGGATGAATGGGTTGGTGAGCACTAGGGCGGATTCGAACCTCCGATCAAGAAGCAGTACAGGAAGCTGAACCTCTAACCGCTACACTACTCCCGCCCCCATCATCTTTTGTTTATTACGATAAAAATGCATTGGTTTGAGTGTAGGATTTACATTCTTATTTAAATTTGTAGTCACAAAATCTTCACAACTAAAAAATTAGACAACCTTAGTTGATTACTGTACTACTATAATATTAAATTATTTCATAGCTTCCACATAATTGCCAAAAACTAAGAACTATGTGTTACGGTGTGATGAACTAAGGTATATGATGCCCTAAAAGCTGTTAAGTGACACTTTTGCCATGCTTTTCAAGCTGTCATTCCGATGATTATGTCCAGTGACCCTGAAAACCCCGTTCTATTTGCAAATTTGACTACTAAATTTTTCGTCTCCTTCTAGCTCCTGAGATTGGCACCAAATATTGGCAAGGGTCAACTTATTCCTTTTACAGTCGCTTACCTTTTACAATTTCATAGTTTTTTAACGACACCTTGATGATCATCCGTAGATGTATTCATCATGAGTGTACCATTACCATTCCATTCGATAAGAGACTGAGACTGAGACAATAAGTCAACTATGGATCGGAGATCGGTGGAAGAATTGAGGAGTTTGCTTCAGGGAATGCTTAAAGGCATCATCCCGGCTGGCGCGCTCCAATCAAACTCGTGGAAAGTAGCTCGCCGGAACGCTCGAAGCCGTATGTTCCGGGCCGTTTTTTACGGTAAATGAGAAGAAATAGATGGATTCACCCTTCCCTTCATAATCTGCGACTAGGCATAACCCACCTGAAATCTGCGCCAACCCAGATTTATGAGGTGATCCCTTTAAACCGTTCTTTACAGGAGGATACCCCTTGCCTTCCAACAACTCGTTTCAATATGGGTCTATGATATTAGATCTGTTGTTGTTGTTGTTGTTTACACCACTTTCCCACCGCTAGCCAGAAATGACAGCACAACAGAACTTGCTTAAGATATGGTTCGGATTTTTAGTGGTAAATATATGATGAAAAAGTAAACTTGGAACTCTCACTACAGGTTGATGGGATATTTATTCGGATTCCGGATTTTATGGACTTTTTTCAGTCTGTTCGAAAAACTTTAATCAGACAGTCAACGTCAATCTCTACATGAAGCAATCCCCGAAACTGAATGATGCAGCCCGCAAAAAAAAAAAACCCCAAACGCTTCGAAGTTCCATTATTGCATGAAAACGCGAAACGGAAGAGGTGACGCGGCGATTTCTGGAGGACTCTCCCCTCCAGAGATCGCCGCTCTTCCTACAGCGCGGACTTTGCCCCATCCGACTATCACCCGTTCCGGGCCTTAAAGCAGGACCTGGTTCCAGCGAAACACGGAAGAACTTCAAAAACTTCCACGGACTTCGATGACCTCAAAAACGTACTTAACGTCAAGGACGTTTTTTTTATCGTCGCAGCCCTTCTCATTCTGGAAGAACGCCACTGAGACTTTCTCCGTTAGTAGTGGCGAGATGTTGCTAATAATGATGGTCCGTTACATTTTTGTTCCTTGATTTGCACCGATAAAATTTTACTCAAAAAAAGATTCAAATTTCTTTTTCAAAAATAGGAAAAAAGCCATGCAAGGATCTAAGTAGCAATCGACTCAGCAATTTCGGAGGACGTAAAGAAGGTGGAATTTGTAAGTGGTCAAGAGTAAGGAGGAATCTTGACCAACGTCGTGTATGTTTGCCTCAAAAATCAGAAAGAACAAATGCCAAATGATGCGAAATTTTGAGTCACCGTATTGGAAAAAAATCGGATTGAATTTCTTTATCGTACCGTGCCGTCTAGAACGTTCAAGACATTCCTCCACTAGTTTTCTTCTTCTTCTTCTTCCCCTTAATGAGTCCAGTTTCATTTCGTGTTGCTGGCTTCGTTCGACGACTAACGAGTGACGAAAGGCACTACGTTAGAAACATGATGAAAGGAGAAACGTGTGTGCGTTTTTTTTTTTGGGAATGAATCCCGCTCCAGGATTGTCAGACTCATCATTCTTTGGCTTTTTTTCAACATCATTAAGAATGGTGATTCTCCAAAGTGTTTCTTTTCGATAGAATCACTCTCTCAAAACTCAGGAACTTTCCATGAGTTCTTATTCTTCACTTTTTTTCCTTTGAACATTAAGATGTTGGTTTTTTGGGCAGTAGCAGAACTCTTTATTCCACAAGTACCTGGAGGTACTGTAGAAACTGTCCAGAATATTTCAATTTCATATTTCAATTTACCTCGCTTATCACTGTCCCTTTCTAATTGCTAAAATTAAAAAAATAGTAAAAACAAATAAACAAAATAAAAAATAATAATAAATAAATAAAATAAAATAAAGTAATAATAAAGGGATCAATTCTTGCAGTTAATCCTATTCTTGTAGTGATTGGCAGATCGTTCAGCAGGTGTTAAAGATTTTTAGATGATAAGATTAGTTAACTATCTCCACTTTCCTTTAAATAATCTTGTTTTAAACTTCTTGTAAAAATTAAAATTCTTGTAATTGAGAAGTTCACTACACGGAGGTGCCAGAAATAAATCAGAAGAAAATCTGTACCTAGTTTTACTCATAAGAAATGTAATCCAACATATATTTGTCCCATGTTTTACGAGATTATCGATTTTTTCCTCGAGTTTTTGAGGGTTCAATGCCGAACAGTTAGAATAGTTTTCCCTAATTTTATTTCTGTACAGTGTCAAGTTGAACGCCCAACATTTTCACTGGATTCATTTTTTTTTCCAAGAAGTTTTGTTCCGTGAAAGATGTGGTGAAATTAGCGAGAAGCACGTAGAGGTATATTTCAGAAGAGCTCCTAATAAAGTGGAAGTACTTGATGAGAAAAAAGAAAGACCTGTTCTGTTTCAGGATTCATGAATTTCTCTCGTAGAACTTTAGAGAAAAGTGAAAATAATGAAGATTCTCGGAGAACACCAGGAAATGGGACCAAAAGGAGAATTGTAAGGGAAAAACTTGAATTCATTTGCCGGAAAAAAGCTTTACCAGCAAAAAAAAATTCATTCTACTTCAACTTTTTTGCCATTAGGACAGCTCTAAACTATCAAGGTTCTTTAATAGGTTAAGAAGTAAGCGATGGCGATTACTTTTGGGCTTAAGGCACTAAAAATCCACTTGCTCGTGAAATTCGACAGTTCCAGAAAACTGATGGAAGAAATTTCAAGTGAGCACACTCAAGTTTGAAGCCTGCTGACACCTTCCGTAATCTCAGTATCGTAGGGATTTTGAAAAAATTAGGAAAATGCTTTAACGACCCTAACAAATGCCCCATACGGCACTGAACAGTAGCTCTAAAGCTAACATCTGAAGATCTTTTTGAAAGGATAAAGGATAAAGTCACTGACGTATCAATCCACTTGGGATGCGCCAACGCGTTCTACTGGAATTCGCAATCGATGAGGTTTTGGAGCGCTGCGGGGGCCAGCCGATGATCAAGTCAGTGTTTTCATCCTCCCAGACAAGTTCGGTACCAATTTATCGACCCCGGGGGATGAATGGTTTGGTTTGCACTAGGACGGTTTCGAACCCTCGACCGTGTGGCTACATCGGACCTCTAACCAACTGCGCCACACCCGACCGTGAAGATCTTTTTATATTCTGTTAGATCGATGAGAAGTCCGTATACGATGCAAAAAAAACCCTGGATTTGTATCGTATGTATGTAATTTGAACAATTTGGTACCGTTATACGTAAGTGAACGCGTAAATCTTACGGGGATCCCATCGCAGTATGTTTGGTCGGTCAATCGAGCGCCAGTTAGCCAGCCAAACGTCAGTGTTTGACTAGCTCTGACCTTCCCGCCCTCGTCGACCGCGCCCCTCCGGCGGCGCGACCGATACCCCTACGCGCAAGTCACCCAGCGGCCGACGTCCACCCAGCTATCTGATATCGTAACACTCCCATCATCATATTCCCCATCGTTTGATCTACTCCAATCTGCTATGAGGATCAATTGATATGATGGGGAACTGTGTGGGGAAGAGGGAGAAATCGTTCTCGGAAAAGGAGCTGCCAAGCTTACCGAGAACTCCTGTAATCATTACCAGTGCACCATGTTTTATTGCTTTATTCGACTATGAGGCAAGAACCGACGATGATCTCAGTTTTAAGAAGGACGAGGTGAGTTTGTGGACAGTTTCCACTTGAAAACTTTAAAATCGACACTTAGAGAAAAAAAAGAAGAGAACCGGACATAAAATTCTTCTTATTTTTTAGGTTCTAGAAATTCTCAACGATATGCAAGGCGATTGGTGGTTTGCTAGACATAAGGGTACCGGTAAAACCGGATATATTCCCAGTAATTACGTTGCGAAAGAGAAAAGTATCGAATCACAACCGTAAGAATTACTGTATATCAGAGGGTTTTTGCGTGTAATTACGTTCGGCTCGAAATGGAGCAAAGATGACAAAGATTCCTGTGGTTACAGATGGTATTTTGGTAAATTACGTCGATTGGATGCGGAAAAAGCGTTACTTCAACCAGAAAATCATCACGGGGCATTTCTTGTGCGAAATTCCGAGAGCCGACAAAACGATCTGTCATTGTCAGGTGACCTTATTATTTATTCCTCTCCTGTTTATTCCGTTACACATTGTGAAATTAACGTAATCTCGTTGTTTTTATCGATCTATCGATTTTTATCTATCCACTCTGATCACACACATTTTCTTGTCTTACTATCTTATTCTTATTATTCTTGTTTTCTTATGAATGGTACATTTGGGACCGCAATAGGACCACCTAACCAAATGTAATATCAAATCAATATCGTAGGTAATACCAATCATTAGATCATAATCGTACTAAATGATCGATTGTCAATCGCTCAATAATTCGAATTCTTGCGGAATTATCTTTCGAATATGTCGAAATGTCGAATATTCGAACATTTATCGCCTTCCGGATCTACGGATCGAGATCCTCTCTGGAATTTCCACCTAAGTTACAATCACATTTTTCTTCCTTTTCCTCCGTTAATAAACACACTTTAATTAAATTACGAGTTTTTTTTCCCCGCTTTCTTCCTGAACTATAATAATATTTTGTTCTCTAGCCCTATGGGTCTGAAAAAAAATTATCCTGAAAATGAATCTAAGGGGACCTTCACCCCATCCGAATAACATTTTGTCAATTCTACAGCTGTTGAGCCTTTGCTTCCAATCCCCGCTCCTAAATCAATCATGTTACTACTTTTTCTATCTGGTTCCTGTACAGTTATGCTCATATACTCATCCTATCGTTTCCTGAACGTTCCCCGTACTCGAAGTCCTCCAAAAAAATCCAGTCCGATCACCAATTGTCACCAATCGATAACTTTCAGCGCATTTCTGCACTAGAGTTATAATTAAAAACTTATTCTTTTTAGTAGTTCTTTTCCACCCACTAAAAAAAGAGAAAAAGAATTATTTTTGCCTCTGATTCTTTTCTTTTCTTTTCGATCATCGATCGGATCGATGAGATCCTTGCGGAATTGATTGAGGTGGAAAATTTGGAGACTCAAGAAAGGGAAACGCTAGCAGAGACGGCGTGACTGGGCGGAACAAATAGCACTATTTATATTTTTTTTGTTTATTATTTATACTTTTGTTTTTATTTATTATTTCTCGGACTATTCTTCTAAAACGACTTATGTAATACGTTACGTATTTCGAATGTGCTACCTTGAACATCTAATTCGTGCGGTTCAGGAAAAATTATCCGAAGCACGACTATAATTTCCTACATTTGTAAATTTTTTCCGGATTTTTGCTCATAAAAGCATTTTTCCCGCGGTCTGCCTCATCCTCCTACGTTAAATACATATTTCTCCGCATTTTCTTTTCAGTTAATGCTTATTTACTTTTTTTCATGTCAGTGCTGTCCTCTAGTCGTTTTTTTCACCAAATTTTTAAATTTGTAACAGGGACCACATTGAATTTACAGGAAAAAATCTATGAGGCGATATTTTTCGTAAAAATGTTATCATAAAGTTACTACTTTTGTCTGCAATTCAGTCTTTTTTATTTTTTTAAGTTTTTTTTTTACTATTTGAAATAAATTTACCGCAGAAAACGATACGAACGCTTGAAAACACATTTTTTACGAAACACAGCAAGTTTTTTTTTCAATCGTACGCTCTCATTCTAATCCATGTTTCGACCACAGGCATGGATATTCCAGTCCTCTTGTTTTTATAAATGGCTGTAATGCACTTTGTGGCTATTTTTGCAAATTATACCATTTTGGAATTGCCGATCGACTTTGAAAAACCACATAAAAATCATGAACGGCGAATTTGAGAACAGCGTCGCTCAAATAAATTCGGATGTCCTCAAATAAATGTTCAAAGCTCAGATAAATTTAGAAATTTGTTCACGACACCAAGAAATTTACATGGGCTGATCGATATTTATCTTAGACGTATAAATAATGGATTCCGATGTGTCTATACTCAATACTGTAACAGTATCTTCTATCTCCCTCGAGCAAGTATTTTGCTTTTTTTTTGCCCGTACAAAAAAAGAAAAGTAAAAAATAGCTATTAACAAGGAGAACATGTGAAGAAATTTCTGGAAGTATGAGTGGACGACAGGTGGTCTCATAGTTGAAAACGACTTCATAGCTGTTTTTGGAATTTTTCACAAAACTGACGTCAGAAATTGTATTCAGACCTCAGGAAGCACAGTACTTACCCTCTTCTTTTTTTCTTCTTCTTCTTCTTTAACTTATTTTTGGATAAATTTCCAAATAAAAACCTTTTTCTGCTTATTAGAGTTTTTCACCAAAATTCTGAATTTCCAATAGGGAGCATATCGAATTTTGAGGAAAAAGTATACGAAGCAGTACGTTTTTGTAGCAGTAATTGTGAAAAGTTGGTCATATCTATGATGTTCGCTATATAATATTTGACAAGGATGAGGGATAAGGATAATGAGAGAAACTTGCGGGGGCTAGCCGATGTGTCAGGACAGTGTTTTTATTCTCCCAGACAAGTCTGGTACCAATTTATCGACCTCAGGAGGATGAAAGTCTTGGTGAGCACTTGGGCGGATTCAAACCTCCGACCTCGATCGCGAAGACAACGGAACTTCTAACCAACTGCGCTCCACCCGTTCCTTATAATATTTGATAGGTGATGTAATTTCCCCGTAGATATTATACATTTTCCACTATTTTTCACCCCGTATTTTGTTACGCTAAGGCGTCGTCGGTCGTCAGATTCCTAACGACGGATCGATGTAATCGGATATCAATCAGCCGACATCTATCAAACAGTTCGAAACATTTTTTTTGCGAATCTTTTCCCTATTCGTAGTGATTATAGCATTGGTTTTCCGGAGAAATCCATTAAACTCTAATTGTTATGGGATAAAATAATCGTCGTTGAGAAAACATGTAGCAGATGTCGGAAGGTGTCATTATTTTATGGATTACGCACGGCAAAAAATCTTCCTCGTCGTAATTATCCACGTAAAAAAGGTGGCTGGATCGCTATTAGCGGCCTGTTCGCTAACAAAGAAAATAAAAAAAACTGGTTCTCTATTTGTAGCGCTGAACGTTCTACGATTTATTTGCCTCACTTTTTTTTCGTAATCCTCGTATTTTGTTACGTTAAATCGAGCACGAAGCGTCAGTTTCCAAATAAATCCCTTTCTTTTACTTTTCGTCGACGATTACACAATTCTATCTCAGCAGGGACATCTTTTTGTTCTGTTTAATCCATTGTCGCTCGAAAATCAGCGCAGTTTTTCCAGGATCCATTTCCCTTTATTATTTACTATTTACTTATTTATTTCTATTATTCTGTCAGATTCTGGCTCCGGTATATAAATAAGCAGCTCATTGCTCTCCAAGTTTTTCTTTTTTTGAAAGAAGCTGGAAAAAAATTTTTTTTTTCAAATATTACATCATCAATTGATTAGCTTGTTTTGATATTTCAAATGAAAAAATGTTGCAAAAGATCGAATAGTCTTTAATTTTATTTTTTTTTCTGTGTTAATTGTGTTTAGAGGCGGAATTATGTAGTTCTTTCGCTAATTCACTCGATTTCTCTTGTCATTCATTCTCTTTCTTTCTGTTTTTCACTTTTTCTTCCTTTTTTTATGCCGCATAATCTTGAAAATTGGTTATTTAAGGGGTTACTTTTTTTCATTGTCTGATTTTTTTTTCCTTTCTTTTTTTAAAGTCCTAGATGTATTCTATTTTCTTTTTTTAAAGGCCTGGATGTATTTTAATTCCTACTCGGTCCCTGCACGATTCCTCTCTTGTAATTTCACAATTTTTATCCGCACGCACTCTACCGTATCTGCTGATTTGCAAAAAATTAATTGTCGAGAAAAAATGACGTTACAGGACTATTCCATTTCTTTTCATTTTTTGCTTTTTTGGTGACGTAATTTTGCAGACAAGCAGTCACGACTCTGCTTCTCTGCGCTCTCTCGCCACCTCTCACATCAATTAATCATTTACAGTTCGCGAAGACGACTGCGTAAAACATTATCGTATTCGACAATTGGATCAAGGAGGGTATTTTATAGCAAGACGTAGACCGTTCAGTACGCTACAGGATCTAATCACACATTATTCAAATGATGCCGATGGTCTTTGCGTACAACTCACCGAACCGTGCGTTAAATGTGACGCACCGCAAACGTCGACTTTCACGTACGGTAAGATCGCGTTTTGTTGCAGCTTCGGATCGATTTCACAATCCTCACGGATGTTTTTTTCTCGTGTTTGCAGACGATCAATGGGAAATTGATCGACGCTCGATTCTCTTCATCAAACAAATCGGGGCCGGTCAGTTCGGCGAGGTCGGTGGTTTCGATGTTTCGCCCTCCGATATAAATACTCGGCACATCACACCACACACGCACACGCACACACATACAGTGCAACGAGTTCTCACACGCTCGCTCGCCAGCCAATCTTTCAACGGGTCCCGTGCCCAGCAGCTTTCCCATCCTTATTCGAAACTAGGGATAAATCGAGGTCGTTACGGGTGCCATTGCACGTCGACGGTCACCGTCACCGTCACTGAACAAGGTCATCGCCCGACGAAGGCGACGACGGTGTCGACGTGTGGTGAGAAATGAATGACTCATTCGGGGGGAGGAATTCGTTCGACGACGACGAGTTTTTCTGTGAAATTACAAACGAATTAGGTCAAATCTCGCTGTAGGGACGTGATGATGTCGTTAATGGTAATGTGATGGTAACAAAACGCTACGAACTAGTCTGTGTTGTCTGTGTAGAGTCACGGGAAAAAAATAGGTCTTCTAATCGGATCAACGGTCAACAGAATGATTTCTGCTTCTAAGACGTGTATTTGTGATATTTTAGGACGTATATTGGGTAATTTTTGGAAAATCGATAACATACGATAGTGACGAGAAAATTTTGACAAGACTAGATATTTTTATCTAGAAATAATAAAGAAAAGAAAAGGGAGATGAAGATAGGAAGGATGTTTGGAGACTAAAGTACTACAATTTGACAGTTTATTACAAAATTGAAAGATTTTCCAGCAGTTATCCGGAACTTTCAAGAAGGAAAGGAATTTGAATAACCTGAAAAGAGGCTTCAAATTAAATTTTTTTTCTGTATTCTAGAAAAAAGTTCGAAGACTAGCTAATCCTTCACAGTAAGGTAACGGCGATCTGACGTGGTGAGCGGTTACACTCGAAGTAGAGCGATGGGACCTTGACTCAGCTCAGCTTCGATTGTCACCAGAGAGAGTCCCATCGAAGTCAGATCGTTTTTATCTAAATTTATGTCTAATCTTTAAATAAGTGGGCGGTACCTGTCATCGATTTTTGAACACATCCATACAAATTCATAAATCACTGAAATGCCTTAAAGTAAAGAACTCGGAGGATTTTCAGTTATTAAAGGCATCACACCACGAATCTGAGGTGGTGCAGATTTCAGGTGGAGTATTTGTATACAGGATGGGAGATTACAGAGAGGGAGATGAGTCCGTCCATTTCTTCCTAATTGCCGTAAAAAAACGGCCCGGAAGATACGCCTTCATTCGTTTTGGCGCACCATTTCGTACAAGAGGTTCGATTGGAGCGCGCCAGTCTTGTGCGGCGCCGCATCTTCCGGACCGTTTTTTACGGAAATTAGCAAGAAATGGAAAGAATCACCTCCCTCTCCGTAGTCTCCCATCCCGTATATGAATACTCCACCTGAAATCTGCACCACCTCAGATTCCTGGGGTGATGCCTTTAAACGAGCCTTGAGATTTTTCTAATTAATTATTGTGCTGCAAAAAAAAATTGAGAACAACTTTACTTTTTACTTGTGTAATTCAATTTAAGAGCAAGCAAGATTTTTTTCTTCTCTTTTTATCTGAATTTATGTCTAATCTTTAGGTATGGGAAGGACGTTGGAACAATACCGTACCTGTAGCGGTGAAAAAATTGAAATCAGGCACAGCAGATCCAGTGGATTTTTTGGCTGAAGCGCAAATCATGAAAAGACTAAGGTAAACATCCTATTTACAAGCATCTTTTCTTAAAAAAATATTTTGTATTTTAACACATGGACTTTTTTTCAGGCATCCTAAACTCCTAACCCTTTACGCGGTATGCACCAAAGATCAACCAATATTAATAGTCACTGAATTGATGCAGGAGAACCTGCTATCCTTCCTACAAGGCAAAGGCAGACAATGCAATCTTCCACAATTGGTTGAAATTGCCGCTCAGGTTTGTCCGAAACATCTTTTTCTTTGCCATTCCTCCGCATTTGTCCTCGTTCTAATCCACTTTTTGCAGGTTGCCGCCGGAATGGCCTATCTGGAAGAGATGAATTTTATTCATAGGGATTTAGCGGCCCGTAATATCCTAACAAAGAATAACCTTAATGTGAAAATAGCCGATTTCGGTTTGGCTCGACTATTGCACACGGAGAATCAGTACGAGGCTCGAGTGGGGGCTAGATTCCCGATCAAGGTGAGCGCTCAGAAAATCCAACGCTTTAGTGGATTTATTTCTCGTAGTAGAGAAAGAGCAAAAAGATGAAACACGATCCCCAATATTTGAAACATAGACAAACAAACAACAACAAACAAACAAAAAACATAGAACATTTACTAAGTCAATGTTAGAAAGAAGGAAATCACATACTACATTACTTATTACCTAGGATTTATTTATGAGCGGGTAGAATTTTTTTTAAGAGGTTTCAACACTTTTCCTTATCCTTTTCCTTATTTATCCATCATCCAAGTGCTGTGTTCCGTTCTTCTTGTACTTCGTTCGCATTTTAATTAATCCCCTTATCCGATCCTTAGCCCAACCACGATGATCCATGAAAATAAATAGTCCTCATTTATACGAAGTATTTCCCACTCATTAATTCCCTTCATTCATTGATAGCATTTGTGAAAAACAGAAGAAACCTAATGTTTTCATTGTATTCTTGGATCTACGCTGCGTTGACCGCTGACCCCGTTTTCGCGTGCGTAATGTCTTGCATCAGAAAAAAAAGACGTAACGTTGGAAGGGACACGTGTAGCGCAGTGGTAAAGGGTTCCACACCGATTTCAGGGTCAATCGTTCGCAACTGCGCAGAGGCCAACCAAGCCTTTCATCCGTTTGCGGCTGGTAAATTGGCGCCAGACGTAGAGGATAAACTTGATGGATTTGATGCATAAACGCTTGCAACTTGTTGATTATCAATGTGAAGCAAGAGCCAAGATTGTTAACAGCCTTTATTACGGCTAACGTTTTGGCGTCGCCGCTTTTGTCAAAACCTGGAAAGTCAGATCATTCGTACATATCCTCTCCAAGACCTCGTTCAGAACCCTTCATAGAGAGGTAAAAAACTATCAAAAACCCTGGTCTTGATAGAGAGCCAGCTCGTTGGTCACGTCTACGCATCCCTCCTTTTTATTCACTGTTGGGCTCAGCGTTTATTCAAACCGCCTCCAAAGTTCTGCCAACCGTAACTTCTAGTTCCTGCGACACGATATCAGCTAAGGTGCATTCTCATGACATCGTCTGCGATCAGCTCCGATTCAAGGAAGGTCCAACTTTTACGCTTCTGATGTGTAGAAGTTCGATCTTTCTTAAATACAGATATAATTTTTACAGCTGTGTCGATAAGTAGCAAGTATCGCAGCTAGTAGTAGTAGTAGTGGTAGTATAGTAGGATAGTAGGATAGTCAGGTAACAGCCAAGGTTGTTAAAACTCCTTGTGACAGCTAACATTTCACCGTTGTATTCTTTAGAGCCTGGAACGTCACAACATTTTCAAAATGTGCTCTTACGCGCGTCGCCTAGAACAAGTTACCATTCCAAACCAAGAACCAAAAGAGATCAGATCGTTGTGCTTTTCTCAGCAGTCGAGTCGCCGTATTAGGATTAGCCGACCACAGTGTGAGAGAATTGCCCCGCAAGTACTAATTAGGATGAAGGTTAACGTGTCTGGCGCTGATCAATCCGCTTTAGATGCACCAGCGCGTCCGCTTCAATTCAGAATGTTTTGAGGTTCACGAACACGTGTCTTATATAAGCAGGTGACTAGAGACATAGGGGTTTTATCACCCTAATTGAACAGACCTAAACGGTAGTTCAGTGGAATGTGTTTATTATACAGTAGGCAGAGAACGTGAGCGAAGTAATGAGTGGGCAGATCGTTGTCTGCCGCACTCTAGAACGGTACAAGTCGTTATGCCACGAAAATAACCGTAACAGCGAACGGTACTTTATACCACGCCCCTTATCTATCATCAGGGTCGATGATATGTCTGGCCTATACAATGAACTACGAGAGCTAGTAGATGTACCAAGTCAGTGTTTTTTTTTTATCCTGGAATACTAATTGGGAGCAATTTATCAACTCGAAGGGGATGAGAGGGTTGATTGGCACTAGGGCGGTTCCGAATCATCACTCGATGGTGCAGTCACAACGGACCCCACTTACCGACCACACCCCAGCCCATTGAACAGGATGCGACTCGCATATGTCTCCACAGATCAAAACCCGCAAAGATACAGAGCCAGCTTGTCGGTCACTGCTACATAGTCTTCTTTCCTGTTCATTTTTAGACCTTTAGCATTTCTTCTGACTTGATGCCTCATTTGGGACCCATTACAGTCATTGTATAAGACAGACAAACGTTCATAAACTCTATAGGACTCTAAAGCGAAGTCGAACGCGTTCTAAAACTATTAATCGATGCCAACCACTTTATCCCTAAAATTAGAAGTTCGGTCCAACTTGGTCCCGATCTCCAGTTTTCCTCTCTCAAGAATCTCATAAATGACATTTCCAGTGGACAGCACCAGAAGCAGCAAATTTCAATCGATTCACCACGAAATCTGATGTTTGGAGCTTTGGGATTCTACTTACAGAGATTACAACCTACGGTAGGACACCGTATCCAGGTTTGTTTGGTTTCCACTCATATGCATTTCTTTAAATCAAAATATCATCAAGACTGAGTGATTTACAGGTATGACGAATGCAGAAGTTCTGCAACAAGTGGATGCCGGTTACCGTATGCCATGTCCACCTTCGTGTCCACTGGAATTGTACGAGATTATGTGCCAGTGCTGGAAAGCCGATGCAGATAAACGGCCCACTTTCGAGACTTTGCAGTGGAAATTGGAAGATCTGTTCAATTTGGATGTATCTGACTATAGAGAAGCGGGCTCCTCATAGCTATTGTGTGATGAATAGCAAACTTTACGAAATTGGACGAGTTTTGCAGCTGGTGGAACGAACGGATAGAGCTAATCCAATAATCATTTGTTCCGACTATTCAACGGGCGTGTTCAACCGGGCTAATGGAGACGCATCCCAAAGGCGCTCAACCTTCGAGGAACTTATCAGCGCAGCAAAACTGTGCCAAAAATTAAGGATTCGTCACAGACGCACGGGACTGCGCCCGCCTTCGTCGCGCGGACGCGCCGCGTTAAATCAGTTGAACACGTTTGAAGCCGACTGTATCCGTAGTATCTCCATCCCATTGTGCTCTCAATGAAATCTTGTAGATTCTATAAGTATCAAAGAAGATGATGAATAATCATCATATGATGATGAATTTATGATAAATATTCACAAATAATCAGAAAATCATTCTATTTTCCTACTTATACGTACTTCTTATGTCCATGACTTAGAGTTTTCACAGAATAACATTCAGCTTTGTAAGGGTCTTTCGGAAATAATATTCCATTGTGTGTGCGCGTTTTTACGAGTAACTCAGGTATCAAATAAAGCATTTCCGGCGCTCAATTCGCCCTTTTGTGTCTTTGCTAGTCACTTATATTACTGTTGAATGTTTTTTTTGCATTCATTAATAAACTGTTTCTTTTAATGTTCTTCTGCTCTAGTTGAAATCCGGTTTTGCTGAGGAAGTCTTAAAGGCAGTGAATCACGAAACTGGTGTAGTTGGGAAACGTGTGGGAAAATATAACCTTAAAGGCATCACACCACGAATCTGAGGTATTACGGATTTGTGGAGTATTCTTTTGTGGGATTATGGGGAAAGGGGTGATCCCGTCCATTTCTTCCTAATCGCCGTAAAAACGGCCAGAAAGATACGGCTTCGGGCGTCCCGGCGCGCTATTTTCTACAAGGAGTTGGATTGGAGCGCGCCAGCATTGTGCACGCCCCCGCATCTTCCGAGCCGTTTTTTACGGCAATTAGGAAGAAATGGATGGAATCACTCCCCTCTCCATAATCTACTATTGCCATTGGGGCGCAATTGCTGCGCATTGCAACAAAAGCCGTCGTAAGAAACAGCGTTCCGGGGTCGTCCGTTTACATTGATGCAGGGAGATCGACGGAACCACCCTCTTCCCCACAATGTTAGAGTTACCAAACGAAAAAAGAAAGATAGAGCTTCCAAAAAGAGCACCGTTGAGTGCCCCTGAAAATGATTTCCGTACAAAATTAAAGGAATTCAAAAAAGATGGGGCATGTGTGGAGTACGAAGACTCTTGGGATCTTTGCCCTTATCGTTCCAAAGAATAGTAGGTGGTTCAGTTGAATGCTTATTGGCACAGACGACCGCATATTACCAACGAAGGCGAAGTATAGTCGGGTCAAAACGACATGAAGCACGGTGCAGTTACGTAAGCGGCTGCGTTCGAAGCGGCCCGGTGAAGAGAGTGTTTCTAATCGAGGTGAGACCATCGCGAACTACAGCCAGAAACGGTGGGGCCCAAGGGTGCTCCACTCGATCATAACCGTTACGATCCACCGCACCGCTTCAAGCGCGACCGCTTATGCAGCTGCACCGTGTTTCATGTCGTTTTGACTCCACTATACCTTAATACATACCAGGCAAGATCTTATACACACCCATAACTACTTGAGTTGCAGTGAGGTTACGATAATTGACTATCATCGCCTAGGATGATACAGCATATCATAGCAGGGTCAATACAAGATGAAGCACGTACGTAACTGCGTACACGGCTTCTTTCGAAGCGCTTCGATGGAGCGTAGTGGCTAGGAGCGTAGTGAAACCTTTGCTGGCACCACCCATTGCTGCAGTTTGCGACGGTCCGACCTGCTGCATCCACCGCGCCGTTTCGAGCATGTACGCAAATGCACCGCAATTACACTCGTGATTCATGTCGTTTTGACCCGACTATAAGAAACGGCATGGATGAACTGAATAAAATCAGTGCTGCGGGCTAGCTCGACGGTACTGGGTGGGGTTACAAAACTCACCCATTTGTGGCGAATTCGATTCTTCTGGAAATATGATTTCATGGGCGAGTTCCAATGCGTAGAGGTGCGTCCACCAACGCATCGAGCGCGTCGCGTGCGGTGCGGTGTCCGAGTTCCCGGGCGGCCGGTGATTGTCTCGATGCGACGCGCGCGCGTCGACAACGTGTGCGATAACGGCGTTGGGTCACCGTCTCTCTCTTTCTCGTTTCTCTTTGTTTTCTCTGGTTACTTCTACGTTGCAATGATATAATGCATGTTGTTAATTCCATTCTAGACTCTCTCTCGATGGAAGACAGCCGTTTCCTTCCTTTCCGTTCCTTGTAGTACTCCATTTCTTTCATCACTAGCTGAACTCATTTTCCTCCTACTGATCAGAATCCTACTGAAATTATTATTGGAGTCGTCATGTTTTCCTTGGAAAATGTCCTCACTGTTCATCTTTTCAACTTCTTCTACTTTTTGCTTTTCTTCAGTAGTCATTTTTAGAATCGTTGCTAAATCTTGATTCCCTCACTCTTCCAAAGACGTCTGTTTACACACGTTTCTTTGTATTTCATTGTTTATCTTACTTCTTAGTTCTTCTTCTTTTCTAGGATGGGTGATGCTGGATTTTTCCGAGGTACTAGCTCGGATCAGGATGGCCGATTCTCTGACAAAGAAAAGAAGTTGCTCAAACAGATGAAATTCGAGAACACATTAGATCGGAAGGTACTTTTGCTTCGTTAGCAAAATTCCTCAAGTCACTAAGAAAAATAGACTCCTAAAAAACTACTAGATCACTCACGTAGATAGTAGCATAGAACGTTCTCAATCGACTGTTTGAAGGATTTTCGGCATGGTTTTTTCTAAGATCAATATGGACAAAATCAACCTGGACGTAATCAAGCCGTGGATCACGATGCGCATCAACGAAATTCTTGGCATCGAAGACGACGTTGTGATCGAGTATATTATGAGTCAATTGGAGGAAAAAACTATTAATCCTAAAATCATGCAGGTGCGTACTTTTGCTTCAGATTCAAAGTTAGATAAGTTCTTATTTTGCTTCCTTTCAGATAAATATCACTGGTTTTTTGAATGCCAGACGTGCGCGTGAGTTTATGGGGGAGCTGTGGGAGTTGCTAATTGAAGCCGACGATGCAGATGACGGTATTCCACGTAGTTTAATCGAGAAGAAAATCGAAGAGTTGCGTAAGGAAACACGACCAAGCGGGAACGGAGAAGCGAAACCAGAGCCTACACCTCAGTCTACCGATTGGGCAACAAGGTATGTTTAACCAGACAGGAGATATGCTGAAGGAAGTACGGTCGAACCCAACGTCCGGCATAGTCGTTGCTTTTGCAGTTTTCTAGCCAAGTTTAGGGTGCTTAGGTTGTCTCAGGTGCGATCAAAAGATGACTAGAGTTTATTTGTGGTCCTTGGCAGAATTGCAGAGGAGAAATAATTACCCTTCTCTTAAAATTGGGATTTTTTTTCTGGTTCTTCTAGGTTCTTTAGGTAAGATCCTATTTCTTTAGTTCCAATACATGATAAAAGAAGTTCGACCATAACACAACATACACTCCAGATTACCAAACACGGTTCACTTCCATCTTTAGAAAATTTTACATTCACCGTAATAATAATATCCCTGATGTGCTCCATGGAAACCACCGTGAGTGTTTCGCACGAATGCAAGCAGATGGCGTCATTGAATCTTAGCATGAAAAATCCTCGTTGGCTTTACTTTGACTCATTTTGTTGCTTGTTTTGAGGAAAATACAATAGAATCCAATCAACTGCAGTGCTGAACTTTAGACACTACAGAACTTATCTATCGCTTTATCGACTTCAGGACTTTTTCTGGAGTCCACTTCTTAGTCTCCCTAGTCTTAGGTGCGAAAGTACTCGACTGAGGTGATTAGTACTAATTGCTTACATGAGGCAAACATTAATAAAAGAAATATGGTTTGAACCGGAATTGAACTGGAAGTGTCATGCTCGCTCCATCGTTATCAGACGAAAAAGACCTGTCTAGGTGAACTTTGAACTTTGAGTGCTTTGCAACAGTAATGGTCAATATTAATATTGACATATTTGTGCAAAGAAAGCAGCCTGAAATTACATTAATTGCAGTATTCACAATCAGTGTATGTTGGATATTTATTCGAGGAATCTCACCGAATTTCGGAAAAGTTGACCGAATATTAATGGCTCATCAAAATGTTTGCGTACGAGAGTCTCAACCCGAAATTTTTCCTATCACAAATTGTAATTGGGTCAAAACGACCTGAACCTCTGTGCAAATGCGTAGGCGGTTGCAGTCGGTTCGAGCTGCAGCGATGAGAGGTTCCTGCGTCGATCCCAACCTAGGTTCAAGCGTAGCCGTGCCGATCACCGCGTTGTTTTGTCCCGGCGATAGCAACAAATAGACGGACACAAAATCCATACGACTATCCATACGATTTTATCAATTAGCGATTGAGGAAAATGAACTATTTTTGCATCCGCATTTCTCATCTGGAACTTGATCAAACCACAATGTTTGGAACTCAGAATAGCAAAGCATGTGAGATTTCTATTCATCCTCTTTGTCGTTATCAAAGTGCACGTTAGAGGTCACGTCCAAAAGAAAAGATCGACCAAAGAAGTTGCACCTTCGATAATAAAAGATAACGTGCAACTTTCTCTTCTGTAAAATCGACTGACCACAGATACGTCTCAAAATGTCGGTTGTTGTGGTCAGTTTCCCTCCTGCAGATTGATGAAAGCTGTTATTTACCAGATAACATGATTTTGTGGAAATTGTTTCTTTTCCTTCCAATCTACAGAAATGAGACACTTCAAGATATCAGAGAGCAAGTGAGTGGGTGAGAGTTCTGGAGTCAGCGATAGCTGTGCTGGATCTGCATTCCTAAAATTCGAGACGAAAACTTCAAAAAGGAGAATAGTTTTCGGCATGCGAAAAGAATGGGTGGAGCTCATATCTGAGGTTTCAGCTTACTATGACTTACCCTACGCCGCACAACTATTAGTCCCTACACAACTATTTTTGATAATACGTCGCTGAAGTTACTCAACCGCACTAGTGGGGCGGAGAGGTGAGTGCTATGTTTGATTAGAGCTGTTAGTTTTTCAGATACAGTTCCTTATCTGGTGGCCGTTACACAGGTCCTACCAAAGAAAAAGAGGTACCAGATGATCGTATTACGAAGATAAGCCCCCGAGGAGGGACGCCTCCACGGCAGCGAAAGAACAATGCGCCTCGTGAAGATACACCACCCAGAAGGGTAAATGATTTCTTCAACAAAAAAAAAACTAATTTTTACCTTGATATTTTTTCAGAGAGCTCATGATGATCGCGAAAAGGATCGTGAAAAAGATCGTGAAAAGGACCGTGACAAAGAACGTGAACAACGTAGACAGCAGCGTATAGAGGACGAAAGAAGAAGAGAGGAGGAGTCGAAGAAAAGAGAGGAAGATAGGCTAAAAAGACGTGCTGAAGAGAGGGAACGAGAGAGAAGGCGAGACGAAGAGCGTGCAAAAGAAAGGTATTTTCACCAGTTTTCATCGATACAGTTGTATAAAAAAAGAAAGAAAAAGTACTAGGAGAAAACAGACGTGGAGTAAATTATAGGGACCGTCGACGTGCTGAAGAACGGGAGCGCGAGAAGCGAAGGAGAAGGAGCCGAAGTAGGTCAAGGTCACGTTCTCCTGTAAAGAGGCGTTTCACTGAGGGCACTTCATCAAGCAGTAAACGCAAGAGAAGTCCTAGTTCTTCTTCTGAGGAAGATTCCAGGTTAGATTCACATCACGCGCACTTTATGCTTCACATATTTAGGAATTCACGCTAGAAAAGATTTCAATGATCCCGGTGATAGGTTTGATCCGTTTTCTTATAGGAAAAAGAAGAAGAGCAGCAAGCGCAAGTATCGTTCCAGTGATGATGATTCGGAGTATGAAAGAAAGTCGAAAAAGGACAAGAAATCGAAGAAACACAAGAAGGTAATGTTTTCTCACCATATCTACTGTTCGTTTGGAGGTTTGAGTGAGGTTCTTTTGCGAAGTACAATAAACATATGTTTATTTAAAGGAGATTTCCCGGTGAAGGAAATCAAAAACTTGGTTTCATTCATTCTTTCTTGTTTTACTAATCAGAGCTGATTTTATCTTTCCTTTGCTCTGAAAAAAAGAGATTTTCTTCGCAAGAAAAAAGTTGGAAAACGTTTTATTCATTCAAAATAGTTGGAGTAAATGAATGTAGATCAATCCTTATGTGGTTTTGAAGCATCTTTGTGAATGTCATGTTTTTAAACAAAAACCAAATTTTGCTTCCTATTACGGAATAAGTTGCCTGAAAGCTGACTCATTAGTTCATTGTATTGATTATTCATATTGTTTACTTTGTGTAGTCCTCAACACTTGTTTGGGATTTCCAGGCATTTTCAAACTCAGACATTGTTAAAATGTGATATGTCCTTTTCTGACAGTGAGATTACAGATTTTTTTCTGGGAATTCTTTGAGAGTTTCTAATTCTTAATGCATTTGTGAAAGAATTATTGCTGTTTTCAAGTATTGAAAATTTTCATAATTGAATTGCATTCATTTTTACAGGAGAAAAAGAAGAAAGAGAGGAAGAGGTCTCCAACTCCGAGCAGTGATTCTTTGAGCGACACAGAGTAACTAAATTGGAATTTATTCACATATAGTGTTCTCTCGTTGGTTTATGTGGTATCTCCTCTTGCGGTTTCTCTTATTTCATTTGGACACAAATGTCCTATTCGTCTTGTACCAATCACTACCTTTGGAGAGTCATATTTTTCTTAAAATCTTTTATATTTAACGTATGATTCAATCATTTGTGAATTGCGGGCCATTATGGTTGGTCCCTCTGTTTAATTACGGCATCTCATGTTTTTAATCAACCAGTGCGTTACTGTTGTTGAAGTTTCTGCGTTCGTTATAAGCGTTGTTATAATTTTTTTGACCTAGATAAATTATGTTTCTGTATTTTCGCACCTGAACCAGTGGTTATTGAGCAATCGCTCTCCATAGTTTTATTGCCGTTTTGGGAGATGTGCCTTTGTCTTTTTTAAAAGAACCGGATCTTCGTAAACATGAGCGCGATATCCTGGTGAAATCTAAAGTAACGTTTGTTCTTATTCTTAGGCTTAGCGAAGTTTCTCAGTTCTGTGCCTGATTTTATGATTGCGAGCAACTCATAAGCGGTTTTGGATCCATCTAGCTCGTGAGGTTCTATGTAATCGGGCTTTTGAATCGCAGTTTTTGATTGTGAATGGCAGCGTTATGATTCGTTGTAGTAGGACCACAAAAATCTACAGATAAAGTTTTTTTTTGTTTAAAATGACCACGCACTTTACGCTTAGGCGCCTTATAAAGATTGCTCTTTAGAGGGTTTTATGATCTTGCTTACACGTAGTGGTCTTCATGTTACACTGTTATCGTTGGTGTACTAGCTGGCTGGCGTTCAATATCCTCCGCTCGAGAGAAAGCTGGCCGCTAGTTTTACTTTTGACACAATTTTATACATCTGTCTCAAAAGTGTATGAAATTGTGTCAAAAGTAAAACCTTATGCGAAGAAACACTTTGCTGAGACTTTGAAAGTTGCTCTCAGAGAGGTGCTTTTTAGTCCGAAGAGAGCTATAACCGAGAGCTTTGCTTGTATATTCCTTTTTTCTTTCTTTTCGAAGAAATCGTTTTTGCTGCAGTTGTTAACTGACCTGTTAACTGCCCAAATCTCGACCTTGATACCATCTCTTTCATTATCATTTTAACGAATGGATTCCCATGAGGTGTTTTGTCGTTTTTTTTCTGCTTTGAATGTTTGTAATAGTATATTTGAGTCAAAGTGATCTATAGCTTAGCGTAATTGCGTAGATGGTTGCGCTCAAAATTACACAATGCGTCCCTTACTCATATCTGAATCCAACTGGAGGTTCCTCAACGATCGTAGCCGCTTACGTAATTTCATAGTCGAGCTAATACAGGCATAAGTGTCGGCGCAATTTTGTAAGCAGCTGCGCTCGAAGCGGCGCCATATAGCTAGCGGTTGAGACTTAGGTGGGACTATCGCGAATTGCAGCGATGAATGGTGCTAGCAAGGATCCCTTATCGATCTTAACCGCTACGCTCCATCGCACCGCTTCGTGCGTATCCGCTTTCGCAAGTGCACTAAGCTTCAGGTTATTTTGACTCGACTTTATGAAGAAGTTGTTTAGAGGTTCGACCTCTCGCAGTTTATGGGTGATGTACAGCAAAATAACACGACCAGTGCTGGAATAGGTGCCGCCAGTGTGACGGTTGCTGCTCTACATTCAGCCGCACGTGCCGCTAATAAGGTCGATTCTACCTCAGCATCTCCTAACATCGTCAAAGGAGGTTTGTACAATTTTATAATTGAGAACAGTTCTCTGAGTGGAGCTTACCCGAACATTTCCCTTTGGTGTTTTTAGAGGATAACAAGTTCTAATCTTGGTGAATTAAGGTTTAGTAAAGGAAATTATTCTAGTATCGTAGTGACTAATCGATTTAAGAGACGATCAGCGACGAGCAGTGACTAACATCGTTATCTCTGCTGTCTTGGTCTTTCCACCTTTCTTAAAATTTTCCATTATTCTCCTATATGGTTATATTATAAACAGTATCGAGTTTGGTAAGCTGTACAATATTATATACAATATTATAAAAGGTTTCATGCACTCGCTTATCAATCAATTCCCTAAGCTTAGTGCTTTAAATATGTTTTTCAATACAGTGAAGCAGAAGAGTGGCTTTTTGAAGACAAACGATAAAACGATTGGATTTTTTTCTGAAGAACTGATGCTTCGAGAGTTGGATTTTCTATTTTTTAAATCGATTTTGGATCACGCAACTTCCACATACGAATACATTACTCGCTGTGCTCTAGTATTTTATTTTAATAATTTTGTGGATTTTCGAATTGACATTCCTTTCGTTTCCAGACATTTTTCCCATCGATACGTAGCATTAATTCCGTATCTAAAGTTGCAATCTCTGTTGTTGATTTTTTGATTTTTTTTTAGCGCTAGTGCAGTGTTAAGCAAAGGTCGCACAGCTTAGATGTCTGCCATATACTATCTTTTCTGGAATTTTTGTTTAAAAAATTAATCCGATTTTTGTACTGTGCAGTGGTCCGTCAGCAATCAATATTATGCGACCAAGTCATTGCATTCTGAGCGACATTTTTCTATTGACAGGCAGGAAAGCTATTTGCGCTAATGGGATAATGTCGCTAAGTTATATATGTAATATTTTCTCTTCTAAGTGTTATTGTTGGTAACACTATTTTGAAGTAATTTCCGTTGCGCTGATGATGCTTATTGTTTCATAATAATCCTCTTCTTAACATTCAACTTAAAAGATTAGTTACTGGCAGAAGAAGCGATTTTCGCTCCCGTAAAACCTGTTCTGCTTTGAATCGATAGGTAGAACCAGAATTTATGGGATGTCATAATAGTTTGGAAGTTTCGTTTTCGTTCATTCCTGGGAACATGTGTAAACTACGGGGAGGAGGCAGACATCACAATCATTGCCAAGTTAATTGTTGCGAGCATTTGAAGAAATGTTGTTACTTTTTTCATATCTTGATGTATTTGTAAATGTCTGCCGCTAGTTTAAAAATACATATTTTGTAATATTAGCGTTTTTAGGATAAAAAATAACAAATAATAACATAAGATATGATCTCACTAAACTTGTATGTTTTTCTCCCCTTTTTTGCACATTTGTTTCCCGTAAAATCGTTTGCGGTGCTTGAACACCGTTACTACTTGAATAGTGCTTAAATCACATCGGCATAACTAAATTTTGGGTTTCAAGCATAAACGACTAAGCGTTCAAAGCGTGACCGATTTCTGAGGATTTTATTTCTTACTACAGTACCTTTTAGATCTATTTTAACACGTAAATTGAAATACGGGCTAGTGATCAATCGTACTTTTATAGTCGTTCCACGCAACACAATTTCCCTTCAATTCAACGGCTGGAATCTCATTTGCCTGTCAGCCCGTTTGATTTGACTAACAACGAAGCCAAGCGTTTTAAAATCGATTCAGTTTTTTTAAGTTCAAAATCTTTGTTAATTATGCATTGAATCCATCCTACCTGTAAACGATCCACTCCATCCCAATGCTTCGCATTCTACTAAAGTTAATGACTTTTTATTGAATACTTCAATTTTTCATTTAAATATCGACGTTAACATCTCATTAGATATAAGATATAGATTTATAAGTTTTTCTGTAGATTTTTTGCTATGTTCTTTCTGATGCTCCTTCTTCCTTTTTTTTGTGCTCTTCGCCATAAACTGCTCATTTTTCCACCACTTTCAGCGCTGAATTTGCAGCGAATACGAATGACACTGTTGCTGAAGTGCAAATGAGTTTCGGAAAAGAAAAAAGCGTACGGGGCTGCTCGCTCTTTTTGCTACTTTGTATTTTATTTTCAGTGCATCCTGCTCGCTTTTGACTTCTCTTGTATTGATTTTCTGTTCTGTTTTACACTCTTGGAATGTTAAATTGATCGTATCTCTTATGATTTCTTTCATTATTTTGTTATTGATGGACATAAAGTTCCGGAACATAGTATTCATACGTATATAGTCCTATAGTTGAAAAGTAAAAAAATATTTTTTTTTTCATAGCAAAGTTTATTTTTGTTCTTTAACGAAGTATTATCTAAAATATACATTAAATTGATCGGTGAATGAATTTACATCAAATTTGTATCTATTAAAAAATGGACTTTGATTATTAAAGTTCTGAAAGTGAAATCTGAGAATCCCGGACAACTTAACCTTATTTTCAGTTTTGAGTTAACCTTCGTTGTAATGTCAAATGTTCACGCAGTCCTCCCGTCCCCTACTCTATCCACATGTTAGAATTACTTATCGTTTGTGCTTTCCCATCACAATCACATATATTCCTGGGAATTTTCCACGTAATCACTCACCCAATCGAAGACTTTGAACAATGAGGCGGGAATGTTTAAGCCGATTATACCGTTTTTGTGCGCTAATACCCGGGATGATTTTTCTTTATGTTCTGCAAACTAAGCACTCTATAGTTTTTTGTCGTCATCTTCCTTTATTTTCTAATTTTTATATTTTGAAGTGCTTGGATTCGCGTCGTTTGCAACTTTGGCTGCTGGACTCCGTTCTGCGTGGAAGCATACTAGACAACCCGAAGCCGCAGACTTGCGAAGGGCACAGGTTCGTTAGTATTCAACGGCATCAATTCACTATGCAATCGCTTATTGTTTTACTTTACACCTGTTTCGCTGTATAATTTAAATTATAAAAGCACTGAGAGCGACATTTTTTCCTGATGCTTCTGTTTGTGGTGACTAACTCATCATATTAATTCTTTTCTAGAACATTCTTATCAAACAACTTAATCAGAAATAGTTCGAACGTTGGTCTTTTGTCTTGAAACCTCGGCATATTCTGTCTATGTTTGTGATAGGTTCCATCTAAAAAACCTGGCTGGCACACTATCACAATACTTAATCAGAAATGTTGAAATTCTTGGCATATTTCTCCTGCAACCATTTTTGAACTTGAAGAATCAGGTTGGCTGCCAATTTGCAATGAATTTGCTGCAAATTAGTAGGTGGAACATTTAGACTATTTTTTCTTTTATTTTGTGTCCTTAAAAACGTGAACATTTTCGGTCGGGTCATGTTACCTTGGAATTATCGTTAATTAAATTTGATTAGCTCAACTTCTAATGGACATCTATGATTAAAATACAGAAATGGACATTTCATCGAATTATTTACCCTTGAAGTAAGGCTGCGAGAAGACTTCTTCACTTTTTCCCCTACCTATTTCATAAATTCGAAGTTATTGAAATTGATGGGCTGCAAATAAATAATACCAGTATACTGAGCAACTGCATGTTGGGAGCGATTCTAATTGATTGCCTCTGTGTTTGCGTTGCTTGATATTCCACTGAATTAATTGCAAACATTTCGGTGGTTATAGTTTTTCCGCCGTTTTCCTGGAAAATTCGGTATTCGGCTACTATGAATATTTGAAAGTCCAGAGAATTGCGTAGGATTAAATCCCTTTCTCTTCAGGTCCTATCGGGAGTAGGATTTGCGAGTAAAGCACTTGGAGTTGCTACGATAATCACAGGTTTGTCGAGTTATTTTATTTCATAACTTCGTACGAAGCCGTACTCATTCATTTACTCGACAACGCCTCGGTGAATTTGTAGTTATCGGTTGTATTCATCGATGCGAATGTAGTTTTCTGTTGGTTTTGGCTAGAATCGTTGGCGTTAAAAGCTCTAAAGAGACAAATTGTATTTCAAAACCATGAGATCCAAGCTATAGGAGTGATGCTAATGTCAATCAAATTGAAATCCGCAGCGTAAACATCGATTAAGATCCCATTTGTTTACAACACGTCATTTGATGTGGCAGTTAAGTTATCCATATGTGATTTTATTGCACGGGCGGTCGAACCTGTTGAATCGTTTCAGAGTCAACTAACATTTGTAGACTAAGATGATGTCATTGCTTTAAGTTGGACTGGTTCAAGACTGAGTCTAGGAACTACTCCAACTCATTCCTCATTCATTTTTTTTTTCGGAAATTTTATGCATATATGTTTTTGTCATTTTCTTCCGTACATTTGTAGAGAAATTAATATGCTTTGATCTTTAGTGTCCGGGTTTTCACTATTCATCGTCGGGATTTCGTGGGTTCTGAACGTGAACACTCCGCGCCAGTTTGGCAGCGCCATGCGCGAAGCCTTTGGAGATTCACTGCGATTACCACAGAGTCAGAACTCTCAAACTTTCGAAGAGTTAATACTTAGTATTGAGGCCCAACAACAATCCAAGTAAGTCGCATGTGCTCGTAAAGGTATTCTTTGCATAATTTTTCTTTGACTTTTATAAGTTACTGACCACCAGATTCATTGCCGCTACACAATTTCTCGGTCTAATTTCAGAGGAAGTAATATCGTTGTATTTCTGTTGTGTTCGGAATGACTACAGCTGTTTTCAGCCCTGCGCCGAAAACGGAACAAAAGTTATCTGATCGCAGTTGAAAGTGTCCTTCCCGTTAACCAACCAATACCTAACCTCTTCACCTAGTTTTTGTCATAGCTTTTACAGTCTTTCTACTCCACCTTCGAATTCTGCCGTTGGAACAGGTGATTTGTAGATTTTCTGTTTTTCTTATTCCATATCATAAACGTAATTATTATCATTTGATCGTTTCAGGGATGCTTACGCTGTGTGTTCTGCTTACATTACTTTTCCTCGTCATTTTGTTGTTGTTTTCACTACGCAGTAATAGGCCGCTACCAATTCGACCATCTTCGAAGGTTTGTTCTGCAACATAATAATGCTATTGATCTGATGGTCTTATGCAAATCAACCTTGTTTTCATTTATTTATTAGAACCTAGTGAACTAACCTAATGTTAGTGTTGAATATAAGTCTACGGGAAAACAAGCAAAATTAGGGAAGCACTGCAATATGCAGGGGTTGCGCCTGTGGTTCCTCTCTAACTGAGGATCGGTCAGTTGAAATTCTTGACGAAAATAAATTTTATGCCACTCAAATCTTAAAGTGACAATGAGGAAGAAAACGAGATTTTTTTCGATGTTTCTAATACTCCACCTTTTAAAAGTTTTGTATAAAAAGGCATCCTCCAAAATTGTACCACTTGTAACACTGTAATAACACTGTAATAGAAATGCTTTCCTTTAAACTAACATTTTTTTATAAGGTCCTCCTAGTCATCGCTCATCCGGATGATGAAACGATGTTCTTTGCTCCTACTTTACGAGCGCTCTCTCTCGCAGGTCATCGTATTTTCATGCTTTGCGTCTCCAACGGCAACTATGAAGGACTTGTTAGTTTTTTTTTCTTTCTGGTAGCTTACGAAGCTTTTGTAAATAATTTTCTTCCAACCAGGGGCGAAAAAGAACGTACGAACTTCGAGATGCTGTATACCATCTTGGAGTTTCGCCTTCGGACGTTACAGTTCTCGATTATGATGCGTTTCAAGATGGAGAGCAATGGGATAAACAGGGGCTGGGCTGTGTTTTGTTGAGACATATGGAGGTAAGCTGATCGCAGTAGTAAACTTGTGAAATTTTAAACTTTTTCAATCGAGTCAAATTTTGCGCACATTTACACTCAATAATTATGCCTCGTTAAGTGTGTGTTATAACTACGTTTTCATAGTTTATCTAGTTATTTGAACAAAATTCCATAGACTTATTTTATGCGCTTTTTCAGTGCGGTCTATTTAGAGTGTGAGTGGAGAATTTCTTTTTTCTTCTTTGTAGAAGTGTTCTCTTTGAAATATTGGTATCTCAGCTTGTAGATTTGTATGAGGAGAATATTCTTGAGATGATCAAATTTCCTCCAGGGAGCATTGTTTTACCGTCATACATGCATCTAGCAGTTGTTATTCGAAGGATATCCCTCAAAAATTGAAAAAAATGAGAGAATAAGCAGATTCTCATTCCAGCTCTGCATCATTGTTCTGTTCCCGCTAGACACCGTAATTATTACTTTGCTTATAACTTTTTTCTTTTCTTTGTTCTTATTACTTTACTTTTTTTGTCTTTGCACATATTTTGCTTCTGGAAACTAATGACATTGGTTTAACTACGGTAATTACAAATATTCTGCTATAAACTAGATTTTGTAGACTTTTGATTATTCATATTGTAGGATTTGTGTCCCTCCGCAAGCGTTTTACAACTTCAGGTACTTTCTGTCGACTTGGTGTTGTCCTTCGATACTGGCGGTGTGTCTGGTCATAGGAATCATTCCTCATGTTTTGAAGCATTACAAGAAGTATACACTCGTGGAGTTATTCCCGAAGATGTGCAGATCTTCGTGCTTGATTCCGTATCGTTGTTTCGGAAGTAAGTTGGTTTTTTTCTTTTAAATTCATATTACTTCTATCTCGAGAATAAATGCAAAAATTCAGGTATCTGGGCATATTCGATGCTCCGTTCTCCGTTGCCCGTTCTCCTTTCCACTACTTTGCCAGAGGTCGTGACGTAGCAGCTGCATGGCGCGCTATGCACACTCATCGCTCACAGTTTGTATGGTTTCGATTTCTGTATATGATTTTCAGCAGGTGAGTGTTAGTGTAGTACTTGTACTTGTTTATCTTTGTTTTGTTTCTTTCATTTATCTTTGTTTGCTACTTTTTAATGGTTTGTTATCTATACAAAAGGATTCTATTCAGCATTATTCGTAAAGATTTAGTTTTGGAATATTTTGATTCAAAGTAGTGAGTAAAAACTCATCTTGGAACTATAAAAAACGTGTCTGATATGTGAAGATCCGAAAATATGGGTTGTTATTTGCTATTTTTATTTATTTTTATTTTTGCTCGATACGTTTCTTCTTTTCGGAACACGAGTCGGGCTATAAAAGAGCAGAGGTTGCCCGTAACATCGCAGGCGCAGAGTTAACTACAAGTGAACATGCAGTTTAGTGGTAGTTTAAGAAGTTTTGCGAAGCTATGGAGAACCTCGGAAATGAGATTGGTTTTCTTATTTTCAAAGTTCTCGATTTAAAAAAAAATCTCGTTAGCAATTTTCGGGCCAAATCTCGATGTTGGAGCAATCAGCATTGCTAATCAGTTCCTATTGAACTCGCTCAATAAAATTGTTCGAATTTGCTTTTTCGCACCCATTGCAGCCTTAACTCGCCATAGAATAATTGCTAAGGTTGTCAGTTTTAGAAAAGATCGTAGTTCTGTCTGTCACCAGCAAAAAACGTTCTATTGTGATGACTTATTTCATGAAAATAGTTCCGTATAGTGTGGGGCAGCTCATTTAAAATTTCTTTATCTTGAGAATGAACAATTTGTTTCTTGTCTTTGATATTTCTTTTGATGAGAAAGCTAATTTTCGAATAAATCTGGAAATTTCAGATATGTTTACATCAACACCTTTCGCCGTATTGCGCCAGTCAACAAAATCCCAGTGGCGAAACGTAAATGCAAGTCCAGCTGAATTGTTGTGGTATGAAACTGTAAAAACTAGTTGTTTTGTGTCAAATTTGGTGAAGAACCTCTATATTCTAATAGTAATTTAGGAATTGTTACATATGAGTTCTGATTTGCTCATAGGTTTCATTTTCGTGTATTTTTTCTCTTCTTTCGGAATATTTTCGATGTTGTTAATTGTTAGGAAAAGGAAATATTGATGAAGTTGTTCTATATTCTATATGTTCACCGATTCGTCATAAAAAGTTATCGTATTTCTGTACAGGGTGAATTTTGAATCATAGTTCTTTACAAAGTAAGATTTAATATATCATTGGATTTAATATCTAAGCGAGCAATTTTTTGAGATTTTTCAACAGTAGCGAAATATTTTTCCGAAGGGAATTTTCATTCAGACTCGTAAAAGTCAGCGTGATCCGTTACTTAGACAGTAAACAACTACAGATTTGGTTTGCCTTTTTCTTAATTTTAATTTCTCTGAAATTTTTATGGCTAAGCATCAGTCGGGTATGGGTTGCAGGAGGTGAAATTAAAAGGTCACAGAGTCTACATATCGATGCCATAAATCTTCGATTTAACGGAGAAACTCGTCCGAATCTCAATAAATATAGTGAAAGTCTGGATTGGCTACAAAGAATCCTGCAAACTACGCCATAGTCAACGCCAAAAACGAACGGAGAAGTGATTTTGTTTTTTTTTTTCCTAACAATTATTTACCGAAATAGATATTTATACGAGAATTCAATCTGTGTAACCAGTCTTTCCGATCGATATCCTGACAGTTTTTGTTCCTTGAGGAAAATTCGGTATCACCTTTGAGAAGCTTTAGTTCTGATGAGATTTTGGGATTCTCTTTTTTATCCTTAAATCCTTATGTCATGTTTGAATGGAATCTACTTTTAGCACATGAATTTGTCAGGATTCTACAACAGCCGTAAGAATTGTTCCAGATGCATTAAAAAACCAAATTTACATTGTTGTTGGCTGAACTGCAGCAACACAAGGGCATAAACAAATTGAAGTTATGTTTTTTTTCTTCTGTGGAAAAATAATTTCTATGATGTAGTGCATTCTAACTTTGCTTGCTTTTTCTTCCTGTTTTTTTTTTCTTGCAGTAATTTTTACTCCTTCGTCTTGAAACTATAAAAACAATTTTCATCTGATAGTCAGATGAAATGCACCCGTATTTGATTCCATGGAAAAGAAAGAGATAATATCGCATGTCACGAGAATGTCGCCGATCCGGTCCGACACCTTTCGTCCACAGTTCATATCCGGGTTATCTGTGCTAATATTATCTCCATCAGCGATTTCCGCCAGGATATTATCTAAGATATTCATTAGCTGCTTTCACCTCTTTTTTTGTTTCAAAATAACTAGCAGAGAACATAGGCTCCGGAATCGAGGAAACCGTAGGGTTCGCTGGGTCCTCTTTTTGTGGGAATCATGTTCTGAAAATTAGGAAACCCTTGGAATTAATTTTTTTTTCTTCTAGTATATGCGTGCTTTGGCAAGTGCAGCCTAGTGCTAACGGGTTCTGAAGCGTCTGCACAATAAATGATTTGAAATCCACCAAGGCCGGTCAAGTCCTTTTTCCCTCCGGGGTCGATAAATTATCACCAGAATTATCTGGGAAGATGAAAACACTGAGTTTGACCATCGGCTCGCCACCGTAACTCGCTGTACACGGGAGTTCGTAAAACCTCAAATAATTCTGAATTGAAATCGAACGCGTGGGCGCATCCTAGAAAAAATTGATCAGAGCCGTGGAAAATTCTCTTGTATTAGTAAATATTAATAATTATGCTCGTTATGGATAATAAATCCCAACTTCAACATCACCTAAAAAAACTCAAGAAGCAGTTTTTTTTATTTGGATTCCAATTTTCCCTACATAGGGAATTTGATTTACGTCGAAAGTCCCTTGAGGACTGATTAACACCGAACATTTCCCCATTTATCCTTCTATATGAAGTGCCGCTCTCTTCCCCTAAAAATATTTGATGGCCTCCGAACCCGTGTGGATTCAAGAAGGCGTGGTTTTGTTTTGATAATTATAAAGTTTTATGGAATCAGAGCAATCCAGTTTTATGATATAAGTAAATCTTCACAAATACCGAATTTTAAGGAGAAAGTCTTGGAGGTCATAATTTTTTTTACTGAACAATATTTTTGGAGAGAAATAAATTGGAATGGTTTAAAAACGAGGGAACTTGTACTGATCGTCAGCAGAAAAATAATTAATGGTAATTTACAGGTCTTTTAAATGTATTTTGTTTTATTCAGTAGTTATTATTATCATTTAAGTCTAAATTCTCAACTAATCTCGTCGTTGTTTGGAAATGAGTTTGTTTTTTCTCGAAGAGTTGGAATAAATTTTTTGGATTATTTGAAATTAGGACCGTTATCTGTGACGAACCTTGAGTTTCCATATAAAATATTAAAATTTCTTCTAAGGACCCATTCAGAACTTTTCGCGCGATTCAAAAAATTTTAGATTTCTGACCTAATGATTCACGTTGCTGAGCTTTTTAGATTTTAGCATTTTTTAGGATTTTAGAGATTCGATTTGATCGAGCAAATCAATGGAATCAATCGATAACCAGTTGAGCACAACTCATCAAAAATCAATTAATAGTTCAAGTCAGATATTTAAATGCATAAATGTAAAGGGTACCGCCTTGGGCCTTGCCTCCAGGCATTGGTCAATTTTTTTCATCTACGGTTTCTAACCATATGGGACCCAGATTTTGTTGTGAACGTATGTACTTGCGATCCACGTTTCCGGCTAATATTTGCATATTTTCTTATTTCTTTCTTTGCTTATTTTTTTTCCAGGAAACCTCTTTAAGAACCCAGGGAGAAAATTTCTTTATGGGTAAAGTTAAGGTTATTCAGGGTATTATTTTAGGTCATGGTTAAGAAAATTCTAGGATATTTCAACAAATCAGGATTATTTAAGACACCACGAAAAATAAATGGAAGGAGAAACGTGTTGAAAAAATAGACCGGACAATATTAAAGCACGGAATGGACTAAGTTTCCTAATCCGGGATAGGAATTATTGGTTTCACAATCACGAAAAAGATGATAATAATTGGGTGGCATTGAAAATTTCTGGAAAAAACTGAGCTGGAGAAAACTGAGGAACCATCAAATATTTCCACTTGACAAAAAATTACTTCTGCTAAGTTAAAAAATAAGAAATTTTCTTAACCTCCTCTTTCAATTTGTTGATTTTTTTTCACAATTGTAATGAAGAAAGACGAACAATAAGAAAAATTGGTTTATCCTGAGTGAATAGCATTCGAATGGCTTTTTTTATTATTCCCAATGTTATTAGTTACATTATTAGCATTTGTCTACAGTATCCTTGCCTAGTTGATGGCTTGTCCAATTATGTAACCTTTGTCAGCACCAATAGAACCGGTTTGAGCGCAGGACACCTGCAAAATACCGTATTAATCGTTATACTGTGGAGTCAAAAACTGAGATCAACGATCAGAAACGTTTTTACCGAAGAGATGGGAAGAAAAGTGGCGGATGACTGGTCCGATGTACTGGATACGGTCCATACTCCTTTTTTACAGTATACCTTAATCAATTGGATAGTAACACGCTATTCAGTTATGAATAAAACTAGGTCCTGAACGGAAGAGAACGTACATTAACTGCAAGTGTTCTGCCAGTATTGGTGACAGTTCGAATAACTTTTCCTGTAGTGTCGAAGAATTCCACTTGCATACGTGCTGGCTGGAAAGGGAATAGCAATTTTTAGAATTTTCAGAATTTTTAGAAATTTAGAATTTCAGTATTATGATTTTTAGAATCATTTGATGAGATGATAGAAAGTAGAGATTCTATGGATTTTTCATATTTTGTATTACTTTTTTCTTGTATTATTTTGATTATTGTTATTGTTTATTTCTTCTCTGGATGGGTGAATCCAGGGCTCTAGACCCAAGTTATCAAAGTCAAATTTCTACTGACAATTATTTTCCATATGGAAAGTTGAGAAGAAAAAATTTCTGGAGTAATTTCATTCGGGTAAATTCAAAACACTGAAAGGTTTCTGGATTCAAATCCACATTGGCTTATCCACCCTATTGGGGTCAGATGATAACTACTACACAATGACCAAAAAATTTCCTAAAAAAAAATACCGAGACTGTACATCTTTGGATTTATTCCCGGCGGAAAATGAAGGAGATCTGACATATTTAAGTGGAAAAAATTCCACTTAAATATGTCAGATCTCCTTCATTGGTTGAAAAGGGTGAAGGTGGTCATCGAGGGAGGAGGTGCCGAAAGAATATCCACAAAAAATTTTTGATTCCCTAGTTCTCTACCGTCTTACTGTAACGTTGACGACGTTCAGGAGATTTTAATAGAGCTATAAGTGATTGGAAAAGTGGCAAGGAATGAAATCTCGCGTGATCCCAACAGGAAATGTATAACGTAAAAATTCACAACTCGTTGTTTTTATGCAACGATGGCGTTCCCCGGAGGAAAAAAAAAACCAAGAAACCTACGTTTGTATCATCGGCAGCGTCACAGAACACAATTCCATCCTGAGGGCATGTGGACGACAATCTTCTCAGAACCGAACATTGCTCGTAGTCGGTTGTTGAGGGATTTCTCTTCGGCAGACTGGATTGAGCGAGCATAGGACAACATGCTGAAAAGAAAATATTTGAAAAAAAAATGGCTGGAATCGAGGAGTGAAGTGAAAAATCCAGAACGACTGAACATGATTGGGTAAGGTGGAGACGTCTTACTTTATCACATGACGTGGCTCTCTCTTGATATGATTTCTTTTTTGTTGATCTGATAAAATTTTTGAAGTTTTCCCCATGTAAAAAATCTATGCTAATATTAATTAGGTTTCTTCATTATTCAAACTGGACTGAAATTCTCTCTTCTTCTCTTCCTCTCTCCTTCTCCCTTTTTCTCCTCCTGATCTAAAATTAAACCTAGAGAGTTCAGAAAATTTGAGGTTGGAGCTTTTTTGCTTGAAAAAATTTGAATAATTCTTTGCATTTTCTCTCCATTTTTTAATTTTACAATTATTTTTTATTATTATTTTACTAATAATTTTACAACTACAGCTAACACTTTCTTTTTTTGAACATAATTTTTAAGTTTAAATGAATAAAAAATGAACAAATTCTTTGATTTGTTTTATGGTTAAACCATAAGCGTACTCACGTATTGTCGTCGTTGTTGTTGTTGTAATGACTTGAGTAGGAACACAAGCCTGGGAAAGTGGTAGGATTGTCAAAAAGAGGACAACAAGCCGAGAAACCATAATGATTGGCAGAAATTCCGCAACACCCGAGCTCGGAAGGAGAAATCAACGATGAATAGTAGCTTGATGCAGCTATAACTGATCGTATCAGGATGAACGGAACGGGGCGGGACAGCATTCGGATTCGGATAGACGGAAGAAGAAAATTCCCGTTGATGCCGCCGCGGATCTCTTCTGGAAAAGGAAACAATAGCCGCGGCGCACTCTGAACCCGCCGATTTCACTTGCGACAAAGCCGTCCGATTCGATATCAGCATCAAGCATGACGGACCGCATTGATATGCTCGGATTTTGAAAATAAAGAAGTGGGAATTGAAATTTTTGGCGTGTGTACAGCTGTAAATAAAGAGCTTTTGCTTGGACACCGAGATTAAGGAAGAGAAAATGCTTTAAAAATGAGTTTTTTTTAACAAGTGTAAAGCAAATAAATTGTTTTGTTATAGTGTGCCTGCGAAGTTTCTAAATGGAACCTTTATTTGCCTGACTTTTCGGCTTTTTCGCCGTCTTCAGAGGTCTAAATAGAGGATGACTGGAGCAATGCTACGTTTATCCCGCCAAGTGCCACACTACCCTGAGTAAGTGTTTCGACAATCGTTCAGGATAGTGAAAACAGAAACCCATCTACATTGAAAATGGTCCTACGTGTTGCTCCCCCGGACGTGGCGCAGCTGGTTGCACGCACTTGTCACTCAGTGTACCAGCGAATGAGTATTACTGCGTGTAGATCACCAGCGACGATATAGATGTTTTGATCTACACACAGAATATCAGGCGGTTATAGGTCACAGAGCGGTACAAGTGGCAAGAACTCATTCGTTATCGACAAGCATTCATTCCTATTATTCATTGAAGGGTTTCTTTTAAGAATTCAAAACGCCTGATATTGAAAACGTTCATCCCGTCAAGTGCCACGGGTAGTGTGGCACTTGACGGGATAAACGTAGCATTGCTCCAGTCATCCTCCATTTAGGCCTCTGAAGACGGCGAAAAAGCCGAAACGTCAGGCAAATAAAGGTTCCATCTAAAAACCTTGCAGGCACACTATAACAAAACACAGACAGAATATGCCAAGGTTTCAAGACAAAAGAACATTCGAGCAAATAAACTGCTTTTTTTCTATTTGAACCTCTATACCCACCTAGGAATGTCGTTCCTCTGGAATCGATGAACTGATACCGGATTTCTACCCTTGATGATCAGAACACTGATTTGACACATCGATTAGCCGCTGCAAATCTTTCTATAGCTAGGAGAAGGGTTCATAAACCTCAAAAGATTTTAAATTGAACGCGTGGGCGCGGCCCATGCGGATTGATCACTGCCGTCTTCTACTATTAATTAGTAATATTGATGACTCTACTCGTTAAAGATGTGAAAATCCTCCTTAATATTATCTGAGAAGGAATATTTGAGGTGGTGCGGATTTCAGGTGGAGTATTCGTATATGGGATAGTAGATTATGGAAAAGGGGGTGATTCCTTCCATTTCTTCCTAACTGCCGTAAAAAACAGTCCGAAGACACGGCGTGTGCACACGGCTGGTCCGCTCCAATTGAACTCGTTGCAGAAAATAGTGCGCCGGAACGCCCGAACCCGTATCTTCCCGGCCGTTTTTTACGGCAATTAGGAAGAAATGGACGGAATCACCCTCCTCTCCATAATCTACGATCGCGTATACGAATACTCCACCTGAAATCCGTACCACCTCAGTTTCGTGGGGTGATGCTTTTAATCCTTTATTCGTGGCTAACGTTTCGGCAATATCGCCTTTTTCAGAGCCTGAAAGGATGAAATCAAAGGTGATTCATCCGACCAAACCCCCCCTACGCCCAACAAAGAGAGTACTAAGTTCATAGCTATGTAAAGTATAAAAATTTACCGCATGAAAGTGATCGGAGGTTTTCTACTGACAGACGACAGCAAAATTATGCAAAATATACCACTATAACTTCGAATTGAGTATCCATAATCCCGCCATAATCAAGAAAGTGAAGTTCCCCTGGTATTGTTACTGTAAAAATGATAAGCAAACTTATATAAAGGCGAAAAACTTGTGTAGAAGTTCATTTCTATCGTGTTCAATGCAACTCAACGGCAATGGTGATAGTGAGCATCCCAAACTGCGAAAATGTAAGTTGTTCCCGTTGCTCAACCCTTAATCTATCAGGAAATCCTCTATGTTGGGTAATTAAGTGAAACTATTGAGTAAAAAGTACTATTTAGTAAAAAAAAATACAATTTTTAATTGTGGGAACTGATTCGCATTTTCGCTGCAACATTTTTGAACTACTTCATTTCGAATCCTAAGTACTCCTGAATAGGATCCAACACCGGAAATTCCCTTGCATACTGTTTTCCGATGAAAAGACAGATAGATTAGGAACAGCGAAGTGATCAGTTTGCCCGACAAGGCAACACTTTACACCCATTAACGGAATGAGGGAGAGTGTAGTGGGATTGATTACCTGTACATTAGAAAAGAGTTGTTTTACCGCAATAATTACGCCTCTAAGCCAATTTTCTCGATCTCGGCAGGCATCGTTAAATTCTCTAGGTGTAAAGAGTGGTGTCGTTGTATAAATTGATGATCCATCTGATTTCTACATTTGAAGAGAATGTTTCACGCTTTCGACATGATGGTCGAGAACTATTTTTTGAATCCTATTTTCTGGCAAGTAGAATTAAACAGCGAAATTTCCGTGAATGCTCTTTAGAAGTAACCGCACACTGTTGCACACTTATACAAATGTAGGTCCTGCAAAGATATCAACGATTCGTTTGATAAGGTTTCAGTTTGATCGGACCCTCGTAAACTATGGCTACTATCATGGATTACTACCACGAGAAGATGTTCCATACTTACTACAACGAAACGGAGACTTTTTGGTTAGAATTGCTGAGGTAAGGTTCAGGAAAAGATCAGGGTAGAACCCCTCAGGTTCCCTCTTCCCTCAACTCTCTCGAAAGCTCAAACTATTAGGTGCATGTGGTGCGGGCTATAGGCTAGTGGTAAGAAAATGTGACCCTAAAAGCCCATGCATGTTGTTCTGTAGGCGTTACCTCGGTATTTATTTGGGTATTGGATTTAGGCGCGATCCTTGCCCAGACTTAAGAATTCTGCCGAAAAAACTTAGAGGCAGCATTCCTGAAATTGATGACTGGGTTCTCTATGGAACAACAACGTCCTGAGAAACGCTGGGAAACGACCTTAGTTCCAAAGAGAGAGGTTAGAACGCTTAGCAACTGCGCACGCGCCGCGTACATGCGTGGGCGGTCGAAAATCAATGAGATATCTTCACGGCTTATTTAAGGGAAAGCAATGGATAGGCAGCTGAGGGAACCCAAGAGTGCACAAGGGAAGTGCATTCTAACGTACTTTGTAGGAATTGAGGAGGTTATTCCGCCTTTTTGAGGACGATAAAGGGACAATGGGTGTAGAAAACGCTTATACTCGTAGCCTACAATCTGAATTCGATACTTGACCACGGAAACCTCAACATCGACAAGTCAATTTCAAGATTTGCTGCCTTTAACAAATGGTGACGAGGCGGGTGTAGCGCAGTCGGTAACGGTTTCCGCTGCGTGCACGATTGATCGGAGGTTCGAATCCGCCCTAGTGCTCACCAAGCCTTTCATCCCTCCGGGGTCGATAAATTGGTACCAGACTTGTCTAGGAGGATGAAAACGCTGACTTGAGACATCGGCTAGCCCCCGGAACTCCTTATAGAGGCCAGTTACACGTTCGTAAACCTTAAACGTTTCTGAATTGAAGTGAACGTGATGGCGCATCCCGAGTGATTAACGCCAGAGTTTAACGTTTTAACAAATAGTGACTCAATATTAAAGGGATAAAAGGGTAAAGTCACTGGCGTATCAATCCACTTGGGATGCGCCAACGCGTTTTACTGGAATTCGTAATCGATGAAGTTTTGGAACGCGTGTTAGCCTATACAATGACTTGCGGGGGCCAGCCGATAATCAAGTCAGCAAGTTTTTATCCTCCCAGACAAATTTGTACCAATTTACCGACCCCGGAGGGATGAAAGGCTTGGTTTGCACTAGAGCGGTTCCGAACTCTCGACCGTGTGGCTACAACGGATCTCTAACCGATTGCGCCACACCCGCCCGACTCAATATTACATGCATACATACGTACATACATACATATAGTTGGGTCGAGACGACATGAAACACGGACATTTGCGCAAGCGGCCGCGGTGCGGTGGAGACAGCGGTTGGAATCGAGGTGGGACCAAGGCGAATTCCAAAGAGGTGTGGGGGTAGCGTGGATCCTTACACGATCCCAACCGCTACGCTCCACCGCTCCACTTTGAGCGCAGCCGCTTGCGCAAATGTCCGTGTTTCATATCGTTTTGACCCGACTATAATTACATACAGTCAGGTCCGGGATACGTGAAAAACGGTGCGGTTGCGTAAGCGGCTGCGCTCAAAAGTCGAAGTTGGACCATCGCGAACTGCAGTGGTGAGTGGTGCTATCAAGGGTCCCCCATGAGGCCGAATCGCTACGCGCACCGCTGCCAGCCAGCGCACCCGCTTACGCCGAAGATCTTCAGCGTCATTTTGATCCGACTAAACATAAACAATAGACACACATATGCCGCCTATACATTTTTCATAAATTTTCGATTTGGCAAAGCCTTTTTTTTTGCTCACTGTTGTAATCATATTTTAGTCAGAGAAAACTGACGCGAAAATGGAAATGGTGCTGTCCGTTCTGCACGATCCTACTGGTCGTTTTGCACGTGTTAAAAAAGCTACGAACCGAGCAAATTGTGTGAGTAGCTCTGAAAAATAAACTACTAGTTAGCTGAATTGATTGAATCTCAATTCCAATAAAAACCCTAATTGATAAGATATTAATTTTCTAGATATTGCATTTGGTTATACAGAGCAAAATAAAAGCAAAATACTGTATTGATAACGGGGCTGCGTTTGACTCGGTAAACGAATTGATACAGTACTTCTCGAAGAACACGATTAAAGTCAGAAGGGTAATTTTTTAGTATCGCAGAATAGAGCCTTCTATAGGCCTTCGACGACTACTATATTGTCCTTCAAATTGCTATTTTTAGATGGATATACGACTGGGGTACGCTATTCCTCTTGCACCATGGGAGATTGAAGCGAAGCATGTAACAATTGGTGACATTTTGGGTGGACCAGGATGGTTAGAATTACGTAAATGTACAATTAAAGTGCTCGGAGAAGATATTCGAGCCGTGGCAACAATTGTAAACAGTTTTTTGTTACCTTATAAACAAAAATATTAATAGAAAAATAGTAATATTTTTAGATTCACAAATCTCCATTAGCGAATGAAGCAGTGAAAGAATTGGCGAGACAATGTAGGCTACTACGAGAATTACAGTATCCTTGTATAATACGATTCTATGGTGTTTGTCTAGTAACACAACCTTGTTACTTTTTTATGGAATTCTTCTCAGGTTGAATTGAGTTCTTATTTTAATTTCTTTAGTGCAATTACGATTTCCCTCCTTTTAGAAGGAAAACTGAACTTATACTTGATCAAACATCGAGGAAACTTGAAAAGAGACGAACTTCTACAGATGGTTATGAGTGCAGGTTGGGGACTCGACTATCTGCATTCACAAGGAATTCTTCATCGAGATTTAGCGGCCAGGAATTGTTATTATAACAAACAGATGGTAAGGGATTTTTATAGGCTACGTCTAAGGAAGTATTTCTGCTTACGACTACTACATGTTTTGCTACAAGTAGTTCTTTAATACTTATTCAAAGCCAGCATACCATGAATTTCACGTGGTGACGGAATCCCCGGAAAAAACTGCGGATGGGGTTGTAGATTGCAGGATCCGTGGTGGTTCCGCTCATCTGTTTCCCTAATCGTCGAAGAAAAAAGCGTCAGAGATTTCAGTCGCCATCCATCTCTTTTGTGCACGCGCCGCATCCTCGTGCGAGCGGTCGGAAATCGATGAAATCTTCTCACCAGCCTATTCAAGTAAAACCAATGAATAGGTTGCTGAGGGGACCGGGACGTTTACATAGAGGAGCGTCGTAACGTACCCCGTAGGAATTAAAACGGCTCCCACGCCGTTCTTTTTCGTGACGATCAGGGAGATTGGAGCAGAACCGCAATCTACATCCCCTCTATATCTTAGGCGTTTCCACACGGATTTCCTCCCCACGTTAGTTTCGTGGTATGTAGCTTTTAATATTAGGTTTTGACCAATATACATGCGTGTCCGCGTTTCAACTTCAAAAATATGGAATGCTGTTTGTAAAGCTGAGAAAAAATACCCAAAGGAGTAAACATAAACCATAGATTTGTTTTCTTCAAAAGAAAAAACAAAAAGTGACTCGTGTATTTAAAATATTACATATATTTGGCAACTTTTGGAAGGAAAACCCTTCCAAAAATCAGGGAGACATCAGCCGAAAATCCCAAGATGGCTGGTTACGACTGATAATGACTTCCTTCTCGAAATGTGGAGGATTCTTTCGTGGTATCCTTGGCAGTAGTGGAAACAAAACAAATTCTTACAGAACTTACTATCACATCTGTTTTGATTCCTCGGAGTACTGTACGTAGCTAACTAACTCGTTCCTCCCACATAAATGCGATAGGGAGAAGGCAGACCCTCTTCAGGTAAAGGGGATCTGGCCCATGGGGTGCAGCTCAAGTGGAGGGGTCTTTTCCCCAACCGTTTAAAAATGAAGGGGGTCAGAGCACTGGCTCTGAATATCGCATCTATTCCCCCCATCCGAACTAAGTTATTAATTCTTTCCTATTTTTCTTTTAAAAAAAATTGCTTGTGAGTAATAGATAGCATTATGCACAAAAAAAGAACGAAGAAGAAAGAAAAGAGAAAATACAATACAGATGAATAGAGATGAAGAATGGAGGGTCAGATGTAGAATAGCAAACAATGATTTTTATACAACTAAAATCCTACCAGAAAAAAAAATTGTTAGCAATTAGTGAAATGTCGAATTTGATCTACACTAATTAAGGTCAAAATCGGAGGTTTCAATCTTGCAAGAAAAACACTGGTGTACTCAATGAAATCACTACGACGATTCCCAATTCGATGGATGGCACCCGAATCTGTGCAGATGTTTCGATTTTCACAAAAATCCGATGTCTACGCTTATGGAGTCAGTTTTTTTCCTCACTAAAACACTATTTCTCTAAAATTCAATTCAAAATTAAGGTGCTTATCTATGAGATATTCTCACAATGTGAACCTTATGAAGGGCGTTCTGCACAAGAAGTAAAAGCACTCGTGAGTGGAATTTGCTCTTTTTTTTTTGTTAAAAATTTTAAAATTTTATAAAACATTATATTATAATATTTTATAAAATATGCTTATTCTCATTCTACTCTTTTTTTGTTGCTGGATTTTCTATTGCTTATTTGTATTCATTCCTTGCCTCTTACTCTGGGCACGCCTTCGAGCGTAATAAATAAATAAATAAATAAAAATTAGCAACATGTGACGCATCTCACATGCCATTTAAAGGCAGCATCCACACTCAAGATATTCGTATTTCCCGTCGATTTAAAAGAAAAAAAAACTTTTCTAGATGAATCTGTTTGTTTCGAGCGTTTTTATTTGTTTGCTACTCTTGTACATTTCAGTCTTTCATTTTAATTCACTCTTTCATCAAAATAAGTCTCAAACTTATGCAATAAATAAATAAATAAACAAATAAATAAATAATAAACTCGTAAGAAAAGTCCGAAGAGAGCCTATGTACCTCGTATTATGGTCTGCAATGTGGCGAATTGGGTTCAATATCGCCGGAGACTTGAGAATGACCTGACATGCGGGTCTTGATCTACTTGTTCTCATGGGGATTGAATTATTTATCCTTAATGCAAATATCAATAACAAAAAAGCAATTGTGTAACTGTGACGTAACATGCCAGAAACAATGAGACCAGTAAATGACAAACTTATAAAAAGCGACTGGCAAACTTGGAAATATTTCCCGAAAGATGAGCGCCTCGCCTGAACCCCCCTTATTGATTGATAGCCACCAAGATCTGATAGGTCTCGCCACCACAACAATTTTTTCCATTATATTTTCCACGGGAAGCGAAGAAGAAGCATCGATTACGATGATCATGAACGAATAATATACAATATCCAGTACTAAATTAAACAAATACATGCCGACAAAACAATAATATGTCAACAACACAACAATAAACAAAAAATAAGTGATTTTTTCTGATCGAACTTGCCGACAACAAAAAGAGAAATCCCTTTGAAAAAAACTTTAACTAATATTACAATTAGGTATCACAAAGAAAAAAAAACTTCACAGCACAGCTAATAGGGACCTTCAACGGTATGTATAGAAAAAAATCGTAGTTAGGTTAAAACGCCCAATTTTTATTTCTATTTTCATTTTTTTAAATTTTATTTATTTATTTTTATTCTCTACAAATCTTCTTTCGTTAATAAACAGAAAGTCTCCACATTAAATTAATAAAATCAAAAAATATTACCTAAAAAGTAAAGAGATGAAAAAGCAACACAATGTTGACATTTAAAGCAACAGAACGAGGGATTGGGGAGATTGTCAGGAGACAGAGGGGGGACCGTCCACTCTCCTAATTGCCGAAAAACGGCAGGAAGAGCGGCGCCCAAAACTGGCGCGCTCCAATCGAACCTCTTTACAAATGGCCAAAACGAAAGCCGTATCTTCGGGCCTTTACGGCAATTAGAAAATGGACGGAATCACCCCTCTCTCCATAGTCTCCCATCCTGTATACGAATACTCCACCTGAAATCCGTACCACCTCAGATTCGTGGAGTGATGCCTTTAACTACTTTTACCTGCTTTTTTTCATCGAATTAGTAATTTCTATGTTTTAGATCAAGAAAGGAAAAACGAATGTTTTCCCGGCAAAAACACCAAAAACGCTTGCAGATTATGTGAAACAGCAAATGTGGGAAATAAATCCGAATAATCGATCAAATATGAAAGATGTAAGTGAACGTGGATCACACTGGCTAAGCAGATGATCCATTTTCTCTGGAAAAACGCGAACCAAAAACCAAAAGACGAAAGTTACACGTGATAACCTTGTTATGTTGACCTGATGTCCTCATTTAATCTCAAAAATTCTTTATAGATTATGGAATATTTATCAAAATATACCGGATTCAAACTAGAAACGGGAGCTCTAGGGAAAGTAAGTCTTCCGTTAATCCTCGTGATTTTCTTCGATACAACACAGCGGTTAGGGAACCATATAGCGACATTTCGCTTGCTTCAAGGCATCCATCCACGAATCTGGGGTGGTACGGGTTTCAGGCGGGTAATGCCTTTATGGGGTCGTAGATTGTGGGGAAAAGGGTGATTCCGTTCACCTCTCCCTGTATCAGCGTGAAAGGACGACCCCGGAACGCTGTTTCTTTCGACATCCTCTACTGCAGCGCGCCATCCTTGCGCCCCGCCCCCGTCTGCGATTCGTCCAAATGGGTCTTCGACGAATCGCAGGCGGGGGCGGGGCTCAAGGTTGCGCACTGCGTCGGAAACCGTCGTAAGAAACAGCGTTCCGGGGTCGTCCGGAACAACTAATTACACTGATACAGGGAGAGATGAACGGAATCACCCTCCTTACCACAATCTACGAGCCCGTATAGGCATCAATAACCTGAAACCCGTACCACCCCAGATTCGTTGGGTGATGCCCTTAACTAACTTTTTCTGTGGAAAAGTAACGCATGATTGCGTAAACGGTTACGAACAATGTGGGACACTCGCTGTCCCAATCTAACTGTGGGGAGAAGAAAGGGTCCCAGCGTTCCAATTCAACTGCAAACTTTTACGTAACTGCGTTCTCCTTGGTCCTACCATACATAGAGGACCTTCTTATTCTTCTGTTTCTCTTGTTTTGAATACCAATGGATTTTCCAGCTCTCTGTTCAACGGACCCTTACCGCACCAGTGACGAACGACGTCGATTTTGAAGTCGCAGCAGAGGAAGGCGCCGCTCAACCTCATGTGGTGGAAGGGTTGGTTATTGGCGGTGGAAAACCGTCACCAGGAACAGTTCTTCCAAAAGAACTAGATGCCAAGCTTCTCAAAAAACCTCGCGTCAAATCCGTGGAGAAGAAGAAGACCGTAGCAAGCAAGGAAGAGCCCAAAATTCCGCTGCAACTCGAAGCAAAGCCATTGGATAAACCAGCTCAAACAGCAGCTGAACAAAAGAAAATCACCACCACTGCACCTCAAGTAACTAAAGAAAAGGAACCGGAGAAGAAGTCGGCCGTCCAGGAGCAAGTCGTCGTGAAACCCGAAGAAGAGGATACCAACATTGCTGGATTTGCTAACCAAGCTGGTGATCTACTTTTCGCTTTCGGCACAGCGCTCGTACAAGCATTTCAAGGAGGAACAAAAACTGAAGCAAAATCACAAATAAACAGACTTGAGGAACAAAAGACGCAGTCATTGTTGGTTTCTGAAGTGACAGCACCAGCTCCTGTAGCACTTCCAGAAGCAATGCCCAAGAAGACTGTTCCTGAACCCCCGAAAGCAGAGAAAAAGGGTCAAATCGAGAAACAAAAGCCTAGAAGTAAAATGATAACTAATCTTAAGAAGGCGAAGAAACGAGGATGATGTTCTGTTGGTAGAAGCCTTCAAAATGTGTGCGTTCGGGTTTTTGCCTTTTTCTCAGATTGGGAAAATATTTTTGAAGGGAAAATAGAGATAAAATTGACAGTATTGGAGTCCATGAGGGACAATATAGAGTTCGGATGTACATGGATTAGGTGAGTGAACGTGACCACGCTCAATTTCCCGTAGCTGTCCTGAAAAACGGTAACTAGGAACCGCCTCAAAACCTGTAACGTCTCCGACTCGCTCAGGAACCTATAAATTGGTTTTACTTGAATAGACTGCCGAGGAGACTTCATTGATCGTCGACCGCTCGCCTATGGTCGCGGCGCGTGCGTTCTCACGTGCCACGTGGGAACTAATCCCGTTTCCCACGCCATTTTTCAGGACGTAGAGGAATTGTGCGTGACCACATCCATACTGTAATAAAGAAATCAACTTTATATTGTCTCACAGAAACTCTGACATCGTCAATTTTGTGATGTGCTACCTTTGACTGACTTAACATCTTTGAAAAACGTCCAGAAAGCCCAATTTTTTAAGGTTAAATTAAAATAAATCGACATTACTTACGAACGTGGGAGGATATGATGGACAGTTGATGAAATGTGTATTGTGATAGAATTAATTGTTAGAAAGTGAAGAATAAAGGTGTTTGTTTTGTCCGTCTTTTAAAAAAATCCAAAAAATTGATTCTCTGAAGGAGATTACTACTCTCATGAAATAGTGGAGCGAATTCCTCGAAATAAGTTAAAAAATCAATAAAATGAGAGGTGAAATTGTGAAAATTAGATTCGTTTCCCCTATGTATTCGTACGAATAACGTTTCATGGTCGTTAGAAGCGCATCCGTAAATAAAAAGGGCAAAACAAATAAACAATATTAAATATAACTAAAAACATGAAAAATAGGTAATTAGTATAACGAAGAGACAATTATGCAGTAGGAATAAATCCGTTGAATTAAAAAAAAAGAACAAATAGAAGAGGAGAAAAATAAAAGGATGACCGAGTTACGTAGAAGGTTTAAATTCTTTTAATAATTTCGTGGAACAAATCCTGAATAGCATACTTGAACGGAAAATGTGGACTGTTGATAGAATAACTCATTTTAAAAAAAAGAAACCCAATAATTACTAGGAAGAAGAAACCACAACAGGACTTCTGGAGCGACTTTCCGTTTTGAAGAAACCTTTCGTAAGCTAGTAAGTAGATGTTGCTGATTAGGTAATAACCAGCAAAAGACATTAGAATAAGCTTACACAAGGATCGAATAAACATCAACAAGCATAATAAAACTGAGTGAAAAAAGATTGTACCGTGAAGTTGTGCGTTTTGTCTGATCTCTGCAGCCAACCCATCGCTAAACGCAAAATCTAACACTAAACAGAGGGTGAAAAATTAGTGGAAGAGATATTTAATTAATATAAAGTATTAATTTGTCAATTTATTAAAAAAAACTACTTTAGTTGCGTCCTATATGCAGTACGATACCGTATGCTAGAATAAGTAACTCTAGGAACCAGATCTGCATTTATCCGAATTTGTTATGCCCACCAATTCACAAAATCCACTAATTTCTTACTAATCAAGTGCAAAGACGTTGAAAAGAGATACAACCGCCTATATAGCAACATCGCCTGCCAGAGAAAACGTGGTTACCGTACGTACTGTGTGTTAGAGAAGGGTACTGTAGAGAAAGTCAGTCGTGTACCTAATAACATAGGCAATATTTAAAAAGAAAACTATTTGAATGCTATTCACTCACGATAAAGCAATTTCTCAGATGTTTTTCAAAGATGTTTTTAAATGTGGAAATTCCAAGACCCCTGATGTCCATGTACAACGCATAAAATCAACCAACTAACCTATAATTAGCTTATGAATCCAGAAAGTGTAGGTTATTTACAATAATCAATACAGTACAGTACGTACAGTATGGTACAGTACAATAATCCCGACGATAATCCATAGAAACGTTTAAACAGCGGATGAGTAGCATGGTGAATAGCTGGAGTAGTCCATCTGCCTCCAACTTTACCTCGATATATGTACCTTCCCGGCAATGTCCTCCCATTTTATTTTATTTTATTATTTATTTATTCATCATTTATTATTTTTTATTATATTTTTTATTTTAATTTATTTTCTATTTGTTTACTAAAAAAAACTAAAACCACTGTATGATTGGGCTTGAACAGCTCGAAAACTCCACAATGCAAGTGATAACGTCATGGACTTTTCGTCATGGACATGGAAAACAAAAATCATGTGAATGGAAGTGAAATCTAGGGATTAGTTCCATAGATTTTCACTGGATTCCTCAAATAATGAACAGAGGGTGAGCGAAAAGATGAAATCCTATTTATTGGGACCATGTGAAATTCCCATATGTACATACATAGCTCCACGACTCACCACTGGGTCACATTCGATGTTTTCCCTTCGTTTTCGGAAATTTCTCCTCAACAGGAACTGTGTGAGGTATTTTTTCCCCTCGACTAGGTCAAAAACAAACAAAAAAACCAGATAAAAATACTGTTTCTATGCTGTGCAGAGGAATCACGTGTCGTCGTTTTTTTCTTTCATATCAACATGACACACATGCGGCAGCGATACGAGATATTTATGACATTTTCTTCCATATATTCCGTGGAAATAATCCAGTTTTCCCTTACGAATCGCCTGTAGTATTTTTTGAAGAGAGTCTGTTTTCCTCAAAAGCCAAAATTTTCATCTATGCACGTGAATCTTTTATAAAATAGAAAAAAATGCTTTTTCGACCCAGGAGATTATTTAATTCCTTCATTTAAATGGAGCTAAAATATTTTAAAATTTAATTTTTAGTTTTTTTTAATTCCGCAGTCAGTTCTTCAACCGTATAAAATAATTTGTAAACTTCTTCAAATCTTCTGGGTACATTTTCCATTATATTCCAAAAATTTCCTGTTTAAAATTAATTAGAACAATCACGTTAACAATTTCAAGAAAATCCTCTTATAGAAACAATAAATGACTCAATTTCTGACTTTTTCTATAACTATTTCTCAAGGAAAACCTTTTCCGTAGAGAATTGAACTTATTTCCTGAATGAGGATGATGAAAAGTGAACATTCATATGAAATTGTGCCGTTCAACGAAATTATCTCCTTCAAATTTGTCTCTTCCACGTTTTTTTTTTACACTACGATGTTGCAAGATTACTGCCGCATGACACACGTATCAGTGAACGTTAGCGATAATAGGGGAAATGTAAGAATAACATTTCTGACTTCAAAAAAAAATCAAGGCATAAATACCTATTTTCATATACACATAATTCTGCAATTCAGCAAATTCCCATGGGAAAAAAATGAAATTCTCTTAAAACAGTTTGAAAAAATAGTAACTCAAGAGAAACTGAGCAGATTCTCTTATCGCAGTTATGGTTTTCTACTAATTCTATTAAAATAAATAAAAAATAGAAGGATTAGAAACAAACCATGTGAAAAACAACGAAATTCGTTCAACTATTCTGAGGAAAAAGAGGATAGAAATAGAAATATTTTTTTTTGTTTTGTCAAATTTTGAAAAAGTTGAAAAAAGTTAAAACCGTTAGCAGGTAAGGAATTCGTCCCTCCAGCCTTCTTATCCGTGTTTGCAAAAGTTCCAGCTCGGTCCTTTGACTGACTGACCGTTGTGTCTTTTTGTTTGTTCTCGTCATGTTCGCACTGTTTAATTTTGTTGTTGGCGGGCGACTGCGTCAACACGCTGGACCCGGCTTTCATTTTCCTCGCGTTTCTCGCTGAAATTCACGATTTTCATGGTCCAATTCGTTTACCCGTGGCACTTTAGTGCAGCTTCTTAATTTACGCCATCTTCAATAATTCCCTAGAACAACACTGACAACTACTCTTCCTTCGATTAGAGGTTTTTCGTTTATCTGAAGAAAATTTTTTGTCTTCTTTCGAGAATTTTCTCGAAACTTCTTTTGAAACCTCTTCGTAATAAGTATCTAAAAGAAATTTTTTTTGAAACTAAAAACTGTTCAAGAACTGACAGTTGAAAATTGAAAGTATTTTATTCATCTTAAGGAAAATTTCCTGTCTTTTTAAAAATTCTCTTTATTTTTATTTTATTATTGAAACTTATATTGAATTATTATTGGAACTTTTATTGAAATTTCTTCGTAATGAATAAGTATCTAAAAGAAGTTTTCTTTTTCCCGAAGGAAAATGCTAAAACCCCAACTTAACATAACGGATCCCAGCATCTATCGTGTTTCTACGGCCGATCCAATTCGACTCGTGAGTTAAATTTTAATTTCGTAAAAATAAAATAAAATAAAATATAAAATATGATTACAGTAACTCCATCTAGAAATCGTAACGGTAATTGTAATCAAATTCTTTAATATGGAAAATTTTCCCGATAATTTTATGTATAATGATAAATTTTAATGATTTAGTTGATTTAATTTTAATTAATTTTTAGCTTAATTCAATTTTAATGATGATAAATTCTTAAGTCTTCTCAAAAATCTCTTCTCAACAAAATGTGCTCGGATCTACCGTATACAGAGCTGATTTCTTCGTTTGCGTTTCACATTGTTCTTCATAATTTTTTCGGACAATACCCATCTTAACGAGGACCAGAAATACCAAAATATCCACTTGTACTTTCAATTCTTCTTAAAACATTTATTTCTTTCAAAATTTCCCCATATTTATGTGAAATAATGTCTCAATTTGTTTAAAATTTGTTGTTATTTATTAATTAATTTAAACTTAATTTAATATTAATTATTATTATGTTAATTACTGCTAATTATTGTAAATTTTATTTCAAATGTTAAAGTGTGTTCTGTTCTTTCAGCTTCATTTGGTCTCGATTTCAATACCGTACTGGATTGAGAGATTTCTACGGATACGACCTAACTACGCTCTTCCTACGTCATTTATTCAGGATTTGATCAGTAAGTTTAGCCGATTACTTGCTTTCCAGAAATGAGTCCGACAAAAAAAAATCCGAAGATTTTTAGATGTACGACTATCCTGGACAAGTATTCTCACTTTGGCTGCGTTAACGTTAATAGTACATTTTCTCAGATCCATAGTTACACGATCAGCTCAAGTGATTTTTTTTATCCTCGCTCCTCCCAACTTATAGAGTTACTTTTACCGAAAATATCTATTTTCAGATCTGGGTTGCTAGAAATCACATTTTTCCACGTTATACAGAGAAAATGCCGGAATCTGTATGGAAACTCAGCTATTACGGTTTCTCATGGCTTTTTTCATTGTTCGTTCACATTTTCATTCCTAATTTTAACTCTTTCAACGATCCATTGTCCATATGGACAGGTGAGCAACATATTTCAAGAGATCAATACATCAGCAATTGTCCAGGAAATTCCAGAGTTTTTTCCTTGCACTTCAAAGCTTTTGAATAGCTTGTTTTTTTTTATTTGTTTTCTTTTGCTCTACTTTCGTTGGCTAACTAATTCATTTCGACGAACAATTACTTTCCCAAAAATGATTCCTTGCCACTTTTTCACCCCACTCTCAACAGAAAATGCGCAGAAAATTTCAGAATATTTCTCTTTGCAAATCAAAGCTTTTAAATAGCTTGTTTATTTGTTTGTTTGTTTTCTTTGGCTCCGATTTCGCTGGCTAACTGATTCACTTTGACGCATAATTAGTTTCCCAAAATTCACTCCTTATTGCCACTTTTCAGCCCACTTTCTCCTTCCTTTCACTTTTTTTTCATAACAAGGGAATCTCAACTTTTTTTACTCGCATTTCACATCAAAAAAGTTGATATTCCCAAAAGTTTGCGAATACAGTACTTTCATGAATGAACTACATTAAAATTAAAACTCAATTTCTGCAGCAATCGCTACTTGGTGGTGAATCGTAGGGACCAATCGTAGGAACGTAAATCTCCTTCGATCCCGGGAAAAGTCAGGAATCTTTCTTCCCCAGTCCTTTCCATTCTGCCCAGTGTCAAACTAGAAATTAGGAAAAGAGAGGAGGAAATATTAAAAATGATTAAAATACTCATATATGCACTCTATTCGATAGTGACAATGTTTTGGTGGGATCGTTCAACGTGTCCGATGAACCATTTCCTATTTTTGACAGTGTTTGTAATCTCAAAGTAGGATCAAAGCGACATGAAGTACGGTGCAGTTGCGTAAGCGGCTGCGCTCGAAGCGGTGCGGTGGGACGTAGCGGTTAGGATCGAGTTAGGACCTATGCACAGCATTTCTCATCGCTGCTGATCACAGTGGTCCCTCTTCACCATCGCCACCGCTTTGAGCGCAGCCGTTTACGTTTACGTAGCAAACAAGTTTTCTTGTAAAAGTAATGAATCAACGTCGGTATGCTCCCTCTCTTCCGACAGGTCTCTTACAGTCGGATCGGAACGATCTGACTTGCGGTGCAATTGCGTACCCTACTGCTGTGGCGGCGACACCCTCACTGCAACCAGTCGGGAACCAACGCTTCGAGCGCAGCCGCTTACGCCATTGCGTGTCAGTCTGTAGGGAATGTTTGTTCCTGTGCTTCTCTTGCATGCATCCGTTGACGTTTGTCATTGGGACAGACATTAAAATGTTGGAATACTTTTCCTTTTCTCTACGCCTGTCTGCTTTGCAATTTCAAAAAAAAAAAAAAAAATTGAAATTATCTTTTCTAGACTGGTCGGAAGGAGTGTCGCCGCCGATACATCCAACAATTCTTTTCATTTATGGCAGCCAAGCTGCATTTTACATTCATTCCATCTATGCTACGTTATATCTGGATATTTGGAGGAAAGACTCCTGGCTTATGTTTGTTCATCATTTCATAGCACTTTCAATGCTTCTGCTCAGCTATGTGGACAAGTATGTGATTCTAATACTCTAATAGAATTCATACAAACATCATTCTATTCTACATTTAGTTTTACGCTGTGTGGAGCGTTGCTGCTGTTCCTGCAGGATAGTTCGGATGCACTGTTGGAGATGGCTAAAATTGGAATGTACTTGAGAAGACGTAAAAATGGAGACTACTACAAGCTCATTGATTTGGGTGGGAGTGCAGTATTCGTGCTTTTTGCGGCGAATTGGTAAGTTCACTTGAATCATTCGTCTTCTCGCTCTGACCATCGAATTTCCTCGAGTGCGTGCGACGAAAGGCTGTCGGTCTTGCGCCAACACAAAGGTAGAGCCTTTCATCATAATTAGTAGGTTATGATCCCTTCAACGATCACACCTATCTTTTAGCCTTTTCTTAAAGAAGTATAATTGAGTCAAAACGACATGAAGCGTGGTGTAACGGCACTTGCTCGAAACAAGACATGTTTAGTTCAACTTTCTCTACGGATATCTGAGAGGTCACATCGCACTTTCTTGCAGAACGCACCTCAAATCATAAAAGAAAACGAGATTCCCACGGAGTGAAGAGTTATTAGCCTTCGTTGTCGTTTCCTCTTTGTACTCTTCTATGCACCATTCGCTAGGGGTTCCATCTTCCCTGAGAGATACACGTATCTGGACGTATCAGATACTCATTAAAGCTGCTGCATAACCAAAAAGGGATCCTTACGCACCTCCTAGGAACGCAAAAGCGGTCGAACTATTCTCTCTAACAAAACTTAGGGCTTATTTCAACTCGATATAAATGGGACATGTGCGCATTGCACTCTCGGAAACCTCGACGGTGTGACCGGTCTCAGTACTAAAAACAGAAATTGAATCATTGATGTGGCCACCTCAGTAATCTGACTAAGAAGTGGATTTTTCAGGATTCTATGTCGCCTGTACTGGTATCCATGCAAACTACTCTACGCCACCATATACGGAGCAGTATATTTGGGTCCGCAAGATGCACCGTTCTTTCCTGTTCTTGGCATCATGCTGATTTTAATTTACGCTATGAACATCTATTGGTTTAACGTGAGTCGATACAACGAAAGAGGCGCAGCCATGCTTTGCGACTAGTTCTTTCCATCCGCTCTTCACTCTGATTCAACTCCTCCTTGATGAATTTACGGAAGCGTACACATACACGGAAGTAATTAAATCAGTTCTATAATATGTGGGGTAAGGTCACGTCACGTTTCGGAATAGGAAGGCGCAGGTGGAAATGGATAGTATAGAAAACATGGCCGCGTCTCTTTTGCGATGACATTCACAACGTAGGAATTATATTGGATAGCAATTTTCGCAGGACTGAAAGAGCAAAGTTTTAAATAGTAAATTATAGTTGACATAAAGTAGGGTCGAAATTGAGAAGGGACCATTGCGAATTACAGCGAGGAATGGTCAGCAAGGGTCCCACTCACCCTAGATTCTCACCGCCACGCTCCGCCGCACCGCTTTGAGCGCAGCCGCTTACGCAACTCCACAGTGCTTCATTTTGTTTTGATCCTACTATACTTGCGTGTGAGCTCGGGTGACCGTGACGCATACGCATTCGTTTTCTTTCACTATTTCGCCTCAGACGAGTTTGTATCGAATAGAAGGGGTACTTGTGTTGTAATAGATACGTCGCGAACATTGGAGCCAACACAAGTATCGTACTCATGTAACTTTCTTCTCATCCTAGTGCTGGATACAGAGCGGCCGTCGTTCTTAGACAGATTCATTAGATGTTCCTGGTCATCTGAGAAAAACTATTGAGTAATATAGACAGGTGGGTAACAGACCTACATAGTAGTGGGAATTGTGGTCTCCGAAGAGTTACATTTTCGCATTTAACACTAAGTTTTTAGCGTATGCCTTAGAATATTGCAGTTTGGACTCGTACGAAAACCTCTTCGAAACATTCTCCCTAGAAAAATAACTTCGACTATTTTAGTTTATTGCACGAATGTTGTGGAGAGTGGCGACCACCGGCGAGGAACCTGAAGATAATCGTGAATGGGACACCAGCGCAGTGACTGGACTGTCGAAACGTTCACTGGATGCTATGGCTGAGAATAAGGAGAGGAAGAGGCAGTAATGGCTTACTTTCTCACTTCTCTAACGTCTTTACCCTCCCCAAAATCTAATATCTCATGTCTGTATGTTGTGAATAAAATGTTTGAATTTAGTGATAAAACATCATACACTTCGAAGATAGGATGTAAGAGTCAAACATTTTGGAACTACTACAAACTAGCTAGCTAGAATGAAACGTACTTTCTCTCTTGGAATTCTCGGGGAAGCGAAAACAATCAGAAGTCATAGGAAGAATGGTGACATATAGTCGAGTCAGCACGAACTAAAGCCTGGTGCAATTGCGTAGGCGGTTGCGATCTGTGTGGGACCCTCGGTACTTCCAGTCGGACTGCAGAGGTAAGTAGAGGATCCACCGCGGAGGCTTACGCAGCTGCGTCAGGTTCCAGATTAAACGTTAGCTGTTAATAGAGATCAATACCAATCTTGGCCGCAGCTCAAGCAAATCAATAGAAAAGGTTTCAGATTGTTTTGACCTAATTGTACCCATATTTGAATCCACCAATTCATCATCCTTGACACTTTTGACTCCCTTAATTGCTCTTGACTTCTCAGGAACACGTTTATACTATTCTTTTCGACTGTAGAACCGTCCTCTTAGAAAAGTAACTTCACCTTTAGTCACAACCCACAAAGATGAATCTTACGAACCATGCAGATCCCACGCTTTAATTTGCGCCACACTGCGAAAAGCTATGGTTGGGTCAAAACGACATGAACTACGGAAAGTTGCGCGAAGCGGCGCGGTAGAGTGCAGCGGTTAGGATCGTGTAGGGACCCTCGTCACCGCCGCCCATCTCTACAGTTCGCCACCGTCCCACCTCGATTGCAACCGCTGTCTTCACCGAACAGCTTCGAGTGCGGAGCTGCTTACACAACTGTCCGTGCTTCATGTCGTTTCAACCCAACTATAGATCTGTGAATAATAAGGAAATCACATCGAGTAACAAATAGTAACATCAAATATTAAGTAGTAACAAATAACGATGATAGTCAGAAAATAATAACCAAAATGCAATGGACCTAGCAGTAAAATGCGTGAACCCATACTTTCAATATAACACCGACGATCTCAACCAATTACTACCTGAATTCCATTACGGCTACGCGCAATGGCCGCAATGCGTTGAGCAACGGGACGAAAATCGTACGTAGTACATTATAGGCTCTTTAAAGAATTAAAAAATCTATGAAGTCGTTCTGAATGGAGAGAAGAAGTTTGCTGGGACAAGTATGAAATGGAAAAGTAGGAACGATATGAAAAAAAATAGTTATAAAGGATAAGAGTCACATTAGAGATGAGAGTCATATTATGATATTGTGGGAGCCGCAGCGGTTACATGAACAAAAATATCATAAAGTAAATCTTAGCAACCAGGCAGCAGATCCTCCCTGACTCAGAGTGGAATAAGAGGAGCGAATATCAAGAGCCACACAGCTGCAAGAAAATTGATTCGTGGGAGGATTGAACGTGACTTCCTTCACCTTCACGAAGTACCACAGATCGAACCATATGGAATGAAAGCGAGACGTCTTATCCTCGTTTTCCATCGAAATCCATCAACATAGTCAGCTGCTCCCGACTCCTATATTCACCCCCTCCACGACCGGCATTCCACTTACGCCGAAGTGAGCGATGTCAGCTGTGTGGACAACGACAATGGTCACGAGGACAAGGAATCGTTGGCTAAACATATTTCCGTTGCTTCTTGGATTTCTGCAAATTCATGCAGGTAAGCTTTTTTTAAATTGCTCTCTATTTTGTGATCTTCTCAATCATTAAAATCCCCTGGAAATATAGGTGAAATAAGTGTTACTTTTTATTCTCCGCTATTTTCGCGTGCTAGTGGGTCGTTTATTTGTCTCCGGTGAGAAATCACATATGTTGCCTCACACAATCCCCGCTATCGATCAAAGAGACGAGCGTTGAGGACTTTTTTCGCGTCAGGAACCGGTTCCAAGTTATTCTGTACGCATTTATAGTAACTAAATACAACTCTTTTTTTTTTGCGCGATTTCCTACACAGTTTCCAATCAATAATAAAAGAATAACAAGCGACAAATCCTCGATTCATCCGGTAAACGCTTGAACTTTGCGTATTTCGCCGACTAACATGAGGTACACTAGGTTGTTCAACTTTTTATGGACCAATAATGTTCAGTTTCACAGAAAGGGAAGTTGTTTCTGGTTCCTGTCGGCTTTTATAGGTTCTAGAAGGTTCTTCTGCGAAAAGGACAGAAACTGTGGAATTAATTAACTTTTATCATAGTCACCTTTTCCATTTCATTTGATTCTTCATTTTCTTGAAGATTCCATGTTATTTGCTTTCCCCAAGGACCCCGTTTCAATATGAGGTCAGAAACATCGCCGTACGCTCAATTTTGCTCTTTTGCCTGTACGTAACATGTTGTGAAGGGGTGAGCCTTTACTTTAAATCAATAAAAGTGTCTAATCTAATTGTTAAGAGCAAAGGAATTACTTGCTCTTCACAGTTTTTCTCTTTTTTTTTGAACGAAATCTTTGTATCAGATAGATAGAAGACATTCAAGCGTTTATTTGACAATTGGCATCCTGGGCAGCTTGCACTGTTGACAAGTGCAGTTGATCGTTCGAGAAAACGAAAAGGAAGAACAAAAGATTAAATTTCACTAATGATTGATTATTCGCATGTTTTGCTGGTGACAACTGCCATTCATCATTATTTTCATTAGTTTTATTCATCGCCAGGTGGTTCAAGGTGTTCGCGAAAGGTTTTATAGTTTAGATCACTCAAAAATAGATAAGCAGTTGCTTAAACATTATTATAAAACTGCAAAACTCAATACAAATTCTACATTTTGCTATGGATTATTGACTCGATTTTTTCTCTAAGTGCTTAGTGATTGATAATGAACCGCAAAATTATAAGGGAGTTCAGTTTAAGCACTTAGCGATATATAACGATTTCCTACTCCAGCCCTATCCTCAAATCAGTCGATCTTCCTTGTTTGTATAACAGATCTATCGGAACGGAATCTATCAGCTGGGAGTGCGGCCGGAATCACCCGCGTTGGTCCGAGAAGACCAGCGTATCGATCCGGTTCCGTCTTCTCTACGTTGCGGAAGAAAGAAAAAACACTAGTCGTGCAAGTAGTAGCAACTGTTTTCCGGTTTTTTCCGACCTTGAAAAATTCTATGGATGTACTTCTACGATCCTTTATGTGCCTAGTACGAGAGGCTGGACCCACTTCTCCTCCTAACAGCATTTCGATGCGCTGGAACTGCGATGTGTTTCAAAATCGCTGGTGATTGTGTGTTTTCTTCACACACTACTCACATTCCTCAACGTCCCGTAGTCCCGTGGTTTATCAACCACTCTCCTGATCGTGTTCCTACGCCAAAAGTTCCCAACAGAAGTTTCATGTGATTGTGAAATCACCCCAGGTCTTGCTTTTTTTCTTTTCTTTAACGTTTTTCGCCAGTCTCACGTGGTTCAACACATTACTATTTTAAAATTATATTAGGAATAGCTTGAGGATCAGGATTTGTGTCACTTCTTCGGATCTAATTAAGTAAACAGTCATTCAGGACCATAAGGAGTGTTCTTATGTTGTCATAGGTGATAAACCTGCGAAGTATTGTTTACATATCGTGTGCTGAAGATGTGTAAACAGGAGGTATCATGAAGAAAGCGAAAACAGTTATTGTTACGAGTAGTCGCTGTTCAAGCTGTTCACACATCACTTTTTTAGTTTTCTTATCCATTAATATAATTTTTTGCAAACCCTGAGGAGGAAATGATGTTCGTCTAGATAGATATTTCATCATTAATTTGATTTGCACCATGTTTTTCTCTAGATTTGCTTCTTCATCACACTTTTTCAAAATAAACAAAGATCTCTCCAAATGAAATGTATGGATTTTTCTCGTCTGGAATCTTTGATCCTGCTTTTTTTCAAAGCTGCGTCAGTCACAGTGCTGCACCACAACTACTGACGTGTTTCGAAAAGAACAACTGCTACTGAAATTTTACGTCATATTATAAGTCTTTTACTTGCGTAAAACATGTGATTTCCTTCTATTCATTGGTTATATAAGAAAAATGCCACGACTTCCCTATACCGCAACTTTTCCACGGTTATAGTATAATGAAAAAGAAGAATAGCTATAGTTATTGCGAAGAAATATCACTTTCCAGTGACTTTTTGAATTGCTTTTGTTGATTCATTGAAACAATGAATATCTTGTCTGAAAGACGTACTCCGAACATTACGACCCATATTTGACCTTGTAGAGTACGGAGTGATCGAATAAACGTGATGATGTGCTGATGTTTTAATGTTTTTCCGATCAAGGATTACGTGAAATAAGAAAAAAGAAGTAAAGATAGAGATTGAAGATCATTTCTTAGTTTGGACATGGTGTTGTGAAATCTGTTTTGGAACAGTAGCAGACACGCGCCGTCGTAAACATTGTTTCACGACTAGTTTCATAGTAGAAATTCAGTCGCATTGAATTGTGTTGTTCATTGCACAGAACGAAGACTAACTTGAAATTTTCGAAGGAATTTTGTTTAACTGGACATTCTATCAAACGTAGGCTTATTTTACGTTGATGACATTGTGGAATGGATGTGTTAAAGACACAGACAGCGCCTTTCGATTTTGATAGAAGTCAACAGATTTTTTTTTTGGTAGAATTATCTTCATAACGATATCTTACAACGTATCGAACGATAATCAATTCACGGTTATTTGAAGCGTTTTAAAAAGGTTTCTCTATAATTTGTATTTCATTTATCCTTGTGACCTTCCTCGTTGATGTCCACAGAATTTCGTGTATTCGTGAGCTATTGTACAGAATAATCAAAACAAATTGTTTTCAAGGGTTCTGTGCGATGACATCTGTCACCCTCCATGGCATCACTGATTCATTATCACCACAATACGAAAAGGTACGGTTGAAAGTTTTACATTTCCATCACTTTCGTATCAGTTAATTTCTTTCCTTTTTTTCTTCTTTTCTTTTTGGAAACTTATAACCGCTAGGATTTGCTGTACTCAATTCAAACAAGAGATGAATGTTCAAAATGTGTTATCATATAGCAAAACCATTCTTATTTTCTATCAATTTCGAGCGGTCTGAACATATTTTTCGCCTGTTTTAATGAATTGAAACATGAAACATAAGTGTGAATTGAAACACTAGGATCGAAAAAAGTTTGGTACAGAGATCTTCCACAGAAAAATTTATGATATGTTTGTTTTCGATCGATGATGAACCATTTCATCATAAGCAACACGCATGCTGTGCTTCTGCAAATGTACCTCACATATTGGATTTTCGACTTGTTTTTGTATTTGTGCTTATATTTAATAGTTGCTGTTACTGTTGGTTCTTTGACGAATTGCAATATGCAAAGGAGTTCTTGTATAGTTAAGAGAAACTCTCGTTTAAAAACAAAGAGTGAGCGATGTTCAATCAATCGATGGGAGTGATTGCGACGGTCCCTGCTCTCTCAGAGTCGATAATTCTTTGCTTTCGAGTCGCTAACAGTTAAGTGAGGGAGAGTTCAAAACAAATAATTCATATATCAAATATATAGGCTGTAGTGCTTTTAATTTAAGTACCTCGAAGGGTTTGTTTGACCTCCTAAAATACTATAGAATGAATATCTCACGTTGGGAAGGCGAAGTTTTGTTGTTCTTCTACATTCTTTTTTACTACTTATTTATATGCTAACCTATTTGAGATGTCTTGAAGAAATTTTAAGAACATCACTTGCGTAGTTGAGTCATTAGTTACGAATATGGGCGGTGAAATATTAAATTAATAGTACTAGAATGCATAAAATCCGTAAGTGATAGAAACTGTCCTCTTGTTCAACAGTTAGGTTAGGTCCAGTTCCATGGTACTTCTTATTACTTCGCGTTTAACAGTCTATCGAGTAGTAGAAGTAATGTTTTTGTTTGAAAGATCCTTACACTCGTTTTTATTGAAGTTTTGTTGCTTTTATCATTGCGTCTTTTGTTATCGTTGCAGTATGCGACGGCTTTGGAGACTGCTGCAGCAGCATTCAGAGAAGTGGAAGCATTGTTCAACGATTCCACATTTATTGAAAAGAAGGGATGGAGAATTGATGAAGAAAACGATGAGGGCGATGTGGTCTATGCGAAAAACACGCCGAAGGGAAAGATGGTCACCGTTTCAGTAAGTTTTTTTTTTCGATCTGATGTGTGGCACTTTTGATAGAATTTTTCATATCTCTTTGCGGAATGCAGATGTATAGTAATGTCAAAACGACATGAAGTAAGGCGCAGTTCCGTAAGCGGCTTCGTTCGAAACAGCGCTGTCGAGCTAGCGTTGGAATCGGGGTTGGACCATCACGAGCTGCAGCACAGAATGATGCTAACAAATGTCCTCCCTCCATCCTAACCTCTGCGCTCCCCGCACCGCTTCGAGCCCAACCGCTTACGCAGCTGCACTGCGCTTCATGTCGTCTTGATCCTACTCCAGTATTTCCGCAATCAAAATGTATGTTTTAAAAAAGTTTCCATTTAAGACCGAACTACCTCTGGATGTTGATTCTGTGATGCACGAAACATGGACGGGTGTAGAAGGATTACCAAAATGGAATCCGAACATCAATTTTGCAAAAACTATCGTTTCCCCCACACCTCACTTTGACATAGTTACAGTGGGTTTTTTTTCCTTTCATTTACCTTAATCTCGAATGACTGATGAGTATAGAGGCGTCACACGTAATGGTTAATGGTTCCTGCGCATCTTTTTGTCTTAGCTGGTGCACTTTTCGCGAAAATCTATTTTAAGTCACTTTTGTAATCAAAAAAAGAAGACAGGTCTCATTCATATTTCCTGGTATGCAGTTTAGAGACACAGATATGAGATCTAGAAGATGATTTCCGCTACTTGATGCAGGAAACACCGAGAATTACGTGTAATAAAATGACAAAGTGTTTTTTTTTCTTTAGTACGGCAACAACGACGTGTTGATTGTAAGCGGAAGAGATTTCGTATCCGCACGAATGTACAGAAAAACTTCAAATGGATATATCCTTGCATCTCGAAGTGTCAGGATAAAGGAGTGTCCCGAACAAAAGGGCAGAGTAAGGTAGATTTTCGGGAAAATATTGTCGGGTATATTCAACCGCGCTCTTATTTCTGGAAGTTCTATCTTTCTTTTTTTAGCTTAATAACTTTAGCTTACATGTCATAAGCTCACATGTCCTCTAAGACTAATGCTTAGGTATTAGGGTCCCGAATGATTTAGTTATGACTTCCAGAACTAATGTCGCGGCTAAGTGCACCCTCACCAACATTTTATTCGGTGTTTCTTTTCTCTCTGTACGCTATCTGCTTCAAAGAATTCATTAGTTCAAGTGTTGCCGAGGAAATGTGATCGTGAAAAATCACTAATGTAGAGATGCTTATAGCACGGTTATAGCGCTACAGCCACAGCACTGATCAACGTTTGAAAACTGAACTTCTTATATTACTATGACATAAATTGTATCACAATGTAATAAATCAACAAAGAGGTTCGTAGTCATTACAGTCTTATTGTGATTTCATCGTTCATATCAGCAACGTATCTCCACATATCATTTCCAAGTCTTTTTTTTAAGCTTAGCGTAACGTAACCACACTTGCACTGCTTCATGTGTGCGGGAAGTGCAAGTGTGGTTACGTCCACTGCACATTGGCACACGTTACAAGTGTCACAGTGACACGAGTCAGATTGAGGTGGTTGCGACCGTCTGATTGCCTTGGAATCGCGATCCCAGTTCAACACTATCTCCCTAACAAATACGTCCACTTTAACCAAACTGTCATCGTCACGAAGAACAGAACTACCTAATTCCATGCGTGCTATTACGTCAAAATCTGACCAGAAATCACTAAGAGCTTGAAAGAGCGCCAAAATTGGAATTAAGTCACAACTAGGATGCACTATGTTATGTTTGTACCTTCACTGCGAGACTGGCTTTTGTGTAAAAGGTTCCTCACATGTTTTAGACTATATTTTCTTATTTTAATCTTTAATTTATTTCATTCCAATTTTTGTTTTTGACACGTATGACAAACTATTAACTTAAACAGAAGAGAAGCTCTCATTCTTGCTATTATCAGCTTTGTGGATCAAGTAATGTGATCCATTTGAATCACAAGTAATCGCATCCCAGTGAACACGTTTTGAGCGTTCTCTTGTCGTACAAAAAACAAGGACGGTTGTCTCTTGCAGCTATTTTTTATTATTTATTTTTCCAGCTATTTTTTCACGTCATTCGAATAGCTGTTGAATACTTTGAAGCGTATGTTCGAAGTATTCATCAACAACATGGCATATAAGTGGAAATTTTTTGCATCAAGTTCGAGAAATGTACTAAGTTTTCTTTAGCTGTAGTTTGTTGAAAAGAAAAAAAAAATTACGAAAAAACACTTTTCACAGGCAAGGTTATGTTTTTTTTTGCATAGGAGAAGCTTGAGATCACAAACTGAAGTTGAACATTTCCCTGAATCTACCTGTTTTAGTCCTTTTTTTCCTCTCCCTCCTTTTCCCCACATTGATCTGGTAACACATCTGGTTGTATACTCTTTTTTTTTCTTACTAGAGTACATAAAGGCATTAGTGATATACTGATAGCACCCTTTATTGAATTTTTTCTTTCAGAGCGGAATTGATTTTGGCGGGAGCGCAGTTCATGCCACACCCTGAGAAAAAGGATGTAACTTTAACCAATGTGGTTATGCTAGCAGATCTCAAAGGAATGATCCCGAAGTTTGTTGTTAATCAGGTAAGTTATGCACCATTCTACATTTCTACCATGCACCTATGCTTTTTTCAGGTATTTCATTTCATTTTTGTAGGTGCTTGGTAGGATAATGCTCATGGATACCGAAGAAAATCGACGACATTTCCAAAGTATAAGGGAAAGAAAAGAGAAAACCTTGAAAAATTGAAGTCTTTCATTTTTCGATGCTCAGGACTAGCCGAATACGAGTACAAAGTTATGATTCTTAATGCAAGAATATAGAGTTGTTATAAGATAAATAGATTATTATTATTTGTTAGAACAATGTGCAATTCATTTGGCTAACAAATCTGATGCAGGGAAAACTGACCAACTGGACGAACACGTTCAGCTAGGAGCAAGACTTATAGAAATGATTTGTGGAACATTGACCATTTCTTTTCGAGTAGGAGCTTTGCTGAGGAAACCAAAAAACAAGAACTACACACGATCACAACAATGATGGGTTGTTTCGTACAATAAAAAAAAGTAAGATGAGAAATTTTGACGGAACAAAAAAAAATCAGATGAAGTGTCGGAATTACTTGAATTGAATTACACTTTCCTCAAACAATTGAGAAGGGATAAAAAGAGGCGTGGAGCAATAAATTCTTGGCAGCAGATCGCTTCAAAACTGTTTCTTTTTGAAAACAGCTGCACATTATTACAAAAGACAGTGGATTCAGTGCTTCCGTTGCTGAATTCTCTTTTTTTTTGTAGCAGTGTGCAGTCGACTTGGGATCAAGAATGCGACATGCCTTTTAGCTTAGGCCCGATAGTGTTGCAGTTACTGGGGATCCATATTGGGAAAAAGGCAGAACCGAGACATTGATCCGTTGGACAATGTAATTGTAGATCAAAAACATTGTTCACGTGCCACACATCATTGTTACGTGAATATGAGAGCGGAGCTTTTTTCTCACTTCGGTACATTTAAGAGACATTCTAGGTTAGTAAGGAAACCGTATCCAAGAACTATCCGAAAGTTACTAGGTAGAAATTTTTTTTGCACTCCCAAAGTGGATGTTACAAAAATTTACGAGCTCACTCCCCACTCACTCCCAAATGATTTGAGAACGTACAGTGATTGATTCTTCTGCCTATCGATCGGAGCAGCAACCGGAAAGGGTTAAAGTTGCACCCGGCTTGGATTTGTAGTTCTTCCGAATGTTAACCGGAGAATTGGTTGATTCTTGACGATGATCTTCTTCGTTGATTGAGTCTGGATCCTATGTGGCACGCGGTGATCATCGATCACATCGATTTGTGGACGAAGAGCAATTTTGCCACGGAAACAATCGTCATTATCGACAAATAAGAATCCTCAGATCGATAAGAACATTTTTCACTCTGTTCTGGTCGAAAATCGATGGTGTTTCGTATCCATGACCTCCATAGCTAAGGTAGTGTCCCGTGTGTCCACGAGAAATGATGCAATGAACATCATCCAGTCGAAAAATGGAGAATTGCAGGTGAAAATTTTCTAAATATCCGTCTTTTACAGTAGTATAGTGGTATCCACATAACAAAAATGACTCTAATATCACCAACCATCATATTGTCCCAGTCTAATTCGATTTCCAGGAAATTTTGCTGAAAATTTCAATAATTATTTCAATATTAGCAATGATTCAAGTTCTACACGGGGTGACACAGATGACGATAAGAATTGAAATTAACTGAGAACGCAATTTCTGGTTGAATCATCGGAAAATTCCTTTTGAAGTGATTCGTTTCTGGACATAGGCAGCAAGCATAAATAGGAAAAACTTGATTGCAACAACTCATTCGTTGCTCACATCTGTGTACTTCTTACAAAACTCAGTCAAGACTGATTATTTTCAGAATTTTTTTTTAGCAAAATGTGGTTACTACTTCTGATAAGTATTTTACCACTTGCTGGCTGCAATCCGTTACTTATAACCCTAAATTGGCCTAATTCAACGAACAACCAACAACAACAACAACAACAACACCCAGCATCTTGGAATTTTGACTTCAAAAATGCAGGAGGATGGCAAGGTGAGTTATGAGGAGAGTCGCAGCCGTGCATTCTCTTATTATCTCTGTTTAAAAAGCAAAATTTTGTTTGATTTAAAAAAAGGTTGGGACCATGTAATCTCTTCCACACTTTGCTCATAGTTTTGCTTTCGCTTGCATGAGAATAAACTTGATTGAACCTCAAAAGTCTCAATCTAAAAGTACCCTAAGTAAAATTTCTTAAATCTAAAAAATTTGAAATTTGATCAACTTAGAGACAGCATATCACAAAATAGACTTGGTACGGAAACTCCAGAAAAAACATAGTGTTTGGGTTGTAGATTACGGAAATGAGCGTGGTTCCGCGCATTTTCCAATAATCCTTGTAAAAATAGAATGGAAAGGGAAAATAAAGATAAAATGAATGATTAATGGAAAATAAAAACAAAATGTTGTGAAAAAAATAGCGTAGAAAGACGGCGTTCTACCTTACGAAATCACGCACACAACCTTTGGGCGCGTGCCGCGTCCACGTGCGAGCGGTCGGGGATCAATGAGGTCTTCTTACTAGCCTATCCGACTAAACCCATTAAATAGGGTGCTAAGTAGGTCGGAACGTGTACAGTGGTCGGGGTCCAACGAGCTTCGTAGGAAATAATGCGGTTCCCACGCCGTTTTTTTACGACTACGGGAATTGTGGGGATGGGGGCACGTTTCCGTTATCTAAAACCCGAACTCCACGTTTTCTCTGAGGTTTCCGTACCACGTCAATTCCTTGATGCGCTTCCTTTAATGATCGAAGTTGTGTTTTATGTCAACGATGGGAGGGATGCACGTTTACTACCAAAAGTAACTATAATAAGTATCTGGTCCTCAGTTATCAGGCAAGTCTTGTACCAATAGATTAATACGACCTAATTTGTGGTGGAATTCCGTGAGCGCACTGCTATCGAAGAGGCATGCGAGGACATTCGCTCAACGCCGCAACGTCTGATTGGCACTAGTAAAGGTCCCATCGCGAGCTGCCTGCAGTAGGATCAAAACGACATGAAGCACGATGCAGCTGCGCAAGCGGTTGCGCTCGGAGCGACGCGGTGAAGCGTGACGGTTAGGATCGGTTGAGTACCCTTGCCACCACCGTTCATTGCTGTAGTTCGCGACGGTCCACAACGACAATTCGATTTCAACCACCATCTCAGCCGCGCCGCTTCGAGCGCAGCCGCTTACGAAACTTCACTGTGCTTCATATCATTTTGAACCGACTATACGTAATTGCACCATAAGTCATATAGTATGGATTTGACTGTGTACACCGCGTAAAGTAGCACGCGTAAAGGAGCGTTCCACGCCTTTTTTTCGAATTTTTTAGGACCAACGTTGCAAATTCGAGCCGATGGGCTTTGGACGTTGTGCAGAGGCAATCGACCATATGTTCAACTTGGTCTCTGTTCAACTCATTTCATCGAATGTGCTCGAAACGGTGGTGATGGTTTTGTCGTTAGAACGTGCCCGTTCAAGTCTTACGTTAGTTATTTATACGCTTAACAAATCACTGTCCCTCCTTTAGAATGACCTATCATCTGGATTAAAGGCATCACCTCTCGCATCTGAGGTGGCACGGATTTCAGGTGGAGTGTTGTTTATACGGGATCGTGGATTATGGAGAGAAGGGTGATTTCGTCTATTTCTTCCTAATTGCCATAAAAAACAGCCCGGACGATGCGGCTTCGAGCGATCCGGCGCGCTATTTTCTATAACGAGTTCGATTGGAGCGCTCCAGCCTTGTGCACGCGCCGCATCTTCCGGACCGTTTTTTACGGCAATTAGGAAGAAATGGACGGAATCTGCCCCTCTCCATAATATACTATCCCGTATAAGAATACTCCACCTGAAATCCGTACCACCTCAGATTCGTGGGGTGATGCCTTCAAACTCTGTAAAATTAAAAAAAGTTCCTACCTACGATAAAATTTCAAAAAGAAGGGCAAGTTTGCTGTAGGCGATCTACATATTTGGTTTATTTGATTTGGCTTCTTGTTAAAAAAAGAACAAGCTAGGTTGATCCAGAATCCTCACTCAGAGGGAATGTCGGACTTCTTTTGGATATCTTTTATAATTTTATCTTACTTTTATTTATTTTATTTTATTTACCTTATCTTCGAAAAGAATGTTATAGTCGGGTTAGTCGGACTTGTGGTGCATTATTGATTGCTGAAATTAATTCTGAAATATTATCGTTTGAAAAAAAAACTTATTACTTTAAAATTAATCCAACGATTGATCCAGGTATTTATGAACGGTCAGTGCTTACCCGCTCAACAATTCGAAGAATGTCGTGATTATGCGCTGAACATAATCAACGAGGAAACAAAGCATTTAGTTGAGGTAAATAAATGTGTACTGTAATTCTCTAAAACCGCCGAAGCGAAACGCAAACAGGGTGAATCATTCTGTGCTAACGGTGCTGGAATATACCGTGGGAATAATGGACCTGGTTACGATCAATGTTCTCGTCAAGCTCTTATATGCCATCCGAACAGACGGGATGCGATATCCATGCTATGTTCATCTGGTAAGGAGAACTACTTCTCAGGAAGCTGATTTTTTTCCCGAATGGATTATGTTGCCATTTAGGTCAAACATTGACGGAAAACCTTGATTGTGTACGTGCTCCCCGGTCCTGTCATTCCGGACTTGATGTGGTCGCACCGATTCGACAATTTTTCCTGCACAGATCTTGTAATGTAGGATCGTTTGGAACAAGGCTGCCTCCTGTTCTAGAAAATTCCCAGCTGAATCAATATCAGCCAGAAACTCATTGCGCTTCGTGGTGGGTAAAATTAATATTATCTTAGAAAATCATTGTATAAAAAATTGCTATACTACTGACTGACTTCTTGGCAAATTAGAAATGCCTGTACTTATGTTGACTTCGGCGACCGCGACGCACCAACTGTAATTCGCACAAATTCCTCAGCTGACACCTTCCCCATCTTGAAGGCGTTAAATGAACCGCCTGTTGCAGCCTTTCGCACAACATCACACAATTGTCGCTGATTTTCTGTCGCAGCTCAAGGAGGAGCGAGGGTATTTCACGCAGAAAACGCAGGAGCATGTTACGGTAGTTGCGTCACGGTCACCTAGGTAAATAATTCTGGGTCGTAGTTGCGTCACGGTCACCTAGGTAAATAATTCTGGGTCCGGATTTAAATTTGGGGTTTATAACTGTCCTGACTACAACTGTGTGAACTAAACTGATAATTTGATTTCAATTGATTTAATTATGGATTGGGTCTGGAATTTATCTGGAGAAGAAGCTCTTCGCATTCAGTAGAAATAAATACGCTTATCTACGTTTGAATTTATTCTGAACTTCAATTTCTTATTTCTCAGGTATGTAATGTGTAATCCACAACCGAATGTTATTCATTGCGGTCCGGGAGAAGTTTTCGATCGTCACCAGGAAAAGTGTAGACAGTGGAACAACGGTGATGTATGCGCGATGTCTGGAATTTGTCGGTAACTTGTAGTTTCATGAAGTTTTCAGGAGTAGATTAGCGCTTCATGTTCAAATACTTCTCGTGTTATCACAAAACGTTTCTGAGCATAAATCGGTGTTCTCGACCGTTTTCTACGGTCTTCGTTACTGGAATCCTGGCACATTAAACCGACTAGATCTGACTTAGAGCTTAGAGGCTATCTGGATTTGAGGGTGTCTCTTCTCCAGGCTAAAAGGTTTGAAGGCTAAGGGATTCGAACTCTAAAAAACACATGAGGTTGCTCTCATTCCAGGGTAATTCATACTTTACTAGGGATGCAAAATTTGCCATGGGGTACATAGCACATGTATAGCCGGGATAGTACGATATTAAAGGCATCACCTCACAAATCTGAGGTGGTACGGATTTCAGGTGGAGTATTCGTACAAGGGATCGTAGATCACGGAGAGAAGGGTGATCCCGTCCATTCCTTCCTAATTGCCGTAAAAACGGCTCGGAAGATGCGGCGCATGCACAAGGCTGGCGCGCTCCAATCGAACTCTTTGTAGAAAATAGCGCGCCGGAACGCTCGAAGGCGTATCTTCCGGGCCGTTTTTTACGGCAATTAGGAAGAAATGAGCGGAATCACCCTTCTCCCAATAATCTACGATCCCGTAAATGAATATTTCACCTGAAATCCGTACCACCTCAGATTCGTGGTATGCTGCCTTTAAGCTCTGAAGTTTGGTGCGGTTACGTAAGCTACACTCACAAACCGGCGCAGTGGACCTAGAACTGAGATCGAGATGGGACCTCAGCGAACTGTAGCGATGAGTAGCGCTAGCCAAGGTCCCCTCTCGATTTTTACAGCTACGCTACACTGTAGCGTTTCGAACGCAGACGCTTGCGCAATTGTACTGAGCTTCATGTGGTTTTGACTTTACTGTAGCACGTGTATGCCCTTCCGTCGTGTTGACGTCAAAAGATGTGAGGATAACAAATCTCAGTGAAAAATCATTGGAATCATTTTAGTGCTTTCTAGATAATCTCTATACGTTTTCTGAACCATCCACGAACTATTTTCCCTATTGCTTCGTAATCAATAAATATTCAGAGGACATGAATGGGAATCGGTTTCGGTCGGGAAATGTCAACGTCAATTCGTCTACTGTGAAGGATCAGCTGGACTACTGCATTCCTGCGGTGAAGGAATGGTGTTCGACGGAAAATGTACACCGAAAGAGTTCGCAAACGGATGTGACGTTTGCAGAGAGGGTGAACGACGGCCGGGTGATTTATGTGGGGAGGTAGACGAGTTTTTTTTTCCCCCGAGTATTCGCTGAATGGATGTGATTCTCGAAGCGATCGAATCACATTACAGTACTATGTGTGTGTTCGTGTGAATAATCAGCTGAACTGGGAACAGCAGAGATGCGGGTCTGGACAAGCGTTTAATGATTACACGAAAGTGTGTCAGAATGATTACACTTGTGCTGTGCCAAAAACTGTAAGTGCTTTTGTATTGTATTGTACTGTACTGTACTGTACTGTAGTGTATACTGTACTTGTACTTTTGTTTTGTTTTAGTTTTTCTCATTTTAGACTTCCGTGGGACCTAAAAATCTGAAATTTAGTGAGATAAAGCTTTTTGGAAGTTTGCATATTGTTTATAATATATTTTGTTTTTTTTTCAGTGCGTCCACGGTTCTAGCTTCCCCCTGAACTGTCGGGATTATATGCACTGTACTGGTGAACGTTATGAGGTATGTTCGGACAGGAAAATTTTTTTCGCTTTTTTTCAGTTAATCTGGATACTTTTATTTGTTTTATTATTATTATGTTTATTTTATTTTCAAGAAAATTATTTTTTAATGATTTAAACACTATTTTTTAGTTAGGGAACTATTCCAGAAGTTTTGATAAATTTTTCGCAGCTGGCCATTAACAGTGACGTTAAGTTAGGAGAGAACTACTATAGTCGACCCCAAGCGTGTTCAGCCGACTAGACGCGGCGCATTCTCCGGAACGCGTGCTGTTTGTTTGCTTGCCCTTTGTTGGCGAAATTCACAGCAAAGTATTATTTCCAGTGAAACTGTTGGGTAACCGACAAATGAGCTATTCTTAAACACAAATAATTAACAACTTCTATAGAACTACCCACAAAGTTGAGGATTTCCTTCCACGTTTCTAATTTCTAATCTTTTTCTTTTTTCTACGTTTTATTTCCTATGTATTATTTTATATTATGTGCGTTATATTTTATTACTAATATTATACTATGTTTTATTTTATTTCTATATTTCTATATTTTGTTTCCTTCAGATGTTCTCCTGTCCACCGAACTCTCGCTGGGATGTCCACATAAAAATGTGTGTCATGGATTCCACTTGTGGAATGTCGTCCCATCCATCTCCGGTGTGCTTTCTGTTTTTTTTTTCTGAGAACACTTAACTGTAAAGGATGGTACCTACCATTTGACTAAAGAAAATTAGAACTCTCGTGATTCTTACGAATTATTTACTTTTTTTATTAAGGTAAAATGCAACAGTGACCCTAAGTATATTACAAAACGTGGATAGACATGCTTTAGTTACTGCTTTGATAGGGTTCTCTTAAGGATTTCTTACTAGAATCTGATTAGGCCACGTTTTTATTCATATCCATGTAAGTGTTGTCGAATTCACGCTCCAGCGATGATTTTCTTCTCGTGTGTTGCCGCATTGCGGCCTTTGTGTGCGGTTGTTCCACATAATTGCATCTGTCCTGTGCGTTGCAGGATCAGCAGTGGAGTCGACTACGGTAGTATAGTTTTGGTGCTTGCTTGTGGCTTGTAAACATAGATAAGATATATATATATATCTATATATAAAGTCTAAAAATCTAAAGTTCACTTCTAACTAACGTTTCTTCTTGTAAAAAAAAAACCTTGATAGGTGCCAATTGAAAACTGTAGATATAGTTTAGTAGGCTTTCAGCTCCTTATGCATTTTTTTTTTTGAAAAAAAAAACTGGACAACTCGTGTGCGTTTTTTTTTCTAGAATCATTGTTTGAACGGTGACGCTATACCGTCCGCCGACTGCGTCACGTATCAAATCTGCATGAATGGCTCCTACTACAGTGCACAGTGCCGAGATAACTTCGGTTATGCCGCAGGTATGTTCTTGGAGAGGAAATGAGGTCATATGTGGGGTAGGATAAAGGATAAAGTGTCTGGCGTTAATCATTCCGCATGGGATGCACCATCGCCTTCACTTCAATTCAGAATCGTTTGAGGTTTACGAAAGCGAAAGATCAAGAAAAAAAAAGAATAAAGTGTCTGGCGTTGATGAATCCTCTCCTTCTCCTTCCTCCCCGAGTTTTCTTTGAAAATCTCTGTGCTAGAAATTCGTGTGGCTGCGTCAGTAAGAGATTCGGCTATGACTCTCGGATTGATGGTTCTAAACCACCCTATGCCAACCAAGCCCTTCATCCCTCCGGAGTTGATAAATTCACACAAAACTTGTCTAAAAGCATGAAAACACTGATTTGGTTCATCGGTTGGCCACGGCACTCATCAAGAATATTCCTAGACACGTGTTCGTGAACCTCAAGTGATTCCTCAATTCTGAATTGAAGTTGGAGGTGTAGACGAATCCCTAGTGGGATTGATCACTGCCGTGCACTTTATCCTTAAAGGCATCACCCCACGAATCTGAGGTGGTACGGATTTCAGGTGGAGTATTCGTATACGGCATAGTAGATTATGGAGAGGGATGTGATCTCGTCCATTTCTTCCTAATTGCCGTAAAAAAACGGCCCGGAAGATGCGGCGCCGCACAAGGCTGGCGCGCTCCAGTCGAACTCCCTGTACAAAATAGTGCGCCAAAACGCCTGAAGCCGTATCTTCCGGGCCGTTTTTTACGGCAATTAGGAAGAAATGGACGGAATCACTCCCCTCTCCGTAGTCTCCCATCTTGTATACGAATACTCCAGCTGAAATCCGTACCACATTAGATTTGTGGGGTGATGCCTTTAATCCATTTTGTCGTGCAGTAGAATGACCGTATCGATGTTTACATGTTTACAGTGGCATGTTCTCACTGTTTCTCATCGGCAAACACATATCCTATCAATCAATTGCATTACCCTGCACGATGTTCACCGGGAGATCAACGACCTCATCCGAAGGATTGCGTGGCCTACTATATCTGTGTGGATCAAGAATGGGTTTATAGAAGGTTTGGCAAAAAATATGATCCCACATACTGATCAATAATTATTCCACAAAATCAACTAATATTCTTTAATTTACTATCCAGATTCGGTTGTAACTTCCTAATCTTCCCTACGATAAAGGAAGAGGATTTTCTTCTTGATTTTTAGCGGAAAAAATTCTACAAATTGAGCGCAGCTGTGTTTTGAGAACTTATTCCTAGAAGCAAGACACCATGTTGAGTCAAATAGATGGCAGCGTGGCAAGAGGCCTCCAGAGATACTCAAACTTCGTCCCAGGACCTTCGACGGATGTGGTCTACATTAGGTTTTCGAGCATAATGTGATGCATGTAGAATTTATCGTGAAAACGATTTGTGCCGCCGAACCTGAGCAGAACCGCCGTGAGCCATGGGAAACGGGACCCTCTTTCCCGTATCCCTAAGGATTTTCGTAGTGGTGGACAACATGTGATATCCTGCTCAAATCTCCTTCGCCTCAAAAAATATTTGTAGAAAAAAGAGTCAGATTGACTCGATGTATTAGTTCGTAACTCCTTTTTCCAACTAAAGGATAAACTTGACCATTCTACCTTTTGGTTTTATTTACAAGTGATTTGTTTTCTTTTTTGTTGTTCTTTTTTTTCGCCCTGCTCACACTATGCGGTATAGGGGGAAATTGGGATACAGTCGGATCAAAAAAGTTCGGTGTAGTTGCACAAGCGGCTGCGCTTGAAGCGGTACGGTAGAGTGTAACGGCTAGGATCGAGTTGGGACCCTTACTAACACCACCCAAGGCTGCAGTTCGTGAGCCTTATGACATTTTCACTCGATTATACCGATAATTTAACAATGTTATATTTTTATTGCATCCACATTTCCATCCCAGTCTCGCGAATTTTATTTTTTATTTTATTTTTTAATTTTTTTTTACTTTTTTATGTTTGAAATGATTTCTTACTCCGCTTTACTTCTTATTCGAAATTTTCTGCAGGTGTGATAAACCAGACACGATCTACGATGCGTCGACGAAGACTTGTATTCAAGGGAACACCTGGCAGTGTTCATCGTCCATACAGGTCCAGTGCAGAAATGGAGAGGTAACACAAGGAAGGAATTTACACCATTTTGAACCCTCTCTAAAATGAATCCATTGTGTTTAGAGAATTATTCATAAAGATCCGTCTATGTGTGATCGCCTTACCGAATGTCGACATGGGAGTTGGGTGGATTTACAATGTCCTTCTGGATATATTTATGGTAAATGTTGCTCATGAAATTCTACGAGCTAACTTCTGAATTCTTTTTTCTTTTCTTTCTTTTCCTTTTTTTCTTCAATTCTTCTACTCGGATTTTCAGATGCAAACACATTTAACTGCGTGCTCGGTGAATGTCAAGGAACACAGCAGTATCCTGAAGTGCTTCCACCACCGACGCCAATCGATAGTCCAGCAGTGTCCCAGTCCGCCGGATCACATCAGAGTATTTCAGCGCCTGAGTCGGCTCCACCCAAATATCACTTTATTCCGGTGAGGTTTTATGGGACATGCATCTGCTCATTCTGGATCTGGAGGATCAATGGTGATAACTTGGCACAAGAACGGCTGGGAGCGCGCTTTGACTTGGTCTATAACCATGTATTTTAACGTAGCCCAGTGATTCTTTTCATGGGGAATTTTAAGATCAGGGGTCGCTGAGTGATACCGATCTCAATTTGGCTAATTTTGATCCAGAAGTATTTCTTGCCGAAGCTTCCGGAATCGTCTGCTTTACATTCAGAAATAATAAAGTTTAAAAAAGAAAATAATAGAAATAAGTGGCAGAATAATCATAGGAATCAGAATTTTACGTGCCTTTACGTACATATTTTCCTCAAACTTCCTTATTGATATACTCAAGGAGTTCGTGTCCCCGTCATGTCATGGACACATCACTGTAGCCGATCGATACGACTGCTCCAGATACTGGAAGTGTGACTCGTCGGGAAAATTCTATAGCATGGTAAGCGAGCGGCAGTTTTCTAGTGTGAATCTCGGCGGGTGAGTCTGAGTTCTGAGATTATTCCAGGCTTGCCCTTCTGGAAGTGTTTACGATCCTCAAGAGAGGACCTGTACAAAAGGGTTGGTTTTTTTTTGTTGATAAAATAAGACTTTACAACTGTGTACAATTTGCATAAATTATAGAAAGTGCTCATCGACAAAATGCGTCGAAAGGAGCTTCCAGCCATCAGAAGAATGCGGAGTCTATAAGTGAGATAGTGCTGTCTTTGTGGACGTGTTGAAGTTTCTGACGAATCTTTTCAGGACCTGCTATAAGGGTGAATGGATTGAAGCTCGATGCGATCATGGGAAACAATTTGTTAACGGAAAATGCACAAATGATGACTGTGTGAGGGAAGAACGAGGTTTGAATCACTAGTTTTCCTATTCATTACAAAGAAGAAAGAGCGGATTCGAATAAAATCGGACTTGTAACCCTTAAAAAGGCCAGGGAACTCTGGTTGGGACCACATTTTTCTTTTGCAGGAGAAGAGTACTATTCTATGTTACAATGTCATAGCGGTGCAGTTCGACCGCATCATACCAGCCGTGCTTCATATATGTTCTGTCAATATGGGGTTTGGACACCACGTTCATGTCCAGATGGAGCGATTTTTGATTGGAAGGTAAGCTCATGTCTCATTTTGGTCGGATACGGTAGGGTAAGCTATTGATGAAGTTTTCGCATATTTCTTTAAAGGTAGCATTTCATGAAACTGACGGAGATTCCAGAAAAACCGTACGGGTCTTGTTGTAGATTTCGGAAACGACCGTAGCTCTGCTCATTTTCTCTTAATCGCCATAGAAAACGGCGTGAAAGACGGTGTTCTTTCCTACGAAATCTGTTGCGACGCGCCACCATTGCGCACGCGCCGCATCCACGAGCGAGCGGTCGAGGATCAATGATGCCTCCTCGCCAGCTTATTCAATTAAAACCAATGAATAGGTTGTTGAGGGGATTGGAGCCTGTGTAGGGGACGTATTCTAACGTACCTTGTAGGAACAAACGCCGTTCTCTCGCTGTTTTCTAGGGCGATTAGGGGAGGATGGGCGGAGCCACGCCAATTTCCGCAATGTACGGCCCAAAATTGTTTAATCATTCGATATTAGAGTGAAATTGATTATTTGATTATCCAGTCTTGTTTTTTTTCTCTTTAAAGCCAGCATACCACGAATCTGACGTGTTGGAGGAATCGGTGAAAGCTAGAGATGAGGTTTTAGATTGTGGAATGTGGGATGGTGCTCCGCTCGTCTCTTTCTCTAATCGTCGTAAAAACGACGTGGGAACCGCTTTAGTTACTACGATAAACGTACAAGGTACCTCTATCTACGCGTGTACCGATCCTCTCAGCAGTCTAATCATTGGTTTCACTTGAATGGGGTGGCGAGAAGACAACACTGATTTTTACCCACTTGAATGTGGATGCGGCGTATTGCAACTGAAATCGTCGTTAAATCTCTTCAACACCTTTTCTTCTTCTTTTCCTCTCTTTCTTTCTTTTTCTTTACGAAGAAAAAAGAGAAGAGATGATCAGAACAAACCCAGATCTCGTAATCTGCAACACGGTCAGCAGTCAGTTTTCCACGGTTTCTCCACCACATCAGATTCGTGGTATGCTGCCTAGAGGAGGCGTTTCTGAAAATTTCCTATGTTTTGCCCGTTCGCAGGTGAATTGACCTGTGCTCGTGCGTACGTTTCTTACTTCTCTGCAAAACTCCATACCCGAAACCTAGACTCCATACTGATGACTTCCGAGTTTCGGGATCTACTTCCACCAGCTATCATTCCACTAACCTCCTCTTGGAACTAAAAATTAGTAATTAATTATAATAATTATATAATAAAAGGATTTTAACGCCTTCGCTCTTATCGCCTAAATTGAGAAAATAGTTTGCAGACCTTAGCATGTGTCACAACCTCCAAATCTCCCAGTTACCATCCGAAATGCTTCGAGGGAGAAACGAAATCGATACCAGGACAATGTTCACTTTATAAGGTAGACGATATTTCCTTTGTTTGAAATCCCTTTCTGGAACAATGTGAGGAATTCAGGAATGCCAAAACGGAAAATGGGTGAAAAAAGCATGCCCATACGGCTATAGATTCTATAATGGATACTGTATGGAGGGAAATTGTAGCGAAGAAAACCAGTTCTGCAAGGTGAAATGAATACTTGTTTACTTGTTTACTCGTTCACTTGTATGGACTCACACTTGTTGACTCAAATTCGCACTTGTTTGAATTATTCGTATTGAAAACGTTGTAGGAGTCATCTGGAGTTGACGGTTATCGAAGAGTGCAGCACGATTGCTCAAAGTATTATCAATGTGTTCATGGTGAGGTATTTCTTCTGAAGGAAGGTCTTGTGGTTAAAAAAAAAGGTTGGTGTAGCGCAATCGGAAAGAGGTCCGCTGTGGCAACATAATCGATGGTTCGAAACCTCCCCAGTGCCAACTAAGCCTTCCATTCCTCCGATGTGGTGATGTGATTATGATTATGAGTCTAGTCTCTTTCAATCCTCGTAGTTATCCAGAAAAAAAAGCGTGTAAGGTAGTTCTGGTGTTGCACCCGTATCATCTACAATACAGCCTATTACGGGTAGTAAAACAGTGGCCGTTAGCAGTGCGATTATGCCGGTTGGGGAACTGCTGTTGCTTAAAGGATAAAGGATGAATATATGGATAAGGATAAAGAGCCTGGAGTTAGTCAATCCCCTTGAGATGCGCCATCACGTTCACTTCAATTCAGAATCGTTTGAGGTTTACGAACGCGTAACTGGCCTATACAATGACTTGCGGTGGCTAGCCGATGTGTCAAGTCAGCGTTTTATCCTCCCAGACGAGTTTGGTACCAATTTATCGACCCCGGAGGGATGAAAGGCTTAGTGAGCACTGGGGCGGTCGATCGTCCAACCTCTTACCGGCTGCACTACACCCGCTGACTGCTGCTCCTTATTGGAGTTATGTTAGTTGGAGAGCGGACGTTGAACGACGTCGGAATAGCCTGCGTTCTATCTCTTCACAAATTGCACCGTAGAGGCAGTTAAGGCCGCCTCTCACGCCTTTTCTGGATTTGTAGTAGGAATTGAGCACGATCGTCTGCATACTCGTGAACTACACCACTACTTATCCGTTTGCAAGTCATTAATTTCATGATATTTTGCTTTTAAAGGCAGTGCATCTCGAAACTGAAGATGTTGAGTCTCTGTGGGTTTCAAAATTACGAGGGTATCCCTACTCAATATCCTCTAATCGTCGTGAAATTGTTCACACATTTATTCCTACTAGGAACCTTAGAACGCGCTATCTCGTGCACACTCCCACTCTCTCAGCACCCTATTCAGTTGTTTTACTTGAATAAGAACTAATAGAACTTGCTGAAGAGAACTCCTTGGCTTTTTCACGCCCACGTGCATAAAGGTGGTTTGTTTTTTTTAACTCCGTAGAAACAAGCGTGATTTCCCAGGACAATGACGAATAACTGAGCAGGGAGATCCTCTTGCTACTAATATACATTTCGAACTCTATATTTGTCCATGGAGACCAGGTCGTCATTTTTAAGGTAACTAGTAATCAAGAGTGATATATTGTATCGTCAACCCTCAACTAATAGTAACTAATAGATAGTTTTTAGAATGTTTCTTTCTTGTGCAATGTTTTTTTTGCAGGAAAATGGCTTGAGCGACCTTGTGCTCCAGGAACTGTATTCAACGGACGATTATCAGTTTGTGATCATGCAACCAATGTTCCTGAGTGTGGAGGGATCTATAATTAACACAGTTACTCATGCTTGAAATAAAAAATTGCTCTCGTTGGCTCTTTGTGCCCGAATATGCTTAATTCCTTTGTCCTGCGCTTTTCATTCAAATGGGAGACAACGGGTGGCATCAACGGTCGCTATTCCTTTCATCGTGGATACAATTGATCAAACGCCGACTCTAAAAACGCTCTTCTTGCTTCGTTGCTAATCCAATAACGTCTGCTCCTTGTTTGGTCCACTTGAAAAGAGATGAACAATTGTTTCAATGTGCTGGATGGAAAACCGGAGCGCATTGAGCTTCTAGGTTGCTGGAAAAAAAGGCTAGAGGAGGATAGTTACCCTTCCGTAACGTCCAGGTGCATATTCTAAACAGAACATGAAGGACAAAATGATACCCTCTAACAAGAACTTCATGGAACACTTTCTTTCTGCTTATCCTGCACAGGGTGAGAGGTCGGTAGTACGAAGTGTTCTTACAGCACTTTACACTGGAAGAGAAGAAAGACAGGGCTCTTGCGCAGAAGGTTACGGTGGATAACGGTCTCAGAACGGTGTATTGTATGCGTAAAAGTAGTAAAAGAGAATATCCCATGGGAAATCTGGCATTCACAAAATACACATCTCTGTAACATTTACTTCCGATGAGGCTAACGCTGCCATTTGGCGACATCCGTGGAAGGCTAACATTGAGGAACGTGTGGCCACCGTTGAGCTTTTTCTTGCAAAAGTTCATGCGTCAGTTTGACAGTGTGACGTATTCGCACTGGCTGCAACTGCTACTTTGTAGTAAAGTATGTACGGATCAGAACGCAGGCCAATTATATGAGTTCATTTGTTGTTTATCTAACTCCTTTTTACGAATGCGGCGACGAATACATAGAGATGGAGTGGTTTGTCTTTGAACATATCTATTGATGGGTATTATAGAACTACGCCGTTATTATCTGTGTATGTACGTACTAATGGATGCTATGAGGAATTTTTGAGTGATTGTGTTTTTGCTTTGAAATAGAAGTATTTATGCTCGGTAGAAAATATTATGAGTTATTCACCCCAAATTGGCTTCTGATGGCGAAAAAGGTTACATAGTGAAGTCGGAGTGAAGGCGATAGCGGAGAACGATCAACGACCAAAGAACTCATCTGAAATATTTGTCAAGCCAAGTGTAACACAGAGCTGAATTTTGATTCATTTACTGTTGTGTCCGCATAGTCTGTGGAAAAGAAAATAGAATGATTCTTTCTGCTAAATCTAAAAGATCAGTATCAAAAAAAATTATAAAGCTGACATGTGGTTAATAAATCTTCCTTAACAAAACGACGGAAACCATCCCCGTTCGCATATGACTGCAAAGTTATAGTCGAGGCGAAACGAGGTGAAGATCGGTGCAGTTGTGTGTGCTGCGCACAGAGCGGTGCTGCGGAACGCAGTGGTAAGGATCGAGGACGGAGGGACCTTTGCTAGCACCATTCATCGCCGTAGTCCGCGAGGGTCCCGCGTGGCCGCTAACGGCTACACCGGCAGTAAGAACAAAGCCAACTACACCGTACTTCACGTTGCTCTTACTTGCCCTTGCGAGAATTATGTCATTAACGTTTTTTCTATACCACTGTGATTAAAGCCGGACTTTCAAATGTTTTGTAGTGCTCGCTCCTGTCTCTTTCACTGATCAATAGAAAAATCAGGCGGGGACTCTTTCTGGGATTTCCTACCACAGAAATGAAATTGTTTTGGTTAATGACAGTGCTCTTCTAGATGCTTCTTCTCTTGGGTGGAAATACCGGAACTACATCTGAAGAGTATTCAAACTTGAATTAAAGGGTTGCCTTTTTATATAATTGTACTGTAAACATCTGCCCACATTACTGTTAAACATTATGCGCCACAGCCTTTGCTTTCGCCACAGCCATGGAATACTTCTTAATGTCCCATTTACTTCTTGAAAAATCGAAATTGTTTTGCTACATCTTTGCACTAATGACCTTGCTGACACCAATTTGGACGCCTCAGGTCCGTCTCGCCTTAGTAATTGGGCTCAAACAAAAAGACAGCAGAGAGGAGAAGTTGATAAAGTTTTGAGCTTTAAAACGAGGATTCATCCGATATGTAAAAGTAATGAGGTTTCATTCTGATCACCAATATTACATAAGCACTCGATCGAGCAAGTAGTCAATGACTGTGCAGTCAATGACTTTGCAGTTGCAAAAAAAATCAGCAAAGGAAAACGAATCTTACCGGCTGAACAGTCGGCAACGCATTTACCGAAAAGGGTGCGATAGAAGCCTTCCTTACAGATACAGGCATGTTCATGTGCCGGTGGGCAGTGCTAAAAACCAGATTTTATTCTATTTCAGAACGTTGTAGTTTAGATATGTGATCATTTGCAATCTGTGTTTTTGTTCTTCCTGTACTACGATAAGAAAGCATAGGAATAAGAAAATGTTGAACGGGAAGAAAAGGATTTACTTCAATATTGACATAGCAGCTACGCTCGCATAAATCTCCAGTTCCGATCACCTCATTTTCGCCACAGGTCGAAAAGTTTCCCGCCCATGGATCTAAACGTGTAACTGACGATTTCGTGAAGGCTGATGGCTATAAAGAAAAAATTGTGGTTGATATGAATATTTCTCGATCTAAGAATATGAACACCTGAAAGTAGCGTTGCTAACTGACTTTCCTGTTAATTTTTGTCCTAACTTTTCCTCTCTCTATACATTTATGATGCGTCCCATATTGTGAACCGATGGGATTTTCTGCTGCTTCTTTTCTTTATAATTTTGTTATGACAGGTAATCTTAGTCCCTGTGAAAATGACTTACTGTAGCGATGCGTGAAAACAGAAAAGTGGAGAATCATTTCGCAAAGAAATCGAAATCACTGACCAATTACAGTCATCGTCAAACGCGTCATTTAATTACTTTTTACTTAGTTAAGAACACTACAGAACGACTCAAACTATCCCAGTTCGCATATGACTGTAAAGTTATAGTCGAGGCGAAACGACGTGAAGATCGGTTCAGTTATGTGTGCTGCTGCTCTCGGGTCGGTGCGGCGGAGCGAAAGAATCGTAGGCGGAAGGACCTTTGCTAGCGCCAGTCATCGCCGTAGTCCGCGAAGGTCCAACTGCGTTCGCAACCGCCCACTCCACCGCGCCGCTTCGAGCGTGGCCGCTTACGCAGCCGCACCGTGCTTCATGTTGTTCTTGCTCGACCTTGTGAGAGTCATGTCATTAACGTTTTTTTCTCCACCACTGTGATTAAATCCGGACTTTCGAATATTTTGTAGTGCTTCTTTTTGCCTCTTTCAGTGACCAATAGAAAAATCAAATGGGGACTCTTTCTGGGATTTCCTACCATAGAACTGAAATTGTTTTTGTTAATGACAGTGCTTCGAAACTCATCTAGGCATCACGGGAGTACAAGATGCCGCTCTCTCTCACCTTCATCGACTTGAAGAAGGCCTTTGATTTAGTTGAGACAGAAGCGGTCGTAGAAGCCTTGGACAACCAAGGCTTCCCTACTCAGTACATAAAGGTACTTCGAGAATTGTACAGCAACTTCACGACCGGAATTTCGCCATTCTACAAGAATATCATCATTGACGTGAAGAAGAGGGTCCGACAGGGTGATACAATTTCACCCAAAATATTCACAGCCACCCTTGAGAACGCAATGCGAAAGTTGGAATGGGACTACATGGGAGTGAAGGTTGATGGTCGGCAACTTCACCATTTGCGGTTTGCTGATGACATCGTTCTGATAACACCTAGCATCAGCCAAGCGGAACGAATGCTGACCGAATTCGACGAAACATGTGGATACATCGGTCTTTAGGCTGAATTTACAAAAAACGATGTTCATGCGGAACGGATGGGTCTCGGATGCCCCATTCACGCTCAACGGAACGAACATACCCGAATGCATCAGCTACGTTTATCTGGGTCGGGAATTGAACATGATGAACGACCTGACCCCCGAGCTGGGCAGGAGGAGACGAGCGGCTTAGGGAGCGTACAAGAGCATCGAAGATGTAGTGAAGAAGACCAGGAACACCCGGCTCCGTGCTCACCTCTTCAACACCACCGTACTTTCTGCTTTGACCTATGCTTCGGAAACCTGGGCATTTCGCAAGCAGGAAGAAAACGCGGTGAGCGTCATTGAACGCGCAATTGAGAGAGTGATGCTAGGAGTATCCCGTTTCACGCAAGTGAATGACGGCATTCGAAGTTCTCTCCTACGTCAGCGATCGAAGATTAAAGATACCGCCGCGTTTGCCAAGGAAAGTAAAATAAGGTGGGCTGGACACGTAATGCCCTTTAACGACAACCGTTGGACCAGAGCCGTGAGCGACTGGGTTCCCGCGATATTAAGCGCACTACAGGAAGATCGCCGACCCAATGGTCAGACTTCTTCACGAAGTCCATCAAAGAAAAATATGACGCTCTTCGTGTCCCACGCGAAAGGAGGAACCACTGGGCTACTCTGGCTACGAAATGGAAGAATTACTGGCGCCCGCGCGACCAGTTCGAAGATCAACGGGAGTCAAGGTGATCAAGGTGAATGACAGTGCTCGCGTGCACTTCTGGATCTTCTGAATAAAAATACTAGAAGTACATATGAAGAGTATTCAAACTTGAATAAAAGGGTTGCCTTTTTTTACATAATTGTACTGTACAAATCCGCCCCCATTTTGTTAAACATTATGCGTGCTTTCGCCACAGCCATGAAATACTTCTTAATGCCCCATTTACTTCTTGAAAAATCGAAATTGTTTTGCTACATTTTTGCACTAATGACCTCGCACACCAATTTGGACGGCCTGAGGTCCATCTCGCCTTAGTAATTGGGCTCAAACAAAAAGACAGCAGAGCGAAGAAGTTGATAGGGTTTTGAGCTTTAAAACGAGGATTCATCCGATATGTAAAAGTAATGAGCTTTCATTCTGATCACCAATATTACATAAGCACTCGATCGAGCAAGTAGTTTGAACCATTTTCGAGATTTTTCCTAAAACACACAAGTCGTTTAAATTTTGGAGAGGAATGGAGAGGTCGCGTTCAATGACTTCGCAGTTGCGAAAAAATTCAACAAAATAAAACGGATCTTACCATCCGAACAGTCGGCAACGCATCTGCCGTCAATGGTGCGATAGAAGCCTTCCTTACAGAAACAGCCAATAATAAGTTGCATTGTGCAGAACTGAAAACCAGATTTCATTCTATTTCAGAACGTTGTGTTCTAAATGTATGAGCATTTGCAATCTATGTTTTTGGTTTTTCCTGTACTGTGATAAGAAAGCATAAGAATAAGAAAGTGTTGAACTAGGAGAAAAAGATTTACTCTAGGGGTGCCATAGCAACTAGGCTCGCATGCACCACCAGTTCTGTACACCTTATTTTCGCCACATTCTGCTGGAATTATTTTTGTCCATGGATCTAAACGTGTAACTGACGATTTCAAGAATGCTGATGGCTATAAAGAAAAAATGTGGTTGTTATGAATATTTCTCGATCTAAGAATATGAACACCTGAAGGTAGCGTTGCTAAGTGACTTTCCTGGTAATTTTTGTGCTAACTTTTCCTCTCTCCATACATCTATGATGCGTTAAAAATTATGAACCAATGGGATTTTCTGCTGCTTCTTTTCCTTATGATTTTGTTATGGCAGGTATTCTCAGTGCTTATGGAGTCGACTTACCGTAGCGAAGCTCGGAAACAGAAAAGTGGAGAATGATCCCACAAAAAACCTGAAATCATCGAACGTTGACAGTCATCGTCAAACGCGTTCAACCAAGCTGATGCGAAGCGTTGCCGCCCAGGCGGTCGCTGCTGCCTTTTCTCTTCGACTAGTCGATATCAGCGTTTTTCGTTGCGATTACGGGTTCTTTAGTGCACCATGACCTGCTGTCAAAAAGCACGCACCACACCAGCACGGTTGAAAGCGTTCGCGTCTGACTGTGTTTGACCGAAACAGGAGAAGATCCACGAAAAAATATCGAAATTGAAGTTAATCGTAAGAAATCCCTTACCAGTACCGTGAAAACCTTTGACATGGTGGTAGATCACGTGTGTGAAGGAAAGGAAACCAAGTCGGATTCCTCTAGAAAAAGGATAGCGAAAAACACAACACGAAATGTATATCCATGAATTTTAAGCATTAAAGAAAACAGAAGCTGGTGAGAAGAAGCAATTGTGGTGAAATAGCAAACTGAAGCTTTCAGGAATTGCCTCGAAATATTTATATGCATTTTATTTATTCATATTCAACAAAAACGTTAGCTTGTCCGTATTGCTCGCTAACCATGCTTGGGACAATATAGAATCAAAAACAAGTTTTAAGACAATGGAATATTGATTGATCACATGTTATTTTTCTAAGTTACGGCAAAGAACATGATATTACTTTGTAACTGCAATCGTTTCTGAATTTAAACGCAAAACTTTTTAATGCTAAGAACTCTCAAAAGAACATGACCTTAGCCGTAAAAACAGCACTCGCTGGAGACACGAGAAATGAAAAACTCTAGGATGTATTTCTCGACAGAGATCTGTACAATGCAATCAATTTGAAAAATTGAATGAACAATTTTATCGTTCTCTTCAAATCTCATCACCTAACCACCTCGATTCCAACTTCTAGCTCCACCACACCGCTTCGCAACTGCACCGAGTTGTACGTCGTTTTGACTCGGCCACATCGATAACTTAAAGGCAGCATACCACGAATCTGGGGATCTGGGATTTCAGTGGAGTATTCCTATCCGAGATCGTAGATTATGGAGACCGATGTGGTTCCGCTCGTCTCTCCCTGAATCACTGCAAGCAGCCGGCCCCTGAACGCTGTCTTGTACGATGCCTTCTATTGCAGCGCACCACTCTTGCATGCGTAGCGCCCCTTACTGCCTATCGGGCCAGTCCGGATTGATTTTCGACGAATCGCAGGGAGGAGACGGCGCAAGGGGTGGAGCGTTGCAATAGATGGCGTCGTAAAAAACGGCATTCTGGAGGCAGGTGTTTGCAGTGATGCAAGGAGAGATGAGCGGAACCACCCCCGTCTCCATAATCTACGACCGCGCACGGCAGCCAGATTCGCGCGCTCTCACCAGCGAGCTGGCATCCCAATAAAAGCAGCCTTGTTAGCCCTAAGAAGATCAAGAAACTCTGACTGAGACCATTTTTTTCTCATTTAGGAGAAGAGTACTATTCGACGTTACAATGTCATAGTGGTGCAGTTTGACCCCATCACGCCAGTCGTGCTTCATGTATTTTTTGTCAATATGGGGTTTTGACACCGCGTTCATGCCCAGATGCAGCGATTTTTAATTGGAAGGTAAGCTCATGTCTCAATGGTCGAATACGGTAGGTCAGTTTTTTATGTAATTCTTTAGCGACAGCGTATCACAAGATTGACGACATAGCGTAGGAGAGGCGTTTCTGAAAAGTTATCATGTTTCACCGTTTACAGATGAATTCCACATTACCTCAGTCTTCGTTTACATGTCTTCTACTTTTCTTCAAAACTCTGTACCCAATGGACCAATTTCATTACTGATGAGTTCCAGATTTAGCATCAACTTCCACCAACTTTCCTTCCACTGACCTTCTCCTAGAGTTTAAAATTTATGATCAGTTAGAATATTTGCAGGCCTTAGCATGTTTCGCAAGCTCCGAAACTCCCGGTTATCATCCGTCATGCTTCGAGGGAGAAACGAAATCGATGCCAGAACAATCTCACTTTATAAGGTGAACGACGTTTTCTTTGAAATCTCTTTCTGGAACAATGTGAGGAATTCGGGAATGTCCAAACGTAGAATAGGTGAAAAAGCGTGATCAAACGGCTATAGATTCTATAATTGATACTGTACGGAGGAAAATTAGCGTAGCGTAGTAGCGAAGAAGAGCAGTTCTGCAAGATGAAATGACTGTTTATTTACTTGTTCACTTGTTTGGACTAACAGTTGTGGAATCACTTTCACACTTGTTCGGAGTATTTTTATTAAAAATTTTGTAGGAGTCATCTGGAGTTGACGGTTATCGAAGAGTGCAGCACGATTGCTCAAAGAATTATCAATGTGTTTATGATAAAGCATTTCTTCAAAAAAAAATTTCTTGATTGAAAAAAGAATTAGATTCTGCTGTGGTGTGATCAGCTTCGCTAGGAAACAATGATCCTTAGATAAGTGCCTTGCGGGATATGTAATGTTTAGAACGTCAGTTCATTCTTTTTTCAAATATACGAAAGAAATTAAGGAAATGGACTAATGGCAAACTAGTGTACCGTACACTTCGACCAACTTTTCCGTTAAGGAAACCTTTTGGTGAATTGTTCCGTCGATGCTTCTCCCATTTTCCCGTTTAGGCTCGTTTTCGCCGATAAACATGCCTTTTGTTACCTCTTTTCTATGTTTGGTCGTATATTTAGTCTTATTTCAACTGGAAATTACTTTAAAACTCGTCCGAGTCCGCATTTCTGGCCCTTAATACTGTAGTCTGTTCTTAACTAAGTGAAAACGATTATCTTTGAAACTCATTCGTTCCTGTTCACCTGGCGCCCTATTCAATGGCTTAATAGGCTGCTGAAGAGACCTGATTGATTTTTACCCCTCGATCGTAGACGCGACACGTGGATGAGAGTGGCTCGTTTTCGTTTGCTTCGTACAAACGGGCGTTACTTCTCAGAAAAGTAAGTGGAAATTGAGCATGGCCACCCACATATTTTTAATCCACATCCTGAACTCTTTTCTTGCCCACAGAGGCTCCGTGATAGTCTTTAAGGTAACAAATAATCTATAGTAAAAATTCCACCGTCAAGCTTTAAAGGCAGCATGCCACGGAGGTGGTTCGGATTTCAGGTGGAGTATCCGTATACGGGGTCGTAGATTATGGAGACGGGGGCAATTTCGCTCATCTCTCCCCTGCATCAGTGCAAGCAGCCGCCACGAGAATGGTGTTTTGTTGTTTTGTATATCGTCACATATTCTAACGCTCTACCTCCTGCGCCGCCCACGCCCTGCTATTCCTCTATAATCAAATCAGACTCCCTCGATAGGCAGTAAGGGACCTGCAAAGGTGGCGCGCTGCAATAGGAGGCATCGTAAAAAAACAGCATTCAGGGTGTTATACAGAACAACAAAACACCATTTTGGAGGCGGCCGCTTGCAGTGATTCAGGGATAGATGGGCGGAACCACCCCGGTCCCCATAATCTACGACCCCGTAAACTGATACTCTACCTGAAATCCGTACCACCCCAGGTATGCTTCGTGGTGTGCTGCTTTTAATTAAAAGTGGTGGCAATAATGGTCACTAATAACTGATGGCTTCAAAAAGTTGGTTTTCAGGATGTTTCTTTCTTATGCAAAGGAATGTCTTTTCAGGAAAATGGCTTGAGCGTCCTTGTGCTCCAGAAACTGTATACAACGGTGGAATATCAGTTTGTGATCATGCAACTGATGTTCCGGTGTGGAATGGTCTACAGTAAATTCAGTTACTTATGCTTGAAATAAAAACGTTACTCTCGTTGGCTTATATGTTTGTGTTTGAATATGCTTAATGCCTTTCTCTAGCGGTTGTCATTCAAATGTGAGACAACGAGTGATATCAACGGTAGCTATTGCTTTCACCCTGAATGCAATTGACGCTCCGATTCTGGAAACACACTTCTTGCTTCAGTGCCAGTACAATAATATCTATTTCCTTGTTTGGTGCACATGAAAAAGATGATGTGTAACATTTATTTCTGATGAGGTTAACGAGCTTAATCCTCTGAATCTTAAACAAAAGTTGATGCGTAAATTTGACAAAGTGGTCGTATTTGCACTGGTTGCAACTGCAAAGTATGTGCGGATTACAACAGAGGCGATTATATGAGTTCGTGTGTTGTTTATCTGATTTCTTTCAACGAATGCGGCGTGGAATACAAAGAGATAGTGTGGTTTGTCTTTGAACATATTGATCTATTGATGGGTATTGTAGAAATACGCCGGTATACCTGTGTATGTACGTACTAATGGATGCTATGAGGAATTTTTGAGTGATTGTGTTTTTGCTTTGAAATAGAAGTATTTATGCTCGGTGGAATATAATATGAGTTATTCACCCCAAGTTGGCTTCTCATGGCGAAAAAGGTTGCATAGTGTGGTCGGAGTGAAGGCGATAGCAGTGAACGATCAACGACCAAAGAACTCATCTGAAATATTTGTCAAGCCAAGTGTAACACAGAGCTGAATTTTGGTTCATTTACTGTTGTTTCCGCAATGTATGTGGAAAAGGAGGTGGATTGATTAGTTTGATTTCTGCTAAAGCTAAAACATCAGTATCAAAAAAAAATTAGAAAGCTGACATGTGATTAATAAATGTTCTTTAACAAATGACGGAAACTATCCCCGTTCGCATACGACTGCAAAGTTACAGTCGAGGCGAAACGACGTGAATATCGGTGCAGTTGTGTGTGCTGCTGCTGCTCTCGGAGCGGTGCGGCGGAGCGCAGTGGTAAGTATCGAAGGCGGAGGGACCTTTGTTAGCACCATTCATCGCCGTAGTCCGCGAAGGTCCCGCGTGGCCGCTAACGGCTACACCGGCAGTAAGAACAAAGCCAACTACACCGTACTTCACGTTGCTCTTACTTGCCCTTGCGAGAGTCATGTCATTAACGTTTTTTTTCTCCACTACTGTGATTAAAACCCGACTTTCAAATATTTTGTAGAGCTCACTTAAAACCAGGATTCATCGGATATATAAACGTAATCAGGTTTCATTCTGATCGCCAATATTACATAACCACTTGATCATGCAAGTACTTCGAACGCATTTACAAGAATTTTCTTTAAACACACAAGCCGCTTAGATTTTCGGAGAGGAATGGAGAGATTACAGTCAATGACTTCGCAGTTGTTAAAAGATCAGCAAAGGAAAACGAATCTTACCGGCTGAACAGTCGGCAACGCATTTGCCGAAAAGGGTGCGATAGAAGCCTTCCTTACAGATACAGGCATGTTCATGTGCCGGTGGGCAGTGCTAAAAACCAGATTTTATTCTATTTCAGAACGTTGTAGTTTAGATATGTGATCATTTGCAATCTGTGTTTTTGTTCTTCCTGTACTACGATAAGAAAGCATAGGAGTAAGAAAATGTTGAACGGGAAGAAAAGGATTTACTTCAATATTGACATAGCAGCTACGCTCGCATAAATCTCCAGTTCCGATCACCTCATTTTCGCCACAGATTGAAAATGTTCTCGCCAATCGATCTAAACGTGTAACAGACGATTTCAAGAATGCCAATAGATAGAAAGAAAAAAATGTGGCTGTTACGAATTTTTCTCGATCTTAGAATTGAACACCTGAAGGTAGCGTTGCTAACTGACTTTCTTGTTAATTTTTGTCCTAACTTTTCCTCTCTCTATACATTTATGATGCATCCCCTATTATTAACTGATGGGATTTTCTGCTGCTTCTTTTCTTTATGATTTTGTTATGACAGGTAATCCTAGTCCTTGTGAAAATGACTCACTGTAGCGATGCGCGAAAACAGAACAGTGGAGAATAATTCCGCAAAAAACTTGAAATCACTGACTGTTTACGGTCATCGTCAAACGCGTCATTTAATTACTTTTTACTTAGTTAAGAACACTACAGAACGACACAAACTATCCCCGTTTGCATATAACTGTAAAGTTATAGTCGAGGCGAAACGACGTGAAGCTCGATGCAGTTGTGTGTACTGCTGAGCTCGGAGCGAGGGACCTTCGCTAGCACCAATCATCGCCGTAGTCCGCGAAGGTCCCACAGCGATCGCAACCGCTATGTAAAAGTATTTGTGGTTTTATTTTGAGCAATAATACTGCCTAAGAACTCGATCGAGCACGTATTTCGAACAATTGTCGAGAATTTTCTTAAAACACACAAGCCGCTTAGATTTTCGGAGAGGAATGGAGAGGTTGTAGTCAATGACTTCGCAGTTGCAAAAAATTCAGCAAAATAAAATGGATCTTACCATCCGAACAGTCGAGAACGCATTTGCCGTCAAGGGTGCGATAGGTGCCTTTGTCACAGAGACAGTCAAAAATAACCTCCCGTGGGCAGATCTAAAAAGCAGATTTTGTTGTATTCCAGAACGTCGTAGTTTAGATATATGAGCATTTGCAATCTGTGTTTTTGGTTTTTCCTGTACCGTGATAAGAAAGCATAAGAATAAGAAAATGTTGAAATGGAAGAAAAGGATTTACTGTAGAGGCGCCATAGCAGGTAGGCTCGCATGAATCTCCAGTTCTGTACACCTTATTATCATCACATGATGACTTTGTCCAAGGCCCTAAACGTGTAACTGATGAAATCAAGAATGCTGATGGCTATAAAGAAAAAAATTGTGGTTGTTATAAATTTTTCTCGATCTTAGAATATGAAGATCTGAAGGTAGCGCTACTATCTGACTTTCCTGTTAATTTTTGTCCTAACTTTCCCTCTCTCTCTATTCATTTATGATGCGTCCCATATTATGAACCGATGGGATTTTCTGCTGTTTCTTTTATTTATGACTTTGTTATGACAGGTAATCTTATTCCTTGTGAAAGCGACTCACTGTAGCGATACGCGGAAACAAAGAAGTGGAGAATCATCACACAAAAAACCTGAAATCATCGACCGTTTACAGTCATCGTCAAACGCGTTCAACCAAGCTGATGCGGAGCGTTGCCGACCAGGCGGTCGCTGCTGCCATGTCTTCTCGACTAATCGATATCAGCGTTTTTCGCTACGATTGCGGATTCTTCAGTGCACTATGACCTGCTGTCAAAAAGCACGCACCACACCAGCACGGTTGAAAGCGTTCGCGTCTGACTCTGGTTTGACCGAAACAGGAGAAGATTCACGAAAAAATATCGAAATTGAAGTTAATCGTAAGAAATCCCTTACCAGTACCGTGAAAACCTTCGACATGGTGGTAGATCACGTGTGTGAAGAAAAGGAAACCAAGTCGGATTCCTCTAGAACAAGGATAGCGAGAAACACAACAGGAAATGTGTATCCATAAATTTTAAGCATTAAAGAAAACAGAGGCTGGTGAGAAGAAGCAATTGCGGTAAAATAGCAAACTGAAGCATTCAGGAATTGCCTCGAAATATTTATATGCATTTTATTTATTCGTATTCAACAAAAATCTCATCGTTATCTTGTCCGAATTGCTCGCTAACCATGCTCGGGACAATATGGAACCAAGGAAAAGTTTTAGGACAATGGAGATTGATTGACAGTTTTTCTTTTTTTTTGAGAAAAAAAAACAGCAACCACTCATTGTGCGATAAGTGAAAATAAAGAAGTTTATCTCTTAGCACAGATCTCTTCAATGGTATCGTTCTGAAAAATTGAATTAACAATTTTATTCCCTCCTCAAAATGTCGATCTCTATTTCTTGAGATCTTGCTTGACAATGATAAGCTCAATGGAATAATCTAGTGTTCAAAACTTAGCACGTTTTTATTTTGTAATTATTTGTCAATGTTCCAGCTATGTATCACATTAGATGGCGCATTTCCATGCGAAATTCTGTCTCTTTGGCATCAACCCGATCAATTTCTATCGTTCTCGTAGAGATGTGCTGTTTTCTTCTTAACTGCTGCTTAACATGTGTTAATAAAATTCAGCTTCTGGTGTTAAGATAGGGAATTCTAAAGAAGCGAAGAGATAAGAAAGTCGCACCTTGTCTCCGAGTGCACTGGGTGTCGTTCTTTTTTCGATAGCGCAACCAAAGGACGCTGGAAGGACTTCGGCTACTAGTTTTTCTTTGTTCACTCACATATTGATGTAATCTATAACTTTCCACTGAAATATTTACATATATATGGTCATTTCCTTGTCTATTGACCTCGTAACAGACACGGAAGGTTTCCTTTTGAATTTTACATTTATTTATACTCCTTTTACTCCTTCGTTTACTAATAAAAAGGCTGTTCGTCTGGTTAATGAAAGGAGTTATCGAAACTTTTTGTGGTGCTCGTTTCGATCGCGTTCACTGATCAATGAAAATTAAAAGTAGTGGTACTTTCTGTAAATTTTTGCTACAGATTTGTATTTTCCATTACAACTTCTTCTTCTTTTTCTTCTTTTTTAATTCATTTTTAAGAAATGCAAACGCTGATGGTATTCATAGTTTTATTAATAGAGTCGTTAATAGAGCATCTGGAGGATATTCGAAATTGGTTTTACTCCTATACTCTTTCGATATCGCCATAATTTGGAAAGCATAATTCGAAGTATTAGTTTATTTCTCTTCTCTCCCCATATGATTCGCAGAGAATGACGTGCTAAGCATTCAACGAAGTGGATGTCCTAACTGAACTGGTATAGTTAAAGGCATCAAACCATGAGTCTGGTACGGGTTTCAGGGGGGTTATATCTGAACGGGGTCGTAGATTGTGGGGAAGAGGGTGATCCCGTCCATTTCTTCTTAATTGCCGTAAAAAACGGCCCGGAAAATGCGGCGCGTAGTAAGCGTCGGGCAGCTGAAAGCAGCTCTCAACCCATGCAAGGAGTAAGCCTTACCTTTGATAGTTGATCTAGACTTCGTTCCCATCGGGAGCATCCTCGAGAAGCTCACGCTGGCGATACGGTCCTTGGTGTCGTTGTCCTATGCGTCGCTTTAAGCGTTCCAGATTCGCTATTTTCTACAACGAGTTCGATTGGAGCGCATCGGCTCAGTGCACGTGCCATATCTTCCGGGGCATTTTTTACGGCTATTAGAAAGAAATGGACGGAATCCCCTTCTCCCCACGATCTACAACCCTGTATAGGTATAACCCACATGAAACCCGTACCGCACCAGATCCGTGGGTGATGCCTTTAAGGTTGTACGTTAGATCGGGTAGGTTAAAGGCATCACCCCACGAATCTGAGGGAGATTTAGGGGATATTATAGGGATGGAATAGGAGAGGAGGTATTCCGTCCATTTTTCAATTGCGAAAAAACGCCCAAGATACCACAAAACGCTCAACCAGATCCTCTTGTACAAAATGTGCGCCAAAACAATGATGCCGTTTTTTAAGGCAATTAGGAAGAAATGACGGAATCCCCCCCTCTCCGTAGTCTCCCATCCGTATGAGTAGTTCACGAACTTCACCACCCATGTGAGTGAGCTTTTACTATTCAAGGAGCCATTTGCATGCATTTTTCTAGTTTATAAAGAAAGGATGTTACCAACCTAATGTGGCAAACGTGCAACGAAACAGATATACGGAGAAGTACATAAGGATCAAACGCAACATATACAGCTATCATATCTACGAAACTGTTCACAACCTTTGAATTAGTTTTTGGTAAATCTGTTTGGGATCATTGTGCGATAGTGCTACAGCAATAGCCGTGAGAATTCCAATTTTTACGCCGTCGCACCAATCTAATACTGTGGGGTGAATGTGGTCCCGATGCAGCAAGTGGACGTTGTCGGACCCGTCTCACACTATTTTGTTGTTTTCTGGCATTGGTGCACCAACTCGACGCTGTGGGACCCGTCTCACCCCCATTTGATCGTCTTGTGGCACTAGGCGACGAACGTGATGCCGTGGGAACCGTCTAAATCATCTTATTGCTTTCTGGCACTGGAGCAGCAACTCGACGCTGTGGGACCCGTCTCACTCTCTCTACTTTCTGCAATTTCTTTCCACACGTATACAAGCACACACGTGACAGACTAGGAGCGTTGTTATATAGCATGATATTCAAGTACAAGTTATTTAAATTCTATTCAGTTGTCTTTCCAATGGATTTTTTTTTCGAAACTTTTACATCTGTACAATTTAGTACTTCTTCATCACTTTCACTTCTTTTTTCTACTTTCCCAGACCTTGAAAGGATAAAGGATGAAGTGCACGGCATTGATCAATCCCTGTGGGGATGGAGGAGGCTTAGATAGTAAGGCTTGGTTTGCACTTGAGCGGATTCGAACCTCCGATCGATTGTAACCATAGCGGAACCTCGTACCGACTGCGCTACACCGCTCCTTGTTCCCAGATCGTAGCAATTTTAATTTTTTTGTTACTTTTAATTACTAGATATTTTGTGCGCACGTCAATAAAATAGATTATTTTAATCATGTACTTCTACATTCTTTTTCCTCTCAGTAGTTATAGTTATGCAAAGAAAGGAGCATTTAATAGCTAATGATAAGAGTCATGAATGCTTTCCGCAGCTTCACAATCAGACCACTACTGGACGCATTAGTAGCCGTAAAATTTCTTTCGCTTTCGCCTCGATCAGCGTACCGAATTGACAATTCTGATCTACGATCGATTTCGGAATCTTCCTAAATAAATGATGCTTAGGGAAAGTTCTTAAACAGGTTTCACAGTAATACACTATAATATACACATTTTTATGTCTTTTCTGTATTACTCGAAGTATTTTCTGGAAATCGTGAAATACAGAAAGTTCGAGTAATACAGAAAGAGCATAAAGGTTTGTGTAGCAGTAAATAACCTGTTTCACGTAAGTACACAAAGGTCATAAACAGATTTTCACCCTAACAACCTGTTCCAGGTAATTATAAAAAGGGCGGAAAGTGTTTGTTGTACCATAACAATCTTTCTGAAAGTCCTTTCATCATAAATTAAAGATTTCATTGTGTCTATTCACTTCGTTTCTTTATCGCGGAAACTCTGCGTAGGGCAAAACGTTTATTTCTGCATGAGAGCAAAAATTAATAAATTTCTTTTTTTTCAATGAGACATACCATCAGTAAATGATATGATAAGCATAGTTTTTTTCAACATTCGATTTTTTATACTAGAGTGTTTTTTCTTTTAGCATTTTGCGAGAACTAATTGGAAAAAATCAGGAAAAATCGGAACATGGGAAGATTTTTCTGATTAATCTTCGTTTAATTTCCTTCTTTTAAATTAGAAAAACGTTTTGTGACATACCTCTTTTTGAAATTTGTTTGTTATTTGTTTTATTTGTCTGTTTATTTGTTGTGTTCATCCAATAGCAATATTTTCAAATAAATAGATAGAAAAATTTTCTTTCGGGTTAGATTTTTCTGCTATTACCAGGGGTAGGAGGTGAAAATTTTTATCCAGAAGAATCAGATCCAGAAGAACTCATGTGAAAAATTAGGGCTGAGGATGCATTGTTTTTTTTTGTCACGAGGCATTAGTGCTACCTTCTTATCATGGTTACTTTCTTTACAGTTCGTTTTTTTCTTGTTCAGTTTTTTATTTTACGGCTTCTGATTCTGTGGTTACGATGTGGTGTTATTTTATCACGTGATTTTAATTTTTCAAATTCTTTAACTTTTACAGCAATAATCTAATGTCACTGAAAAAATGGAATTGGTCAACGATAAGGAATATCATAGCATTTTGGTGAGTAAAGAGAGAGGGAGTTAACAAAAAAAAAAGATTTATGTTTAGCAGCGAGGATCTATCTCTAGGGCAATTTTTAATTTTTTTTTTTTGCTGTCAGAAATCTAGGCACGTGTTATAAGAAACTAAGATCCATGAGAAAAATGAAAGCTATCGATTTTGAAATGAGGGAATGTAGGTAATAAATGCACTACTCCATGGTAAACACTGGAAAAAAACTGGAAATTCCATAAACTCGAATAGTTTTCAATGCTGATCTCTGTTTTACCCTTTTTTCCGATCTTTTTTTCAACCTCCTTTTTTCAATTTCCTTTTTTTTGTAGGACATGTAAGCGTAGTGCTGTAGATCGATGCGTGTCTTTGCATAAATCCCTGAACCTAACCAAAATATCCCCAAGTTCTATGTTTTTTTTTTCATCGAGTTTATGAATGATGAAGAATTTCTCAGAGTTTTGAGTAATTTTTCCACATATTTTGGATGTATTAACAACAGGTATATTGAAGAGTCAGAGAAATTTCCCCCAAGGATTGGAAAAATTGTCCCGTGCGTATCAGACGCTATTTGTTACGAATAGTGCGGAGCGCTGATTATAAAATTTTTTTTTTTTAAAAATCCAAGGCAAACTCATATAGTGTTCCTAATACGCAGTAGAATCATATCGGACAGTGCTATGTTAGCGTTTTCCTTAAAAATTTCCCTAATTTTTTTCCGGTGATTGTGTCAAAAACGAGCACTTCTCCGTCCAAATCTACTAACTGCTGTGGTTCATTAAAAACCCTTTTCCTGATACCGTACAGTAGTCGCGATGCGACTTCTGTGATACACAGTATTCGAAAACGATCAATGAATGCTCGAATAATTTTAAGGCCTCATTATCCTTGCATTCTTACCTTTTATTTATTATTTATTATTATTTTTTATTCCTATCCTTTTATTTGAGATCTGTTTGAGAAGTTTTAGAATAAAAAAATTTAAATAATCGATTTTTTCCACAAAATTACTGGAAACGTGACTATTCAATCATAAAAATTTTTTCTTTGAAGAAGTGAGTTTTATACTTTTAAAAATCGAATTTACTGCATATTTTTTGGAATCGAACTCTCAAGGATCGGAAAGAAATTGAGAAAATTTTAGAAATAAATGTGTATTATTTCTTAGTAAAGAATAAATCACTTAAACCTTAACGCTGTGTTCACCACGGAGAAAAAAACTCGAGGATTTTGCAGGAGGGGAATGACATTCATCTGAAACGATGAAAACAATATTGAAAGAAGGGTGTCGTGAAAAAATTGTGCTTTAGATCAAAATGAACGATGATTTGAGTCCGATCTGAAATGATGAGAAAATGTTCTCTTTTGCTCCAGGATTTTCGGACTATGCAACAACTACGGGTATGTAATTATGTTGAGCGCAGCCGAAGATATTATGGTACTTCAAGAAGGTGGTAATGTCACGAAACAAATACAGAATTGTGAGGTTTGTCTTAATTTCCTTAATTTTCTTACTGGACTACCCTAAAATAATCCTGGAAAAAATGAGTTTTTTAAGGAACACATCACTGGTCGACATTGTACCGCAATTTCTACGGGAGCTGTTCTATTAGCGGATAATCTTCCATCACTCTTCGTGAAACTTACTTTTCCATTTTTTATGCATCGAATTCCTTTCGTGTAGGTTTTCTCCCAAAGGTGTCCATGATCTCTAAATTCTGGATATTTGTTCAGATTCCGTCACTTATTAGTGTGTGCTCTTCAAAGTGCAAGTTATTTCATGGTTGCCTTCTCCATAAATGTTCCCATGTCATTGGCGGGTGTTAGTTTCGCCGCTCTTGGATCAGGAATTGGAGAGATCAGTTATCTTGCTCTGGCCTCTCACTATCCTACGTATGGATTATTCCTGGATAAAGGTATAAGGATTGCCACTTTTTGCTCCACAGATGTTTCCAGGCTGGCAATAGCTGCATGGTCATCGGGAACCGGTGCCGCCGGTCTGCTTGGATCCTTCTCGTACGCGTTTCTAACCGATCGATCGATGGGTGATCTACAACCGAAAGTTGCTTTGTTGATTCAACTCTTCATACCGCTTCTATTCATACTTACGTGAGTCGTTACAAAAAACTATGTACTTCTTCTTACTTTTCTCATTTTCTTGTAACTTTTTCCTTTTCAAGCTGTTTTCAGCTCTCCTCGGATTTCCGTCTTTTTTTTTGTAGGTGGTGTTTTTTGGGATCATGACTGATTAACTTTTGAGGTTTTTCAATGTAATTGAGTCGAAGGAGTTGAACGTGTACGAATTCTTCTTCATTTCATGTAAATTCGGTTTGCTACACACTTTTCACTCCTTTTTCTCCACTTTTTTTATCTCCAGCGCATTCGGTGGGAAGTTTCGCTGCGACTCCACGGTTGGTCGATGGTTGGAAACCGCCCTAATGTCAGCCAGGTCTTTCATCCCTCCGGGCTCGATAAATTGGTGTCAGACGTACCTGAGCGGATGAAAACACTGACTTGATTATTGCCTGGCTACCGAAATTAATTGTATAGGCCAGTTACACGTTCGTAAACCTCAACGAGTTGAAGTAAAACCCGTTGGCGCATCCCAGAGGATTCACTATCGCCAGACTCTTTATCCTTTATTTTTTCCTGATCTCTGACGTTAAAGAAATTTTCCAATTGACTTGAAGTGAATAGCGCTTATTGGGTCTTTTTTTGAGTTGTAACTGAACGGTCTTTTATGACACTTTGACTTTTGACTCCTTAACTTTTCAAGGATCTCAAGGAAACAACAGCTGAAAGTGCTTGGGCGCGGTCAAAAAACTGCATAGGAGAGGTCATAAATATATAGAATTTGTTTCAAACGTTCACGAAATAAGAGAAGAAAAAAAGAAAGAGAATTTTTCGTAGAGCTCGTTCCAAAGGAGCCTGTTTCACTGCAATAAAGATTCTCGGAGAAAGAGAGTAGTAAATGAGAACTAAGAGTACTGAGAGATGAAACGATATATTTGGTTGAGATTTAAACATCATTGTTTCAAGTAATTCCGATCAGAAAATCCAACAGTTGCGATTAAGTTTGCCATCCAACAAAATTTCCTTTTTGACTGTTCCACCTCCATTTTGGCCTCTTTCTAGCGTTTTTCATGCTTTTTTTTGATGAAATGTACGCGCGGATAAATCACTCTCTGTGACGTTTCTGCACGTTAATGTCGTTAGACAATTTTTGCTAGGTATTTAATGGAGGTTTAGCAACGTTTTTTTCAGCCGTGTTATTTTGGTTGCGGAATTTTAATTGTAAAATTAATACTTGACCGTTCTGCTATAAAATTGAAAGTAGGAAGACTAACGAAAAGTGTGGGCAGTTACCCTGAGAACAAACTATCACAACAACGGAGAATCAACAATTAAATGAATTTCTGGTTGTTGTTTACTACCGTATCTTTTTCAAGCCATTTCGTTCAAGCATTAGCGATTTCTGGCAAAAGAACCTTTTAAGATACTTCTTCGTGCTAGTCGTACCAAAGGACGTTCATCAACCAGGATGGGATCCTCAAACATGGATAGTTCCAGAGGAATTGAATGTGAGTTGCTATCTCCATCATTGTCGACTGAATTTGATAATATCACCTTTATTTGAGGAACGCGAAGTTTGTGAAACGGAAGACGAGCAGGAAGAGAAGCCTATGGAGCCTGTGGACAACAGCAGTAAGCCACATTTAAGAGTGCCACAGAGGAAGTTGACATTCATCGAGCGAATACAGCACATAGTGGTTCGTTTATACTTAGCAGTGGAAGCATTTCTATCACGTCTTTTTCTAGCATATTTACTAGTGCAAAATAGGACAGTGGCGATTATATAGGCTGTACGTTAGAACTTCAAGAAAAACAACAAATTACAATGAATTATGACCATTCACTGACATCAGCGGCACGCAAAGACGCCGATACTCATGTTGTATCCGAGTGACATGACGCACCTGCCACAATTCTGCCTGCGTGTCCTACGCGCAGTGTCGTAATGTACATATATGGAAAATAGGGAAATGATTTGCAGTGCATTCTCAGAGCATTGTAGCAGCGGTTCGACTTTGTTTCTTTTGATTTTTTATTTATTTACACCCTTCAAATATGTATGTGCTTACATATAGTCTGTAAAAGAATGTTGTTAGCGATGAAGCGGAAATCAGAACCCAAGAAAATGTGTGTGTGTGTGACTCAAATTCGTTTGAAGAACAATAAACAGCTTTGTAGTAGCTGCAGCGAATTGGGGCTCTGTCCCACATTAAGGGGCTCTCTCCCGATTTTCCCGACGTGTACCTGCCTCTGGCCGGTGGTCTTTCGTGTCTCTGCTGCTGCAGTACTGCATTGCTGTACGTTTATTGTCTTCGCTGTTATTAACGCATGAGAGGTTATACGAAGCTGCTTAGAAGAAAAAACAATGTGTGGATCATGCTTCTAGCTCTAGCCGCGAGCCCCCGAGGCTTACAGCGACGGCGTAACTCTCCCTACTACGTTGTGTTTCGAGTGATATTTCTCTCCCATATAACTGCACTTTCTCATCACGTCCATGCACGTGCGCAATATTTCCACCTATCCACGATACCTAACGTAGTACCACCGCATGCGCACAAAGCGAGTACAAAGACGATGAGCCAAAGTAACCAAGCCAACTGTATTACGAAATCAAAACAGAATAGAAACAGACAAAGACTGATGGAAGCGGCGCCCTTATATTTCCCGCGCTCGAGTGGGCGGAGCTTCGCGGGAGGAGCTCGCGCATTTTGCTACCGAGCCCGGCAAAGCAATTCTGCCGGCCAACTTTGCCCGAGAGGAGGTACAGTAGCAGTAGAAACCACTTGAATCAGGTGATATAAACACTTATCTGAAACTCAACAAGGGTTGAACAAACATAAAAACCAAAAACATTATCTTGTTGAGAAGGAAGTGCCCTTTCAAACGACTTATTACGTAATGGTACACTCTGTTTTTTCACCAGTTCAGCTCTAATTTAAAAAAAAACCGTCACTTATGCATTAACACAGTATGAAGAAATACGGACGTTTCAGCCTCTTCTGCATCTCATGATACCATTGTCTTTCGTCTACATTGGAGAATATCTTATAAATCAAGGAGTGGTCAGTGTTTATCCCCTCAATTTTTTTCCGTTCTCAGTCCGCTATTTAAATTTTTTCAATTTTTTCAACCTTCAGTTCGCTGTTTAAATTTTTAAATTTTAATTAATTTTTTCCACCCTCAGTTCGTTAATAAAAATATATAAAACAAACACGTTCTGTTTCAGACGCAGCTCGTCATATTTAATTGTCATGAAGGTTTTCATCTAACATTGGGTGCTCAGTATCGATGGTATCAGGTACGCCTTTTTTTGGCGGATTTTTTTTCTGGAAAAAAATGAGCTAGGAAACACTTACGAAACACTGCATAAATTTCATTTCTAACAGTGGAAGTTCCGCTAAGTGTAGCCTTTTTTAATGTTTTTTATTTTAAATCTATTACTACATGTTGCTGAAAGGTGACATGCATTAATTACATTAATTATGAGTCTGATGTAATTTACATAAATAAGAGCTTATTGTCGCGTCGAATTTCCCGCACTCTCCAATCGCAGCGTCACGGCGGGTCATTTTCCTATCAGTTATCAGGATCTTTGCGTTTTTCCCCGTTTCTGAGAGTGAGGAAGGAAAATTTTCAGGTACTGTATCAATTCGGAGTATTCCTATCACGGTCTTCCGTGAAACTCTTCGCTTTGCCTACATGGTCACTTTATTTGCTGCCAGTTCTTCAGGTATTTGAATTATTGCAAATTTTCTGGGATTTTCTGGGCTATTTTCGTATTTTATTTATTTATTTTCATTTTTTCAACTCCCTTGTAACTATTTTTTAGGCTTCAAATTTCTTTTTCTTTTTCTTCGAAGCCATCTATTGGTTCGTACCTAGCATAGGGATAATTTTCGGCCTTATTGTTTTCGAAGGTCTACTAGGAGGTGCAGCATATGTGAATACTTTCGACAAAATCCATAAAATGGTGGGTTTACAGTCCGGCGGGGAAATCCACGGTTGTAGTAATAGTTGATGTGTCCATTACAGGTCCCACCTGACGTACGTGAATACTCTCTGTCAGTAGCTACCGTAGGAGACTCAATTGGTATAAATTTTGCTGGATTTATGTCTATTCCATTGCATAACTTTATATGTGGTAGACCCATGCCTTCTGTACGTTGATACTCGTATCTCTATCGAAATAAAGCTTTCTCGCTTCAGATTAGACACAGAAATGACCAGGAAGATTTGTTTTTTTCATGGAAAATTAGCTTTAGAAATAAGGAAAAAGAGTGGATGCATGGAAAGGGTGTAGCCTTAAAGAAAAATTTATACTGATCTCCTGAGTACTGTAATTTTTGAAAATCACCCGATAAATTGATTAAAAAGAGCATCTCATCCTTAAAGAGGATAACTCGGATCAGATCTGAAATTCAAATTCATTCAATTGAAATTCATTCAAAACTGACTTCTCCAAATAATTCTATGTTTTCGAGCGACTTATTGATTTTTTTTAAAAGAAACGATTCATTGTTGATTAATTGCCTATTTCTTACTTTTACTTTAACCTCTTCGTATACGTTAAACTTTCTCCGATTTGTTGGGCACTAATCAATAATCAATAATATAATAATACAAATGTACAGAACATCAAACTACTTACTGGCCGAGGCTTCAACGCCACGATTCTATGAGAAAGGAGATTGTCAAGGAGAAGCCTCGGAGAGGTCATTCTTGAGGTCACTGAAATCTTAGGACGATCTCTTACAGGTGACGTTCTGAATCTCGGAACAAGTGAAGGTTAGACCGGGCGGTCCCGGGAAGAGGAAAAAAAGAGAAACGTTGATATGATTTGGTTGAGTTTCAGGTAGAGGATCCGTCATCTTTCGCACCTACGGTGGTTCCGCTCGGGACCCGTGGTATTCAGTCGCTTCTAGAACCTGTTGCACACTTCATGCTGAGGTGCTGAGGTCCCGCGACGAATTTCGAGTATCTCTAGGGCTCTCTTACCGCGTCATCCTCAGATGGTGCACATAGCGTAAGGATTAATTGGATCTTGAAGCTTCTTCCTTCGTCTCTGAAGCTGAATCAACACATCTCAATATACAAAAATTCCTACAGCTTTCCCAGCGCCTACATAACGACCAGCGAAATTCTTCTCGAACATTCCTTTCATAAACTCATCGCTTTCCATGGATTTTTCAAAACAGTTAGAAAAAAAAACCTAAGGAGATTTTGGAATGGAAAAAAAGTCATAGGTGAACACAAGATAAGAGAGGAAGAGGTCATAAGAGAGGTTGGTCACTGAAAGAAAAAAAAACTGGAAACAAAATTGTTGCCATATATTGATAAAATATTTATCACATGGCATTTTTAAGCGATTAGATCGAAATAGGAATAAAATACAATGGGATGTAAAACATTAATTTTAAAAAAAACGTTCTCCTCTGTAACAGTAAATAGAATACAGTAATGTAACTTAGGTTATACTCAATATCACTAAAACGAACAAAAATGAAAGTGATTCGCCAATATGTAAACATTTTCAATCGATACGTATTAATAAGAAATCAGGAGAGTCTTTCACATAACTTTTGATTTTCATTGGTGTTTTTTTCTCCAAAAATTCAATAGCAACCAAAAAAGATGATCCTAGAAAATTCACTTCAGTTGTTCTTTTTGATCGCCCCAGGCAACCATTTTTTACGTTATTATTTGGAATTTTTTTGACAAGGATCTGCTTAGGAGGGTTTTATTTGCTTTTGGTAATGTTTCTAAAATTTCGTACAGTAAGAATTAGAGTAGCTTACTGGTACTAGTAGTAGAGAATAACAGAAAATAGTAGTGTTCCTTTACTGCTTAGATGTACTGAGCTTGTTCAAAATTATCGAATTACCCTCACAAAAAAAAAATCGATTTTTTAACCTCAGACCTGACTTATGGTGCAATATTGCGTAAGCGGTTGCACTCAAAACGAGCGCGGTCTTAAACGCAGCGTACCACGAACGTTGACGATGTTGGGATCTTTCCAGGAAAGGATAGCGTTCGTTCGGACGTTCGGAGGTAATTTGCAAGTTACATCCCTGCGCACGCGTCGCATCCTCCAGCGAGCGGTCGAGAATCAATGAGGTCTCCTTAGCAGTTCTTACCTAAGCAAAATCAATAAATAGGCTGCTGAGGGAACCGGAGCGTGTACAAGGGTGGAGCGGAGGCGTTCTAAGGTGCTTCGTAGGAAATAAATCGATTCTCACGCCTTTTTTCAGGACGATTATGAGGAGTTGAGCGTGGTCATGCTCATAATTATAATCTGTGTTCCGAACTCTACATTTGCCCACGGGAATCTCTGCATCGTTAGTTCCGTGGTATGATCTCTTCAGGGATGGAGGTCCTGCCATTCAGTGCGATTGGAAACCAGCCAAGTTGATCTGTTCTGCATTCAACAAAAACTATCCCTATTTTTAACTGGAAAAAATTATTTCTGGAAAATATCTCTGATCTCATCTTTTTGGTCGCTACTGTAGTTGTTTGAAACAGATTAATCAAGAAAATATCGGTGGAAAAGTGTAGATATTGAGTCATCCTCTGAATAATCCGATATTCCATGTTTCATTCACTCTCAAAAAGTAAAATAAAGAAATTTTTTTGATCTACAGCTTATGAAAATCACAAAAAATTTTTATATCTAAGGCATACTCTCATTCATTTTCTACAGTTCACTCCCTTCGTTTTCGGTGGAATGCCCTTCTTCAAAACTCGCTCATCCGTGATCGTAGAAAAATCGCATTATTCAAAGGCCTGACTTGACTAGTACCTGCTCTCTGCAGTTTTTGTGACTCGAAAGTTTACAAATTTCGTGTGGGGAAAAAAAGAAGGACGGTGTATAAAAAATAAAAAAATAAAAAAGTAATAAAAAAATAAAAAAAATAACAGAAAAAAAAGGATGTAGGATTTGGCACGACGAAAATGAGCGTATACAGAAAGGTGATATAAGCGAAACGTACATTTCCTGAAGAACTCTTCTTACGATGGAGGATTCGGAGGCGGTGTAACCAAGGATACATGCGGATTTTCCACTTTCTCGTCTACAGGTAACGTATCAGCTGTCGAACTTTCTCGAATCAGCACCACATCGTCAGGATCCTGTACATGATGTAACGACGGGGATCCGGGCCTCTCATGCTCCTCGGCCGCTTCAATAACTGTTGTGGTTTCTTCTTCCAAGTTTGGTGGAGGATCGTCGCCATCCGCTGGCGGTTCTTCCGCCGTAGCAGCTGGAATCGTTAGCAGAGTAGGCGAAGCAGAACTGAAACGGAAAAGGTGAGAAAATATCCGAGTTGGAAATTGAGCCTATTTGAACCTACTTAATCCATAATTCAGCTTCTTTACGGGTCGATTTTGTGGAATCCGTTATGATCACATCTATACCTACAAAAAAAAGACGTGATGGACATTGGAAGCGTTATCAGCACAGCGTAAAATAATTGCAAACGCCGTTCTGTGCAGAGGTGCAAATTTTTCCCCATCGAAATCATGCGATGGAGCACGTTCAGAGTTTAAACAAAGAACAGAAACATTTCAGTGGAAGTACATTTAAGGTGCAGAATGAGGTTACAGGAAAGGGCACGTGAAGGTCGTTTTGAATAGCTGACATCAAAAAAAAGTATGGTTTTAAATTTTGTCAATTTTCCCGCAAAAAAAAAACAATGTGAACATCAAACGATTAAAAAAAGTGTTCGATATATTATTTTACTATTTTTTTATTATTTATTTATTACTGTTATTTATTATTTTACTATTTCATTATTACTATTTTTATATTATTATAGTATAGTATTTGATGTTAAAAAGGAGCATTTATATCAGCACATTTCTTTCTGTTAACATGTAATTTGGTTTTAATCAATATGTAATTTTGTTTTAATCAAAAAAACTTGAAATAAAAGAACGTTTAAATAAAAATTTAAGTAATCAGTCAAGTTAAAGTTTAAAGTTTTTAAAAGAAAAATTAAATAAATTTCTAGAAGTTTCAATAGAAATTAAATTCAAATTTAAGTACTACTTTAATTTTTATTTATTTTTTATTATTTTTTAATTCCTATTTCAAAAGAATTTGCTTGCTGCTGTTATTTTTGTTCCACGCTATCTATGCTTTAAATTGAAATACTTGAATAAATTGTTTTCGTAGAATCTAAACTGTCCCAAGAGAAAAAAGAAAGTTTGGGGGAGAAAATGTAAACACTGATTTTTTTGAACGTTTAAGATATCCAGAAATTTTAATCGCGGAATTTTCCTGGCTTTAGCTGAAGCAAAGCCAATAGCATCGAAATTTTTTTTTGTTTTTCTTCTCTTCTTTCTACAGTAGCGTGAACGCATTGAAAAATGCCTGGGTCTTTTCTTTACACAACTTTAACTAACATCAATAGGTTGCACTAGAAATTTGACCCCCCCCCCCACCCTATAGGGGTGTTTTCTGTTTTCTCCTATAAAAATTAGTATTCCTTCCGTGAAACTAGTCATCAAAATCATTTTCATATACGAATGATGAATCAGAATGTTTTCATTTCCCTAATGTTTCCAGATGAACGCTTTGGAAATAAAAACTACCATGTGCAATCAGTGATGAGTCAGATATGCAAAAGAAAAACGATGGTAAATTTCCGGAAATCGGAATTCTTGTCCAATGGCTGGAGGATGACGTTAAGATTTCTCTTTATTATGGCGCTGGTGTTAGGGAAGAAGCTCTAACCTTTACTACTACTAGGAAAAACACAACGGGAACGATTTCGGAAATCGGAACAGTACTATGTGGTCCGAAGATCAACACAATGCAGAGAAAGAAAGAAAGAAAGAAAGAAAGAAAGAAAGAAAGAAAGAAAGAAAGAAAGAAAGAAAGAAAGAAAGAAAGAAAGAAAAGAAAGAGAAAGAAAGAGAAAGAAAGAAAGAAAGAAAGTAGAAAGAGAGAAAGGGAGAGGAGTTCCTGTGTTTGCTCTGGACTGATTAAAAGTAGCATAGATGTCATATTTGTCTTCTCTCATCTCATAACTCTTTAAAACTTATTTTCTTCTTCTTATTATTATTTTTCTTTTACCATTATTACCATGGTTACTATTATTATTATTATTATTATTATTATTATTATTATTATTATTATTATTATTATTATTATTATTATTATTATTATTATTATTATTATTATTATTATTATTATTATTATTATTATTATTATTATTATTATTATTATTATTATTATTATTATTATTATTATTATTATTATTATTATTATTATTATTATTATTATTATTATTATTATTATTATTATTATTATTATTATTATTATTATTATTATTATTATTATTATTATTATTATTATTATTATTATTATTATTATTATTATTATTATTATTATTATTATTATTATTATTATTATTATTATTATTATTATTATTATTATTATTATTATTATTATTATTATTATTATTATTATTATTATTATTATTATTATTATTATTATTATTATTATTATTATTATTATTATTATTATTATTATTATTATTATTATTATTATTATTATTATTATTATTATTATTATTATTATTATTATTATTATTATTATTATTATTATTATTATTATTATTATTATTATTATTATTATTATTATTATTATTATTATTATTATTATTATTATTATTATTATTATTATTATTATTATTATTATTATTATTATTATTATTATTATTATTATTATTATTATTATTATTATTATTATTACATGGTTGAAAGAGCTAGTCGAATCTGGTCCCGCAACGACCACTGTCTGGTTTGCGGTATTATGGCACTGATTACAGTACCCACTGATCAGCAATTTGTCAACCAAGCCATTTTAAGCATCCACCTCACGTATTACTCGTAAAAAAGCAATGTATGTTAAAAGAAATTTCATATATAATATATTTATTGTGTTTATTTATTTATAACGATATGTTTTCTAATGCTACATAATTTTTTCTACCTATTTTTCCCCCGTATTTCCAACGACCTTATTATGTGGACTGACATCTGTGCAGATTTCTCCAAATCTTTTGTCCCCTAGCGCGCCGCGCATGTAGTATGAACGCCAATCGAAAGCGCACGCGAGCGCGATCACGCGACTAAACCTTGCGACTTTATCGAAGCTGAACTGCGGTAGATCACAATGGAACAGAAATCTACGAGATTGAATTGCGCTCAAATCTAGGAGTAAAAGTAAATAAAAAAGCGAAAAATAACGCAACAATAATAAAGTAAAGTAAGTAAAGGAAATTAAAGTAAGTAAAGAAAAACCCTGTGGTTGATTTACACAAGCAGCCTACTCATTGTGAATTTTACTTTTTTATTTTTATTTTATTTTTTTATTTTTCTATATTTTTCTACTCATTTGTTAACCTTAAAACTTTATCGATTGAACCTTAAAACTCTATCGATTGAAAACAAAACAAAAACATAAACACCACAGAAAACATCACATTACTCAAATAATGATCTTTTTCCATAGGATATCTATTTTACATTTTTTTAAAATTTTGTTCAATATTTTTTTTATATTTTCTTGATTTTGGTACTTTTTTGTGCATTTTCACTGTGGAGTCCATAGTGCAAGCTTCTACTCTATTCAAAATGTGCCTATTCAAGGTATTTACAGCTTTATTTTATGACTAACTCAAAAATGCTTTTTTGAATGGGAAATAAGAGAAATTTCGATGGAAAACAACAAATTCTTACCTTGAAGAAATGCATAATTTCTGCAAAAACTTGAGATGGCGCTAACAGTTTGAGCAAAGATGTTCTCCCCGTGCCAAAGCGACACTATACACACCTCATCCACATAAGCACTACTTTTTCCAGTTTTCTTCAGAATTCCGGATTTCTGAAATGAAAATTCGTGTTAAGGTTTCTGGAAAAACGAAGTCGTTCTGGAAAAATGAGCACAAATTCGATAATTTATCTGAACCTGGACAAGTTCCTTGGTGGATTTGACCATATTCATCCCAGTCGGCTTCAGATTCCTATTTTCTAACGTTTTAAACAATGCACCGATCAAAGATCTTGCGAGAATTTTATTCGATGCGTAGATGAAAACCTGAAAAATGCAGTGTTTCTAGCTGGAAATGTGTTTCTTTCCCATCCATGGAAAAGGTACTGAACGCTTACCGTATCCCGGTAATCCTTAACGATCACCACATCCTTATCGTCGACCTTGTTCGTTCGACAACCGCACAACGATCGTAGCATCATATGACTGACGTGAGTCTCGCGCGAAACCATACACCACTTCGGGAACGGAACAGGAACAAGAGGTTCTGAGTCACAGATTTCTATGTGTGTTAAAAAAAAAGAGAATGAGAGGGGGAGAAACGATTATGCGATGACGCACACACACACTCAGAAAAGTTCCAGGAGAATTTCCAGGGGAAATTTTCTGGAAATTCTTTCCCTGCGTCATCGACATTGAAGAAGAGAATGAGAACAGGATATGTTTCAGGATATTCTGATCTAGGTTCACAGATCTCGGTGGATTAGAATACGATCCGTAACAACGTAGGAATGAATGGTGGTTGGTGATTAAGTACAACAGGTGACGGCCGGGTGGGTCAATTGCCTGAGGCTAGCCAATTCCGATGATGATGGCGCGCTTGGTTACGTAGTCCGTAGTAATGGTGACTGCGGTTCTCGCGCGCGCGCGCGCGAGATTAGTAATCTGGAAGAAAATCCCGTAAATTCACGGGGAATATCGCGTCATAATTAAAATTCCCCCATACGTGTAGTGGGCGCTGATAGGGGAAAGGAAGAAATTTTCATTTTCGAGTGTCAAAAGAACGGGGCAACGGCATACTCCGAAAACAATGGAGGCACATTGTACACAACAAGAGAATCCACGATTCAGAACAAGTAGAACGAAATGAGAAATAAAGATGAAAAAATAAATAATAAAAATAGAAAAATAAATTAATTTTTGATGAATCAGTGAATCGCAATGAAATGTGTGAATCAAAGTGTCAGATTGTGTACCTTTATGAAAAACAGAATCAACTATCTCAATTTTTGGAAAAAAAAATGAAAAGAAGCAGAGAAAAAGCAGGAAAATCCTTGCGATGGACAAGGACATCAAGTTCTACAATACTGAACATTTTTCCCACGAATTGATTTTTTTTTTCCGAATTTCTCTCTTTGATTTTCTAATCTAATTTTTCAGATTTTCGAGGCATAAGCAGAAGCATAATTGCATTAATTTTCTTTTCTTTTTCTTTTTTTTTTTTTTTGAAAAGTACCACTAGAACCCTGTCAAACATTGGACGAATCAGTTATAAATTAAATCTTTTTTCCATATTTCTTTCTCCGATTTATTATCCTATTGTCGTATTAGTTTTTTTTTTCGTTGGAAAAAACACCACTAGAATTTTTTTCCTATTTTTTTCTTTACAGTTTCACCTACGGCTAAGAAGGCCAATTTTTCAGAAAACATTTATTCTGGATCCTACATACATACGTACATGATATGCCCGCTCTCAATTCTATACAACATTTTTTTTAAAGAAGAATTTAGAGAATTCATAAATGTGCGGTCAATCGTAGAACACGTGTATCCACCCAAATAATGGGTTAGATCCACAAGCTGTACAATTTTAAGTCGAAAAACTGGTAGATAACAGAATAATTGAAATTTACGTTAAAAAAATAGTTGGAACGGAAAGCTCTAACAGAATTTTTCAAACAGAAAAAAGCGTCTGGATGTGCCGTGTTTTCCAGATCCCTATAAAAATGTATAGATCAAATTCCGTAAAAGTAGTAACGCGTAAAAGTATCCCATAAAAATAACGGAAAACATTTTCTTTTATTTTCTAATTATTTTATTTTTTATAATATTTATTTACCATTTATTTTATTTCCAGGTGTTCTAGAAGCAAAACATTGCTCACAGCTAATAGTTGGGGTGTCAGAGTTCCAATTTCGGTACCAGAATCTTCAGTTTAAAGAGTTTCCAAGAATTTCCATAATTTCCATAATTTTCCAGGAATAAAACAGATTATCTTGAAGAATATCACTCTTTAAGCATAACATTTTTCTCTAGAGTAATTTTATTTTTATTGAATACAGTAATTAATGCAGCAGCAATAACTTTTTTTGCGGTTTACTGAAAATTTCTTCAAATATTAAGTCGATACGCCTTTTTTTTTTAGGAGGAAATGACCTATTAATCAACGAGGTAATGCAGCAATAACTCGATTTCTAGTCTAAGGTGTCTGGAGGGCCGCTACCTCCACATGGTGAAAAATTTCCGTAGAGACTTTCGATAAAAATTTGAATGATCCCGAATTTTTCGAAATTAATACTATTCAATAGGTCTCTTCCTCCTGAAAAAAAAACAAATCCACTTGATATTTGAAGAAATTTTTGCAAAAATCGTAAAAAAGCTCCTTGTAAAATCACATAAAACGTTTTCTCCTTTAAAGTTTCAAAACTAACAGCAACTATTACATATTATGGAAAAAACTGGAAAAATTCATAGTGAGGGAACTGTTTTTTTTTTGAAGTAATCTGTAGACGGAGAGAGGGTACCAACGATTAAAATTTAATTTGCGAACGATTTACGAACTCCTAAAAATCAAAAAAAGTCTCGGAAACAACGAAAACAAAAAAAGGAACAAAAAAAAAGAAAATCCTGTTTAATCTTAGGATTTGGGCCGAGAATCAAGTGGCAACGGTCTCCTACAATAAACTTTTCTTTCGAGACTTTATAGGAAAGAATTTTTCGAAGCTATCAATCCTAATTGTTCATGAGGTTGAAACTTGTAATTTCATTCAGATTTTTAAACATCTTCAAAACTATTAAACTATGTATAACTGTAATATACGGTAAGATGATCGCATAGGTATTTACATTACGAATTTCTACGTATAATTTTACTTTTCATATAAAATATTCACGTCATAATACTAGACGTCCTAGTGCCTGGAATTCAAATCAGCCAAGCCTGTAAAGTCCCAGGTAGTCTTTTTCTTCAATAAACGTTCTGGTGGCAGCTTTTAGGACTTCTAAGAGTCTTAAAAGTTCAGGAGTAGTATCGATTCGATAGAGCTCGCGTATACGAATCGATTAATATCCAAATTTTATAATAGAGATCAATATAATATACACAACAAAAAGGAGAAAATTGAAAAAAAAAATGGAAATAAAAAATAGAAAAAAAATAGAGATAGATATATAGGGGAAACACAGATTGTTATCAAAAAAAAGTGTGAGCGCGTTATTTTCATCTCCTATCAAAGAATTAGCGATTTTATCGTACTATGAATATTTTTCATACATCTGTATCAAATAAAAATCAAACGAGTCGCCAAAGAATTCAAAATCTTCACTTACTCGCAGAATCGAATCGAATTATTCGAAGAGACAAGACTATTCAGCCATTTCGAATATTCGAAGAGTGAACTTCGTAATAAACCGTTCAATAAGAAGATGTCAAGTTTGTTCGTTAGGTTAATATTTAAAAAAATATCGATCAATTGCTGGATATTCTTCAATGACTTACTGTATGTAGTTTTCTAGGAATACCTATAGGAAATATTAAGAAGTACATATTTAGCGGCCTGGTACGAATGAAAAATTTTTAGCCACCCAGAACAGATGTACTCACGTGCATACGCTATGAATTACAACAGGATTGGAAAAAAAAATCGAATTTACTGTCACACTCACTCAAATATGCAGTCTTTGACGAAATTACTCAATCTTCTAAGGAAGTAAGTAAAGGAAGTAGAGACAGAAAATTTAATTTTCAGAGGATAGGACTTTTTTTCAAATAAAACAGATCTTTTAATGAAGAAATTAAATTAGTGGGTATTGATTGAGATTTACAAATTTCTGCTCATTAATTACTTTTTATGAGCATCCCTCATTTTCACACGCAATTAAAATTCCTCAATTAATCGTCACAGAAGGAGCAATGGTTTTCGGCAGTGAAAAAAATCAAAAATTCAACAAAAAATCTATTTCATCAATCTACCGTGACATTCATGATCGTGCTGGGACCAAATCCTGGTGTGAGAATCTGAAAACGGGCTGCAAATTCCCCAAGATATAACTCCGAATATCCGAGTCACCCGAATCTCTATTACGCAAATCCGTTGCATTTTCTAATTTCGTTCCCCGAAGAAAAAATATTATTCAACAAAAAAAATTATCTGACTGCAGTTAAGTTTTTTTTCTGTCATAGAAAATAACTGTGCACTTAAATACACCCTCCAGCTAACTGTATAGATTACGTAAAGAAAAAAAAAACTAAAAAGAAGAGTGGTGGAAAATCTGAGGAAGATTGAAAATCCGGATAAGTCACATATACGTAAATCGTTTATTGAATAAGGAAGTATCGATTATTTATCGAATTGTAGTAAGGAGAGTGCGAAAATGGCGGACATTCGTTTTAACATTTATTCATTTAATCAAACATTCAAAGAGCTCCCTTATTCGAACAACTCACTCGTTTCACAACGATATTCAAAATTTGTTCACTAGTCGAATATTCGATATTCGACACTTTAGAAGGTACTAGGATTCGATATGAAAGAGCAAAATAAAGGAAAATGGTTCTAGAGAGGGAATTATTTCCCAAAAAAACACATTGATAGATATATCCGAATAATAGCCAAAATAAGTAGAAATCAAACAATACTCCAATTAAATTGTTTTCCCCTTGAAAATCTGAGATAATAAAAAAAAGTGGTAAAAAAGAAGATGGAAAAAAGAAAAATAAAGTGATCAGCACTAAAAACTACAAGCGATTTCACAGAATTTCCAGGTTTTTTTTTCAAAATTTAAGATATTTTATTCTATTCTTTCGATAAATTTCCTTTTTGCGATGGAAGGAAAGAACCTACTACTTAAGCGTGTATCGATTGTGACGTGAAAGAATTGATGCGGAAAAGATGGAGAAAGTAAAAAAAGGTGGACAGCATAAACAATCTAAATGCTCCAAAATCACTCTATATTAAGGTAAACTCTCGATAAATATTCGTTTTTACATCTTGGAAATTTCCCAGGTGAACAGATAATATAGAACCAGAGAAAAATCTCAGTCATATCTAAATGGGAAAAAATCCAAGGAATAAAGCACCAGTGACTAGTGTTTCCGTCGATTCTCAGGCTATTGTCTCAGAAAACTCTACTTTAGCAGCCCTCCCCGTCCTCCATCAAAGTAGAAATTTCGTCCTTGAAACAGGAAAAAACTGAAATAGTAAGAAATACTAGAAAATAAGACTATAAAATTGGAGATAAGGATAAGGACAAAGTGTCTGGCGTTAATCAATCCGCTTCGGATGCGCCACCGCGTCCATACTTTGGTTCAGAATCGCTTGAGGTTCACGAACACGTGGTGTCTAGCCTATAACTCTGTCCTGCGGAAGCGGAACCTATGCGAAAACCCAGTGTTTTTATCCTTCCGGACAAGTTTGGTACCAATTTGGTGATCCCGAAGGGATGAAAGGCTTGGTTAGCACTAAGGCGGAACCGAACGTCCAATCGATCGTGCAGTCACAGGGGAACCTCTTACCGATTGCGCTACCGCCCCTTAAAATACAAATAAGATATAAAATAAGATACTAAAATATGAGAAAGTGAGAGAAATATTGTAATACAAAGGTGGGATTAGCGAAATATCGTAAAACTTTCCATCTTAAAAAAATAAATAATAAAAAAATAAAAATAAATGAAGTAAAAAATAGATAAATGATTTTGACCACATCCAGAATTATGCGGAGCACCTTGAGTGCATGCATTGTTTATTTGTCATATTTGGTAAACAAATATAAAACACAATAAAAGGCCTTTTTTGCGGTTAATCTTGAAACATTCACCAAAAACAATAAGGTTGTTGCTTAGAGCGCAGTTCTTCCTGATCTTTCGAATCTTCTAGAGCGATTATTGATCGATCTAGTCGCACTACCACACCGTTTTCTAACTCCAACGAGTGAAATTGCATAAAAAATGTTGGAAATAACACTAACTTTGAAAATAATATCAAAGTAATGAGCAGCTTGGGACTCAGAAACATTTTAAAAAATTACGTGGTCCTAAATGGAATTAGAAAGAAGCGCGAAAAAAAACCGAACCAGAGAAAAATGTGAACATCGTACTAAACCTGGACTACTATGCATATGAATACGATAATTCTCCACGAATGGCTCAACCACGTTAACGATGTGAAAAATTATTTCAGAAACCAGAAAAAAAAACCTTGACATGCAAACAATTTCGCGCTTGAAAATCTTTGATTATGTATACGTAAATGACTTATACAATCGAATGGAATGTTTTATGTCATGGAAATAAGATGGAGTGAATAAATTGCAGTTTTTCTATTCGAATAACTGTGGAAAAACTGATCCGGTGGCAATGGTAATGAGGTACGAAAAAAAATCGAGAAAAAAATTCTTTCTGCGTGAAAAATGATAATGGCAAAGTGTTAAAGAACGAACAACTCATTTCTCCGCGAAAAAAAAACACCCCGAGAAAATGTAAGAAAACGTAAGAAGGAATGAAGAGAATTCCTAAATTACATTGGTAGGTAAGGTGGAAAAAAAATTGTCGTCGAAAATTATTGGCGAAAAATTGATGTTGTAGGCCGTAGAGATGTCAAACTAATTGATTTCTATCGTAGATCACAGAAACAAATCTTTCACCATGTGTGGAAAATACGAAAAAATCTGTTCAGAATCCTGTGTTTCCAGGAAATTCTTCGTGGAAATCTCTAAATTCGAGGAGAAAATTTTCTTAAAGAACAAAATTTGAACACTTGGTGCTCCTCATTGGCTTTTTCTTGAGATTTTTTGCATAGTAACCACTGGAAAATCCTATAATCTCCGAACTTCTGGATGAACCATGCCTGCAGGATTCTAACCACGTAAAACATAGACATAGATCTTTTGATATAAATTGT